>NC_092423.1:134110993-134712243 GCF_036169615.1 Heliangelus exortis | reverse complement strand
TAGTTTTAGAAAAGGGGATAAAAAATCCTGCATTTTGGACAGCAATTTGGACCTCCTTTTTAAAGATCATGAGTTACTTGCAGAGGGAAAGGGAAAACTGGCTGCCACCAACTCACCACCACCATATCCATGCTGCCAACTGAAAGCTACCGGTTGTTCCCTGGTCTCTTCTACACTGCCAGCTCACCACTGGGACAACTGGCTGCTGACCAGCAGGTAGTGATGGTTCAGCCCTTGAGCAGAATCTGAGGAGCAGACGGCTCTGCTCACAGTGCTCTGATAGTTTCAGGAAATCTATATATATATATAGGGGACTTTAGGTGTATGAGTGACACACTTTGTAACACTATATTTAATTATGAGATAAAGGCAACTCAGTCAAATGTATTATGAATAGCTCTTTTGAGGTCACTCTCCTAAACATCATTTTAAAAAACTGTGTTCTGATGATTTTAAGTGCATTTGCTTAACTTTCAGAAAACAGATCACATTTGCTTGACATCACAGATCCTGATTGTCCTGGTGATGTGTTGGTGTTGTAGAAGTGTGTAGCAGCCAGCTGGTGGTGGCCAGTTGTCCTAGAATCCTTTCAGAAAGATTTATACTCATAAACTGGTATAGATTACATAACATACAGGTAAATAGGATATCTGAACATGTCTAGTTTTATACCTGTCTTTAAACTTTATACTTTATACTTGTTGTGATTATTTTATACTTTATTATCTGTATTTAAGATTTAAGATAGAAAATATGAAATGTTGAGTAATTTTGATCTTCTATTGTTTAATTTCCTTTCTTAAACTTAGTGATTAGTTTATGAACATTCAAATACCTTAACTTATTTAATATTTTAATACAAAATTTTCTTGTGCCATCTGGTAATAGGTGGAATTGCCAATGAGTGTTGTGGATGGTATTAAGGAAATGTTGTGTTACACAGTCTCTCCTGTGGTTGCTATAAATGGTGGGAAATGGATCCTATTTGCAAACCACTGATGCCCAAGAACAGAGTTAATGTTATCTTTCTCTGTGTTCTCCCATGTAGGAAGACTTTCTGCCAGCAATGGCTCTCTACCCTTGGTTGTAGCAGGAAAATTCAGCTCAATGCAAGGCCCAGTTCTTGACATAAGGTTAATATTGCTTATAGGACAGTTACTAGATTAAGCTTGGATGGGAATTTCCACATGAAGAAGGAAGCTGTTTTCCACCACTAACATCCGCTCTTTTTTCCTTTTTTCCATTTTCCCCTGCAGAACTCCATATACTTGCATTGCATTTGAAAGATTAAGTCATAAAGATGTGGAATAACAGCGCAGTGAAATATTTAGCTTATTAAAGATTAAATTTCCTCACATTTTTTAATCAATTCAGGAAGTAAAAAAGTTCCTTCTTAGCTGGATATAGCTATGCTTGAAATACTAATTTCCTTTGTGATTTATTTGTTTTGTTTGTTTGTAGGGTTGTTGGGGTTTTTTGCCTGCTACTTTTTCACTGAAATCAGGATAGTACTCTTCTGGATGAGATATCTCTAACACCAGCAAAACATGGAAACTTGAATCCTGTTTCACAACTGGAGTTACACTGGCAGAATTCTGGAGAATTATGATGCTTTATACCAAATTTCGTGAAGGAGCATATATGAAGATTTTTTTTCATAAAAAACTATGATTGGTCACAAGAACGAGGGAAAAAAATATTTTCTTGTCATGTCTCCTTGATCAAACATGTTCAAATTTATGTATTGCATTTTGTTGGCAGTTTATATTTTATAGAAAAGTGACAATTACATGGATGAGAAGCTTTGCTGCAGCAAATTCATCAACCCATAGAACTTCATATAAAAGTCTATTATTTATGTGTTTTGTTTTATTATTTATCAAGTAGGATTAGATGAAAGGTAACACCTGCGTTTTTGAAGGTTTGTGCACTGAAAATTTTTTACATAACAAAATGGACAGATGGGAAGATAGTTTTGCCTTCTTACACAGTCATGACCACAATGCACACAATGATATAGAATAAAAATGTTCCCTTTCCACTTGTTGCCAATCCACACCAGGCAGTGTGGTCAAACAGAAAAAGACCAACTGTTTCTTTGGCTGCATGATGTGTATCTTGTTCTTGAATATCCTGTGGTTTTGCAGTTCATCATTTAGATTGTTTTGTATATATTTTTACAAATATCTACAAATACAAAGGTACATACCAGGAAAATCTAACTGAGTAACTACAGTGACACACTAATAATACTAAAAGACAAAAACCATGTAATTTATGCATATAATTAGTTTTGTATATCTCAATAAACACTCAAAAATTTTTTTTCTCCCACTACTGTTGATTACTAATACCTAAATTAATTTAGAAAATATGTATAGAATATCTGCATTTTTGCTTACTCGTTTTTATTACCAAAAACCCCACAATACAATTTACCAAGAGTTGGGTGAATGAGGGGCATTGCTGGAAGAAGCAGCTAGGTATATATTCAACATTATACTCTGTCCTTATAGACACAGCATGCACGGACCGATTACATTGTTTTAGTTTCTGAATATCTTTATAGAGTGACAGACATGTTTAGGTTCAAAAGGACCTCAAATATCATTTAGTTCATAGAGCAACTCTTTTACTATACTTCGCCATCACGAAACCACATCTGGCATTTTGTATCATGTTTTAGGACTCTTCAATAAGGACAGAATTTCAGTGCAGATGAGACTGTACACCACCAAGATGTACTTAGGACTGAATGAATGAGAAGCTTAGATTGGAGAGGAAGGCTACCAGGAGAGCTAATTGTTGTACTTAAAACGTAAATCTTGTTTTCTCACATTGCAATTTGCCTCAAGAAATTATACACTATCATGTGCACATTGGACTGACATAAAGAAACAAACACACTGTATAAAACTGCTTCTGCAGGGAATATATTTGATGTACAATAATAATGATAATAATATTCATATTAATATTAGGTCATGCTTTGTTTGGCCAACAGCAACTATGGAGTACTGTAGGGAGTGTGTTTTATACCTCTTATCTAATTAAATATGCAAGTCTACAGCAGTATTTAGGGTACTATTCATCAAACATTTCTTTCTGTTGTGCATAATGTGAATAACTGAACTCATTCAACACTGCAAGCCTCTTGTTTTTCTACCTTCTTGTCACTGTTTAACACTGGGCTGGCGATTACCGAATGACAGATGCTTTTTATTAATGCCCCTCCTCTCCCTGGTAGAGAAGGGGGAGATAAAAAGGGAGAGAGACTGACAGGCTGGAAACTAAACTACACAGCTTTAATGAAACAGCAATGATGAAAAAAAAATTATTGAATATATATAGATATACACAAAAGCAATGCCTTGTTACTTTCCCCTTCCCTCCAATAACTTTCACATCACCACCAAGGCTGTAAGACAGCCTTGGAAAAGTCCCAGGCTGGGCTCCTGGAGTCAGTGGCAGATGGGAGCTGGAGGTAGGAACACACAGATTCAGGAAGGCACCAGCTGGGGTCAAAACCAGATGAATGGACAGTATCTTCACAGGACACTAACTGTGGACACAGAAACAGAACACTTGACACTTGTGGTCCCTCAAATTTATACTGAGTATGATGTGTATGGGATGTAATGCTCCATTTGGTTAATTTTGATCACCTGTCTTGTCCTCTCATCCCTCATGGAGAGTTGCAGGTGTGACCTCTTTACTCCCTTTCTCCTTCAAAACCATAAGATGTTCCTCAGAACTCAGCAGTGACCTTGGTTCTGCACCTCAGTCTCTAGCCAAAACTGTAAACGTTGTTATCAGTCTAAGAAGAAGCAGACGTTGGCTGAGAAACCTGCTGTTAATTTCAGCAAGTACAGCTACTTAAGAGATACTTAGATGAAAGTAAAATTATGAGACAGAAAATTAGTTCTATCCTGGCTCAAACCAGGATGCTTTTACATAAGGTAAAAATTGACTGTCATATTTCTTAAGAAAAGTCAATGTCTTACTGAATCCCAGTTAAATATATGAAGAAAGTTTCAGATTAGACAGAAAATTTTAAAATCTAAAACTTCCTGTGTAAAAATTTTACAAAGAAATTTTCAAATAGATGCAGTTATTTCTTTAAGAGATCATTGTCTTGTGTCAATGAATTGCTCTGAAAATTTTTTTAATTTCTTAATACCTCGAGGCTGGTTTGTTGTTTTTTTTTTTTTTAAGCAACCTCTAAATCATCTAGGTAAGACCAGTAATCAATCCTACACTGACCAATGCAGATTGCTGTAACTGATGTAGTCAACTATTTAGAAAGCCTTGTGCTCAAGGGGAAGAAAAATCCTTGGTAAGGTACTACACTTGATTCTTTTGTCTTCATTAAGCTGTATGGAGCTAATGGTTATGGAAAGAAAGGAAATAACTTCTATAACTTAATGTGGATTTTCTAAAATACCTTTTCTTGTCTTCTGAAGAGAATTCTACTTTATACTGTAAAAACTGGTAACTGACCCAAAGGAAGTCTGGTCACTTTCATAGAACTCAAGAAAACTGAGACTTCTTTGCTAAGGAAATTAGGCAATAGTTGGTATCAGTGCAACAAAAGGAGTACATTTTTTATTGGCAATAAGGTAACAAGAAGTGGAGAGACTGTGGTCAATAAAGGGAAATATCTGAAATATCTGTCATGTCTGGGACAATTTGAACAAAATTCTACAGAAGGTATACCTAGAATGTTTTATAGGGTTTATAAAGACAAAGTAGAGTCATGGAGGCTCCTTTACAGAGTATTTTGGATGCAAAAGACATCACTGCTTCCAAGAAAATTGGAAAAAAATTGTGAAGGAGAATTTTTTTTTAGAATTGTTGAACACTGAAATTGTTGAAATATTTTAAAAAGCAATTGGAAATTCCTGAGCAAATTAGGAAATATCCTATATTCTTCAGTGGTCATGTATCTTTAAAGACAGGATGCAAAATTGGATGGATCTTTGATCTAACTCTAAAAGGTTTCTCTGTTAGTCTTCCTTATTTCTACTTCATACTAGTATTTCGTGTTTGGTTGTATTTTTTGTTCATTTCCTGGTTACTGGTGGTACTACAGTAGCTCAGTGCTGTAATTGCAATTAACCTTGTTGATAATTACCTTTTCTTTTGTGTGTAGTCTTCATTAAAGTGTAATGCTTAATTAATTTAGGGATATAGCTTTCAAACATTGTATAGCTATATTTCAATCATTTTTAAAGATGAAAAAGCATTGCCACTTGATAGTAATAAACTTGTATTGATCAGATTTGAGGTTGCAGTTTTCAGTTAAAAATATTTTTTATTTCCAAAAAAGTACACGGACTAGCAAGGATGGTGTTCAAATTTCCCTCAAAAATCCCCACTGCTAAAGGATTTCTTGAGACATAATTAGTTCCAGTGCTGGTTCACACAAGAGGCAAACTGGAAGCCCTGCAGAAATGTGTAATCACTGATTTTTACCATGAGTAATTCCAGAGATGGTATCCTGTGTACAACAATTAGCTAATTAATAGATTAATATATTGAACAAATTATTTAGAACAGAACAAACAAAAAGTAGGTTTTAACAGAAGGGCGCAGTAGCCCAGACCAATGATCTTCATAGTGAGATGAAAGACCTACAGGAGGTACAGAGGATGCCAATGCAAGTGCCTGAAGAGTCTGCCAATAAACCAGGTGCTGCTGTAGGGAAAATATCTTTCTCAGCTGACATCTGGGTAGTGTTTGTCATCAGAAAGAGAGAATGACTTATGATTATGATGTGGTAGGGTAAATATCACTGTTCTATCACTGTACAATCATCTTTATTAAGTGTCTTCGGAAATCCATTCTGTATGTGGATTTTAGACTTCATATTTCACTTTGACAGAACTACCTCATCTAAGTAATCAGGAGAAAAGTATTTGATCCTCTGATAGGTAAATGGTAGAATAGATAAAAAAAATTTTCTATTTTATCCATAGAAAGAGCTACACTCCAGTGCATTTCAGTGCATTCTTTTTCAGACTGTATGAAAATAGCATTTTCTCTGGACAAAAATGGAGTTAAACTGGCACTACTGACATTGAGATTCAGCGCATGTTTTTCCTAGTTGAAAAATTCCGAAAGGTTACTTGACAGATTTTTTAATATCTCTTTATATATAGATGGATAGATCATATACTTCTGTACAGAGGGAGATAAAAAAAATAGAGAGACCATCCCAAAACACTTCTTGCAATGTGAGACAGATTTCACCTTTCAACCTTTCTCCACCCAAAGGATTCTCAAAACAGAATTATCAATGATCCAGGTGCTGCTCTACTTAGGTTTCAACAGAATCTTTATGAACTGGCAAGTGATTAAGAATGCAAAAGGGCCAAAAATGTGACTTAGTGATACATCAAATTGCTATAAGAATTTATTTATTTTTAATCCCAGTATAAATAAATTTCATATTCTGTGCTCTTTCACTGTAAAGAGATCCACTGATAAATTACAAGTGAAAAAGACAATAGACAGAGTGAAATAACTGGTTTTCCTGATGGTTTAATTGTGACAAGTGAATGTGCAGTATACAGTCAGTTTTTAACAATGTCACTGTTCTTATACAGACAAGAAATTTTAAGAAATTAATTGCATAGAGGAGAATTGACTGTGGGGTTTTTTTTGATTTTTTGTGGGTTGTTTTTTTTTGGGGTGGGGTAGTGGTTTTTTTTTTTGTTGTTTGTTTGAAAGTATGTCTCACATACTTAGCTAGGGTATATCACCTCTCTGTATTTTAATATAAATGATAATTTTTAATTTTTTTTTTTAATTTCCCCAATATTGAGTTTCTGTGGAGAACTAGTAAAATTGGAGTACTTTGTTTAAAAACAGAGAGTGTGGAACTGACATGAGCAAATTCATTTATGGATGCTGCCAATATCTTGGCCTAATGGGGCTTCTTGCACCCTGTTCATCTATGTTAAATACAGAAACAGAGAAGATAGCCAGAGACATGGCCTGAGCTACAGTGCGGCCATCCATTATTTAGACAGTCTAACTGTGGTTTTAGGGATTTTCTGCACTTGAAAAATTACTACAGGACAGAACCAAACCCACTAGCATAGAAGGCGAGATCTGAATTCTTTAAGATGGATGTCACACAATATATTTTTAATACATATATACAATAATTTCACCACCTCAGTGATTTAGCAAATCAAATCTATGTTTTACAGGGAAAATATTGTGTAACAAAAATCTTACCTTCCAGAATTATATACAGCAGGTAAGAAGTACAATTACCTTGATACTAAATAGAATCATTGAATAGCCCTCAAAAGATCATCTGATCCAAACTTTTGTGGGAAAGGAAGCCTAGATGAGATTATCTAGCACTCTATGCAATTATATATTGAAAACTTCCCATGATGGGGACTGCATCACCTCCTGGGGGAAGTTTTTCTAGTGACTATTCTTTCACTCATTGCCCTTTGTCCTCCAAATGACAACCACTGGTAGCAGATAAGCACAAGTCTATTGAGCTAATTGGAACTACACCATTTCACTAAAGGTTACTCCTCGCCCTGCTAACATATATACCTAGCCCAATCTCAACCTCATAGCTACATTAGGATCTACATCTGCTCTTTAAATTCCCAGAAAATTCCATTTGGCTTAGTGCAAATTTAATGGGCCAAATAATAAAATAATTTATTGTATCATAAGTTGACTCCAGTAGAAATTTCTACTTAACAGCTGATGTCATCCTGTGTTCTAGTATTATTTGGTAGAGTTCACTTTCTTAACAAGAAACCATCCACAGAATAGACAGCACTTCTAAGTCTTTAGAATAAATAAGGTGTAATGTGTAAATAATCCCCTGATACAGTGCTTTCTTAAGAAGATCTCAAATTCCTTTGTAAACAGAATTTATGTTGAAATGTAGGGATAAAACATTCTCAAATTTATCTATTTCACTCATTCTCCCAGTTTCTAAATGAAAAACAAGTAAATGAACAAAATAAATTCTTTCAGTCTTCTGTGTTGAGACAACCTTGCAAAACATCATCTTTTCATAAGTAAGAATTCTGTTTGTCTGCATATTTGCAATCTTATTCCCACCTACACACCAATTTGAAAATAATACATTATATATTTGAAATAGTCACAAATACTGGCAAAGCCTGTGTTAAGATATTTTCCAATAAATGGCTATATAGCATAACTGTTAACCACAGGTACCAGGAGATTCCAAGGATAAAACAGATGAATCTCCATTTAACCATCTGTCATACTTTCATAAAATTAAATTAACTTCACTGAAATTTTATTTTTCTAGTGTGAAGAGGGCAGTGCTACACTTAAAGGACTGTTTTGTTAATATAGTGACTTGGAAAGAAATTTGTCTACATTTATTTAATGATGGATAAGGTATATGCTTATTGAGAATTTCTTAACTGACAAAAAGATATTTAAAAAGAATAAAAGTCCACATCTGTATGTATGTTCCATTAGTACATTTTACTACTGTAGTATGTCAGCAAAACCACAAGATTTTCAAAGTAGACTGCTTAGACCAGCATGAGGCCAGGAATTATTTAATTGTAAAAAATTTAAGGATGTTAACCAATTGTCCATGAAATATTTCCAGAAATATAATTCAGTATCTCCCCACAATTTGCATCAGGAATCCACTGACTTGCCACTTGGATTTGCTTTAAAAATTCTCTTTAGAAATGTTTTTTTTTTTTAAAAAAAATTCAAATTAATGTTTACATTGTTCTAGATGAAATATAAATCACATTCATTAAAATTAATAATGATAAATGTCCTTGTTTACATGAAATGAAAATGCATAATCAGAGAAAATCAAAGCCATACAAATTAATTAGTTCACAAAATTGGGAGATCGTGGGGATGCCAAACAGATGCAAGTAAATAAACGGTTGAATGAATAGTACATTATCAATTTGTATAAAGGCTGTTCAGCAATAGGCACAACTGTCTCTTTCAGTTCCACAGGGAATAATTGAAAAGTCAAACATAGTAATAAATTGATGTGTTGTTTTTTGAGGGAAAACAAATCTGCAAACCTCACAGAGTATCTGATGTGGCACAAATCAAATTCAGGTTTACCTTTTCAATTTTATTTATTAATCAATTGAGAAAATAAATGAAAATGAGAGCATATTTGTCAAGTGTAACCATCTTTTTCTTAATAGGTGCTGAAATTTCTAGAATTTGTGGATTTACATGATTACTTCACAAAAAAGTTGTTATTCAAACTTTAAGATGCATGCTGTGTGTGCTGTATTTTATTTTGTTCTCTGATGAGATGACTTTGTAACTAATGAACTCAGTGGGAAACCTGATTATCATAATCAAAATATATCATTCCAAGTCTGCTTTCTGCAAATGCAGGGCACAAGAGCTTAAAACTCCCGTAAACACTCATTTTAACAATGGCTGATAAAACTAACAAGATGTAATTTGTCACCAATAACAATGTTTTCTCCACTGCACAGCCTCATTATCATTTTGCTTTATGTATCTTTCTTCCATTTAACCTGAATCCTCAAAAAATTTTCTCAAGTCCAGCCCTGTGTGCTATTTGCAGAGTGCTGGTCACCTAGTGCTTCTTGAAAGACACATATTGGTGGTGCCTTAATCCAAACAATAAAAAATAAGTCTAAAATTACATTAAATTTCTAGAAGTACTTGAGGCAGATAAATACATATATAAAAATATTATAATATTTATATTTATTAATCATCTTGAGATTGAAGTGCAAATGGGAGTGGAGCTCCACTGTTCTAGACACTGTACACATAAGTGACCTCTGAATGAATCTGTGGTGTAGATGGAGGTGTATGGCCACCTTTCTGTCTTGTGATCAAGAGGAAATGCTGTTCCACTAGAAGCAGGACTGCTGGCTGCTCTCTCTAGCCAAGTACATAATAGAACAAAAAGTAAAATCTTCTATCAGGCCAGTGACTACAGTCACTGGTAGAAATTGCCATGTGAGTTTCTGTGCTATTAGTTGCACTAAGTTATGATTTTTCCACCTCCCCATCTGTACATTCCCTGTGATATGAGAAAGCTCAAGTCACATTTGCAGCTACTGACTATACTGATGGGATGGAGAACACAAAGGATATTTTGGGATTCTTCTTGTGCAAACATTTTGGTCTTTCATTCTTTCAGCTATGGGGCAAAAATCCATATATATTTTTGAATACAACTACTGGAAAAAAACCCAAAAAGCCTAGATAATTTCAGAACAAAATCTGTTTGGATAATCCATTCATTCAGTGAACTAGTATTTTGCAGCAGGTGTGTCAAGCCTTTTTCCCTGACTAATTTGTATTTATAGATGCTTTTAATGCCGCCATTCAGGTTTCTGTAACTCCAAGTAAAACTTAGCTTATTGTCTTTAAAGAAAACCAGGGAATTAACTATGGATCTCTTTTTAAATATAATTGCCTACTAAATAATTAAATATTCTGGATGAAATTTCAGTGTAATATACACCAATTAAATCATAGAATTATAAAACCTATAGAAATTTAAAAACAAAACTGGTGTCATGGTTTAACTCAAGCAAGCAACTAACGACCACACAGTCACTTGCTCACTCCACCCTGGTGGAGCACTGGAGAGAACTGGAAAGGTAATAGCACAAAAATTAAAGCCTTCTGTAGCTTATTTCTTTCAAGGTAATATCTGTTAGACTGAAATTTATTAATGAATTTTGCTTACTTAAGCTTGGGTGTTTTGATTTGGTACAACTTTATGGATTTTCAAAGCAGATATTATAAGTAACACTGTTCAGATAATGATCGAATGTCATTTAAAGAACATGTTTATCACTTAGATATAAACCACGAGGAAACTACCTGCATTGTAACTAGAAAAATCTTGTTATTATTCTTTTGCTATTTAATTTATAATCTATGATGTCTATTATTTACAAAAATAAGGAAGATTATTCAAGCAAAATTTTCTTTGTGGGAAGAAAGCATTTGGCTACCCATAGTGGGCCAATAGGATCAATACAGTCTGCTTAAGTAGCTCTCTATGCTGGAAGTGAAGAAAAAAAAAAAAAGGAAAGAAAAAAGAGCAAGGGAGATGTTTATACCCCTGGCAAGCAAGCAGAATAGCCCCAGAGTGTGAATAAACATTACAATAACATAATCACTTATAGAAAAAATGTCCTAGAAAATATATTGTATTTGCTTAATCTTGTCACTCGAGGCTAAAATATATAAAGAAAGTGACATAGTGCTAAGTGATTTGTATTATTGAATGCTGTACTATAGCTGACTTGCTGATACTGAAGACAAACATTAAAAGACAGCAGTGCTAATCTTGCCCCTTCATCCCAGATCATGCAAGATAATTAGGCTTTCTGCTTCATTAGGTACCTCAATCCACCACTCCAGCACCTGTGACATCTTTTAAAGTGCATGATAGTTACCAGTAACTCAATAGGTACCTTCCTATTTGGTGAATGTGAGCCAAGCTATTTAATATAACAAAATGACAAACATTTCAGCTGAGACCTCTCTAGAGAGAAAATCTTGAGATAAGTACTCCCACAGTGCTAGCCTCAGAAGAGACCCTTTCATCTGCAGCTATCTAGAGTGTGCTTTGGCTGTCTGAGGAAAATGACAAAATATTAAAACCATGAGGAAATGTGAAAATTATGCAGGTTTGTGTGCTCTAAAGCTGAACACAGATGTCCAGGGTAACTATCAGGCTTCTGCCTTTTCTGAAATATATTAGTATATGCTTCTGGCAGACATCTCCTGCTCTAAAATCCAAGTACTAAGGGAATTTAGGGATGAAAGATATTGTTCATATTTTTGCAAAAATGTTTTAAACCTTAGTCTTTTGAATCCTTTTGAGAGGATGCTATATTGAAGTAATGGCTATTCAGGGGTAAAGTGTGGGTTCTGTTCTTTTTAAGATATGACAGATAGGAATCCAGATGCTGTGTCACAACAGCCTTTTGAGTAGAGGATAATCATCATCCTTGGCCGTGTGAGTAGCGGTTTCCCAGGCACTGTTTGCCCAGGATCCATTATCAAAAAGTATTTCTGTTGCACTCAAAATCTTGTTATAAGGGAAAGACCTTATTCACAGACCCAGGAATTTAGTGCTACTATAATTAAAATCAGAGCAGCTTAATTCAAGAACCATTAGTTGTCAATGTCTCAGTACCAGAAAAAAAACATACCCAAGACATTAATACATGCATATATATAAAGATATAAAGTCTCAGTAATAAATAATAACAATAATAACATAATAATATCACAGATAAACTTTATGTGCTTTTTTCTGTTCCTTTGCCAAGTAGCAGGGCCATCCTTTCATGGCTCCTCTGGGTCCTAAGGTTCAGGCTAGTACTGGTGGTGAATCATCAGTATCATGAGTCCTCCCAGGAGCAATATGAGGCTGATGTTTTCCTATTTCTCATTTTAGGATCCACTTGAGGTAATTTTTTTGTTCACTACCACACTTTTATACCTTACTTTTATAGCAAGATTGCTGTTATAGCAGCTTCAAAATACATCCAGACTGATTGTGTATCGAAGAATCATCAAATGGTTTTATTTGGAAGACATCTTAAAGACCACCTAGTTCAACCCCTCTACCATTGGTAGGTGGATCTTTCACTAGGTCAGGTTGCTCAAGACACCATCCAACCTGACTTTGAACACTTCCAGTGATAGCGAATCCACAAGCTGCCTCAGCAACATCTTCCTCTGTCTCACCACTGTAACTCTTCTTTATGACCAAACTAAACCTATGCTTTTTCAGTTTAAAGCCATTGCCGCTTGTCCACAGGTCTTAGTAAAAAATCTCTATCTCTCTTATAAGCCCCTTTTATATATTAAAATATGTTCCCGAAGTCTTTTCTTCTCTGTCTTAAGAACCTCAGCCCTCTCAGCCTTTCTTCATAGGAGAGGTGTTCCAGCCCTTTGATCATTTTTGTGGCCCTCCTCTGAGCAAACTCTAATGGGTCCATTTCTTTCTTGTGCTGGGGACCCCAGAACTGGTCACAGTGCACCATCTGAGCTTTAGTGAGAGAGGAGGGGAGAATGACATCCCTCAACCTGCTAGTTGTACTTCTTTTGATTCATCCTAGGATATGGTTATCATTCTGGACAGCAAGCATACATTGTCAGCCCATGTCGATTCTTTCATCTGGCTACATGCCCAAGTCCTTCTCTGCTTTCAATCCATTCATCCTCCAGCCTGTATTGATAAAAGGGATTGTTGTGACCTGAGTGAAAGACCTTTCACTTATCCTTGTTGAGCTCCATGAGGTTCACATGGGCCTAATCTTCAAGACTGTCAAGGTTCCTGTGGATGGCATCTATCCCTTCTAGTGTATCAACTGCATCTTTGTGTCATTAGCAAACTTGCTGATGGTGCACTCAGTCCCACAGTCTGTTATACTGATACTGGTGTCACTAAACAGTATTTGTTTTAATATGGACTCTTGAAGGATACTGTTTGTTATTGGCTTCCATGTGAATACTGAGCCACACATGGTCGCTTTTATGTATGTTAGATACACTTCATTTGTTCTGCATGTTCTCTCTAAATTTGCTTCATCTTAATGTCTTAGTTTCTTTAACTGACCATGGATGTCTTTTTATAGTCATGAGGTCTCCAGAGCCAGAGTCCCATCAGTTATCCTATGCCTGTACTGCTATACATTGCATCCTGTTTCCCTACTTCTCAAGGCCTCTATTGTCATACAAGGTCTGTAGTTCTCTACATCCTGTCTCTTTCATATTTCTCTTATATTTATAAGCCATATAAAGCTATGTTTGTGCCACACAAAGTAAAACAAGTAATCTGTAGCCACTTAATTGAAAGAATAAACACTACTGGGGATGAAACAAATATAAACAAAGCTGCACACATGCCAAGGAAAGTTCAGACTGGCCAAGCCTTACATACTTCATTTCTGAGATGGGGCAGACTCTCTGTGGCCTTTTACTAGCAGTGGCAAAATAGCACTATTGGGCTACAGGCCTATGGTTTGTCTTTCCTTGTCTTGTGTCAGAGGCAAAAACAATAACAATATAGACATGAGCCATACTGTTCATAGTAGTGTCAGAGCTACAAAAAGCTCTGATAGTATTTAGATATACTCTTGATTTTCCAGGTACTATGTGCCTGGACTGAGTTAATCTGAGTCTGACACTGAAATTCCACTAATAAAATGTTATTTATGTTTAGATTTTATGATCTTACATATTTTTAAGTGTCTAGGCTCTTGGGCTCTGTGTCCTTGATCATATTTCTGTACTTTTACATCTGCCAACACAATACACTGTTTCAGCTCTTATTCTAAGGCATCAATGATTAGAGAGATCTGCATTGACTCAAGTAAAACCAATGAGTGCTCCAAAGGAGTAGGCTCGGGATAAGCAAATGGATCTCAGAATTTGGTCCTCATCCCATGGATCAAGTCAGGCAATCAGTCATGATAGACTGGAGTGTGACTCCTGTCACACAGTCCTCATCTTTGAATACTTTTGTAAGATTAAGTCCCCAAGAAGAATGAACATTGTCTCCTGTTCACAAACTTCTCTTCCACTTACACTACATTTCTCACTATTTGTCTTTCTCCAATAATTTCCTGAAGAAAATGGTTCATCATGAGATTGCAGCTTGCTAATTGGATAGATGTTTCCTTCAACAAAGCTTATGTGACTTTACTGTTGGCTTCTTTTAAAGTTCAGGAAAGAAGTTTTTGTTATCTCCAACTTTATTTCAATAATATATCCTGGTGCAAGCTTAGTCATCAGCTGTGTTACACTATAATTACAAGACGAGAGGTGGAACACTGTGCAAGTGAGCCTGGCAGCCAGAAGTTGCAAGGAGAATCTGAAAGCGTTAACTTACTCTCAGTAGTCTGGCTCTGGCCATTTGTAATACTTGGAGGTTGCATACTGTGGAAATGATGTGACACTCACAAATTATCATCAAGAAATCAGTCCAAAAAACTATACAGAATGAAAGGCAGAGAGATAATATTTAATGCAAGGCAAAACCAGCAGCTACAGCTTTAGCTTGATTTCTAGTACACCTTGTGTTGCAATCCCTTATGGACCCTATCAGTCTTCAGCTCTGTGTACAGGTCTTACTCAGCTCCCTTTTCTTGTGTCATTTGCAGGTTTTTTATTCTGCTTCAATAACTGGCGTGTGAGATTATGTGCTAGGAGTACTGTGCTACTGCTGAGATTATATTTATTCGTGCAGTATTGCTTTCTGACAGGCCCTGTTATTACCTGGAACGCACACTGTGAGGTGTTGTGTTGGCAGCAGGGTGTCCTTCTACAACAATCATGTGACCAGACACAGTCTTCCTTTAGATGAGAGATATGCCCTTGTGAAGCCCTTGTGTTCATTTCCTACATGGTTAACTAGGTTGGATTTCCCTCAACAAAGACACAGAAAGTAAGCAAGAACCATCCTTTGTACTTTCTTGAATTTAGGGAAAGATGTTTGGTGCTTTTTAAAGCTCTATCAAAGGAGAACAGAACTGTTTGTACACAGTTCTATCCTTGGCTTTCCTACACAAATACCATAGAAAATTTAGCCTGATGAGAAGGATTATTTTGACAACAGAATTTGGTTTACTAGTGTATGTTTAGTACAAAATCCTTCAAGATCCTGCAGGCCTTGTACTCTCAGTAGTGGGTTTTCAACAATATTTAACAATCAAAAGACATTCAATCAAGTCAATATGAAAAATATGATACCCATGAATACTAATACAGATTTAACTGCTTACATATTTGGAAATAATATTGAAGCATGGAGGAATGAGGAGTTAAGAGACATAAAATACTACACAATAGATCAATACCAAAATTAGAAGTTCTTTCAGTCCAGCTCTATTGGAAGCTTAAAGCAGAAGGTGGAAGTAAGGAAAGTTCTGCCACTTCCTACCGTTTGCATGTCTACCTTCTGTCTTCAGAAATAATTCTAGATAGCAGAATAAAGTAAGAAGAAAATACAGGAGAATATTTACTCTGGGTCCTTTCCTACTAAAATCAGATTATAAAGTCTATCATGAGAACTGTTCAAATACCACAATTCATCAGTCATTGAACCTGAAAGCACAAGGTGAATAGCTATATGTAGGAGTGCGCTGATATTTGCATACAAGCATAATTATGGATTTTTTAACACATACTTTATTTAATTCTCATGTCACATGCCACACAACAGAGTCTCCAAGAATCAGCTTCTCTATACTTGACAAAGAACTGAGATTTTTGCACATCAGGCACAAATGAGCTGAATTTACTAAACCAAATGGTGCGATCACCTTGTAGATTTTTAATCAGTGAATAGCAAGACATGCCAGACATTTGTAGGAGTACAAAATGTCACTTATATTTTTATTTATTATCATTAAATTATGCTCCTATAAGGCTTCACCTGAGAGATTGTTTTGGGTTTCACCTCCTCATTCCCCACCAGTGTACAGCAGTCATTCTCTCTCAGCAATAAGTTCTGTGTGCTGTGCACCCATTACCTCTGAAAAATTAAATTGCTCCCTGAGATCTGGTGTGGAAAGCTAACTTCATGGCATCTTTTCACAGTCAGCAGACTCATATAGATATTTCAATGATTTTATTATACAATTTTCCAAAATTATTTTGATTAATTCAGAACCTTTACACTGCAAATTTTAATCTGTTTGGCATTTTGAAAGGCAATGGTGAAACACAGACATGCCTAGCTAAGAGGAAGAAAATGTAGAGTCTAGGACTTTACACATTGCAAATCGAGCCTTTGTCTTGAATTCACTAAAATATACTGACAAAATATTTGTGTAGTGTAATATTTCTGGTTGCTGGGCATTATAGAAAAAGTCTATTATTTCACTGAATCATGTGATGATAAGTATGATGGAAAAATGACATTAAAAATTACAATATGGAATTTAAGAACTTGTCCACAGAAGAATGGAAGAAAAAGTTTCTGGAAAATTCAGAAAAATATACATATTGCTGACATGAAGATAAATTACTCATTTTTAGTGGCAAAAGTTATAAAGAAATAGACTTCTTTTACCAGAAATTAAAAATAAAACATTACTGAGATCTATATATCTACAGTTTATGTGTTATATTATTATGCACTTACAGTGGCATGATGATGTTGTACTTAATGTGACAGTTCTTCTGCTATTTTCACCAAGAATCAATTTTAATTTTAAAGACCTGCAGTATGGGTAAGCTGCCAGGGAATGAGATGCAAGGCTGGAGGGCATGAGTAATATCACAAGGGATCTTGATGACCTCAGAAAGGGGGGTAACAGAGTTTGGAATGGCATAGTGTGTATTGACCTGAAGAGAGAACAACCTGAAAGACTAAGGAACATCTGTAAAATGCTGAGGGAATATCAAATTGAAGTCAAGACTAAAGATATCTCTTAGCCAGCATAGAACTGAGCTCAGAGCAAGGCCTTACACTACCTCTAAAGGTGACTGACAGACTTATGAGTCTTATGAATTTTTTTTTGTTTGGTTGGGGTTTTTTTGTGGTTTTTTTTTGTTTTGTTTTGTTTTGTTTTGTTTTGTTTTGTTTTGTTTTGTTTTGTTTTGTTTTTTGTTATAAGCTTAATAAATACCTGTGTCAGTGAGACCTGGACTTTAATTTTTTTCTAAAAAGAAGCAGAATGTAGGAAAAACTGTAGGAGTTCCAGTAGTCTCAGAATGAAGATGTCTGTCTTCTTGCTCTGTCTGGTGTGGTGGTTTGTCATTTCTCCCTTTCTGGTCCATGCAAACAATGAGGAAATCACTTCTTAACACTCTGCATTTAGTCAGATGTGACATATGTATTGCGTGTCTGCTGTTAATTTTCTGACCTTCTGTCGTCAACTTAACATGAGTGTGGTGGTGTAACAGAGCTATCTTCTTGGAATTAAGATGTCACAAACAGCAGTTTAATGTTTTAAATTTGACAGTGTTTATTCTTCAAATGCCCTGAAAGTTTTTTTTCTAGGCATAGATAAAATTGGCAATAAGACATCCTGTGACAACAAATCTGTTGATATATGGTTTTTCTGAAACAGGCTGATTGAAGAGCAAATTCAAATTGTGGTTGCTCAGCAACAGTAATTTGTGACCAAAGCATTGTCTGGCATGGAGGGCCAAAAGGTCCATGTGATGAAGAGGTTAAATTGGTTGGAAGAGACAGAGGGGCTACCTTTAAGGAAGTCAAGTTTCCTTTGTTGGTGATAAGAAACAGTTTGCATTAACCTGTCTTATAGATATCCTAGAATATGAGCACTCAGGGGACACACTGGGCAGCAGAGCTAGGATGTGTTTTGGACTCAAGGGTGCACTTGAGGTGCTCCATGTCCATGTTCACAGGACTGGTGCTGGTTCAAGTAAAAACAAGGAATTTGTTCACAATGCATCTTTACTGACTCCTTCTAGAACTGCTTATGGTAGTAGAACTCTGTCCAATGAATTTTTAATTTTTTTCATATCTATATTTAAGCACAAAGCTGTGTTTAATTCACCTCAAGAGGTACACTAAGGTTTCTCAACATGCTGATGTCACTGATTTCATGGACTGCTGATGTTCTCTGTGTCTATGCCTCTACTTATCTCATAGTTGCAGCGGTAACAAAAAGTCCAGCTCTTTTACTATGCTGCATTTTCCCACTTCCATACCTTCAGATTTCCTTACTACAGCATCTTGAGGTCAGCAGTATTCGAATTACTTAATGTAAGAGCTGAAAATAAGGAAAGAGCCCCCTGGTACTGTGAGCAGCTTCTAAAGCTGTAGAATACAAAGTGCAGGGCTTTTGAGAACCAGTAGCTAGAATAGAACCCAGCTGGGTAGAACAAGAAAGAGTAATTTTTTTGCATAATTTCTATTCATAGCAAAAAATCGAGAGCATTTGGGCTTCCCTGTTCTTTTCCTAAGACATTAATAGTAAAATAGCTATTAAGGGTAACAAAATTACTTTATGTCTGGTTGCTAGAAAATATGTAATTACGCTATACCTTCAAGCAGAAATTTGAGGTCTCCAAAGGAATTAACACTAAATATTTTGGGGAGATATTTGTGACAAGAATAGCTCCAGACTAGCAAAAGTTCAAAAATAATGTACTTTAAGAGCTTGAATCTTGTCCTCATTTTTCACATACTGATGGCAAAGAAGGTCGAAATTTAAAATGGGTCTCAAGAGACACATGGGTTCTGGAATATAACTTAGAAAGTCTATCTTACATCAAAGAAATTGAAATATTGTTAGCACATCAAAACCATCTCTCTAGGGTGTAATAATCTATTCTGCATGTCAGCCTGGTGGCCACAATAAATGCAGGTTGTTCCATTTATCACTTGCCATATTATTTAAGGTCCTGGAATCAAATAAAAGTAGATATACTACTTCTACCTTGGTTTCTCAGTAGAGTTATGAAAATGTATATTTCTTTAAAACAAAACAAAACAAAATAAAACAACAAAAACCCCAGATAAGTAGTTTCTGGAAGGGGTGTCATGAACATCTTGAAGAAAAAACCGATATGTATTAAATTAGTATATATTATATTAGAAATTATTATCCCTTTTGTATCACACAGAAGAAATTGGTCATTTTCACCAGCACATCTAAGTTGTTCTTGGACTGAGTCTAAGAGAACGTAAGAATAATGTTAAATTGCTTTAGCACTAAGTGGCACAGATTTGCCAGTAAAGTTGTCTGACATTCTAATAACTTAACCAATTTTTGGCATGGGAATTTTGCTTCACTCAAGCAGTATGAGGGCATGAAAGAAGACCACATCTGATTGTACCTCATTCACAAGACAAAAAGCTCACAATTCTGTCTTGATACATTCCATGTGCTTTGAGCTCTTGAGCATGCTAGAGATAGTCAGACCTACAGGAACATTGTATCCCAAATTTATAACATAGTTATAACATATATTTTTTACTTTGTGGGACTATTGTAATGTGATGCAGTAAAATATGCGATGCATTTGGTGACTCTGAAAGACTCAGGCTATTTCCTACTCTTAAAGTGACTACAGACTATTTACAGCTGGGGAGGAAGAGAAATGAAATTATAACTGTAGAAGAAAATAAAAAGTAATGCACATATATAAAAATTGGTTAGAATTTAGTAAATTTGTATTTGGATTAAAACTTGTAATTACATTTATTCATATGCAAAGTAGATTTTCATCTTCCAATCTTCCAGCTAAACAACCAGGTTTAGTATGACCACTAATCTGAAATGCAAAAAACCCAGCAATTTTATATGGTAATATTTTGATAAGAAAAATTAAGCAAAACATATAATTTAAAAATATTGTATAGCTTAAGAGAAAACATTCATCTGAAGTGGATGCTTTTCTAAAAATAAACTGAGGTTCAGACAACCTCAGTTGTTCCAGGTTTGAAATTTCAAAAATTAATGTCATGCTTGTCTTAGAACATTACTATTAGTCAGACCATTCCCCCTCCACATATTTTCACATGCTTTTTCACTTATAGGAAAAAAGGGGATTTTTTCCTACTGATTTTTTTTTAAAAGTAAAATTCATGAATATAAGCATAAACAGTGTCTCTTTTTTGTAATTACTTATTTTCAGAAGACGGTCCATTTGGGGAAAACCCCATGAAATTCAAAATATCTGAAAAAAACCCTAACTTCATACTGGAAGCTGGCAACACTTCAAGCAAACACCCTCTGGGCAAGCAATTAAGATGGGTCAAAATTAAAAAAATATAACATGTCTGAAATGCCCTTTTCCTCAGAGCTCCATCTGCTCCCTGATGCTGGCTGGAAAGTCAGGTTTAGAAGCAGCTCCACCTGTACAGCTGCTTGCAGAAGAGCTCCCCCTGGCAGCACTCGATAAGAAATTCTTCCAATAAAGGTTGACATCTAAACACTGCAAATATCCACTCTCATTTAAACAAAATAAACCTGTTATTATTTCCGTTTTTTAAAAAATATTTTTGTTTGGTTGTTTTTAATTAATAATAATTTGTTTTTGTATCACTGTGTGTAACCATAAAAAAGTAATAAATGCTGATAAATACTACATTAAATACTAATTTCAATGTGTGCGCTATGTTCTTTCTGAATACTCGAGAGAGAAATCCTCATATTCAGAGAAAATCACCATGTGGGGATAGGTAAAAGTAAAGATATGGGGTGGAAAAAGGGAAAAGGAATAGGAAATTCTCAGAGGGACTAGAAAAATAAAATAATAGATGAAGGTACAGTGCAATTTAAAGTATTACTGCAAATCAGTAATGTGTTGGAAAAACCTCATGCACTGCTATAGGGGAAAACTAAAGAATAAAATGGAACTCTAAACATTTTCAGTGTAGAAATTCAAGCTTTCTCTTTTTTTACATATTGCAATGTACATCTGTCTTATACATCAACTGTTAAAACCCTGGAAGCAAAAGTTGGTATCAACATGTAGCCAGAGATCCCAGAGAATTAGAGGTTAAAGCATGGGCTTTGAGGAAAGTGATTCTCCTCCATTATTAGACCACATATCCAGTATTGTATCCAATTTTGGTCTCCTAATATAGAAAAGACATGAAGAAACTGTAGATCCAACAAGTTGACTGGGGCTGGAGCATCTGCCATGAGAGCAGACACTGTTGGGCTTGATCAGCCTGCAGAAGGGACAGTCTGAATCTACCTCCTTTTAGTCTAAAACCATGACCCCTTGTCCTATTGATACAGTCCCTACTAAATAAATCTGTCACACTGATTAGCTATTATCAATCCAGCTAACATGTTAGTTAATTGGTCATAGTGGCCAGTCCAACATATAATTTGTCCAAAGATGAGAAACCAAGATGGTGAATGGTCTAGAGTGCAAGTCTTACAAGGAGTGGCTGAAGGAACTGGGGTGGTTTAGCTTGGAGAAAAGGAGATTGAGGGGAGGAGACCTTATTGCTCTCTACAACTATCAGAAAAGAGGCTGTAGAGAGGTGTGGGTCTTTCTATTCTCCAAAGTTACAAGTGATGGAATAAGAGGAAATCACCTAACCTTTTCCTGGGCGAGGTTTAGATTGGATAGTAGGAAACATTTTTTTACTGAAAGGGTTTCCAGGCATTGGAACAGGATGCCCAGGGAAGTGCTAGAGTCACCATTCCAGGAGGTATTTAAAAGTTCCATATATATGGCATTTAGGGACACAGTTTAGTGGTGGACTTGGCAGTGTGAGTTTAGTAGTTGGACTTAGTGATCTTAAAGGTCTTCTCCAGTCTAAATGATTTTATGACTCTGTGATTCTACGTTTGACTTCAATGAATAAAGTATGAACTAATACATTTTGTCTATATTTGTTTTCATTTTAATAACTCTTAAATAATCTTTTCTCTGTATTTCAGATTCATCAGTGAAGTTCCCTTTGAATTACTGAAATTCTGCCCTGTACTACTTTTCTGGAAAGATTTATTCCAGGTGTTACTACTCTTCACTTTT
Source organism: Heliangelus exortis (assembly GCF_036169615.1). NCBI lineage: Eukaryota > Metazoa > Chordata > Aves > Apodiformes > Trochilidae > Heliangelus > Heliangelus exortis. The sequence continues at coordinate 134,689,746 of NC_092423.1, read as the reverse complement.
GATTGAGAGAGTTGTTACATCCAAAAAACATATCCATCTTTTTCTGTGTTAAATTTCTTAGAACAGAGTTTGGACATTGAATCTGCTATAATTTCCATTCACATAGACCAAATAAATGATCTATCTTTTCTGGAAAACTCGAACTTCTAGTCATGAACACTGATTTCCAAAGTCAGACTACACATCACTCTGTGGAGGCATAAATCTTTAGGGGTATCTGTACTCTAACAGAATGTCCTATTCTTAAAGTACAAGACCATGTGTTCTCTGCTATCACATTGAGTTTCATGATCCACCACTAGTGGTGGCTAAATTATTCTTGGTTTTATTTGGTAGTCAGGGTGCCCTTATTCACAATCCTCTCATTTTCAAGTGTATTTGTGAGGCAGGAGGATTTCAAATTTTGTCCATATGACTTGTGAAAATTTAGGAAGCTGGTATTCTTTCATGAATGTCGTATTGCTGTATACCCTGTGTTATCAAATACTGAATAAGTGATGAATGTCCTATCTGCATCCTGAAAGGATGACAGTCACTTAGATCTTCTTGAGTTCAGCTCTATGCTCACATGATACCAGCTCTCTGTAGTGGATATGAACCCATTAGAGTCGCTATGTCCTGGCTTGAGAGTATCAGAATAAAATTTTCTCTGGCTGTAACTAACTTATGGCTGTCCTGGACCACCAGGACACCACCAGCTGCTGCCAGCCTCTTTATGTGGCAATCACAGGCAGCTGTGCCTATGGGGAGGAGAGGATGGGTAAGGTGACTTAAATGGACCAATCATAGTATTCCTTCCCATGGCACTCAGTAAAAAACAGATTGTAGGAGAGTGCTCTTCTGTGACTGGTGTGCTGTAGGTTTGCTTGTTTGTCTTCTCTCCCTGGGCTGCTCGTGTTCCTGTCTCATGATTTCTTACTAGACAAGAAGATTTTTCAAGAGAGGTTGCCTTCCCCTGCCTCCCTGAGAAGAATTGTCTTAGGTGCTCCAAATATTTTTGAAGTCTGTTGCTGGACCTTGGTTGCAAGCACCCCTGTTTTCTGTCCAGTTTGGGACTTGGTTGGGAGGTAATTACTGTCTGAGAATGAAGGTTCCATATCAGCCTGATTGTATTTGATTCACCATTATTGTTATTTATTATTTTATTAAACTTATTTTATTTTTTCTCCCCAACCTTTAAATCTCTCTTTTACAGAGACTACAGAGATTACAGAGGCATATACAGAGCATATCTGTCACCTGGTTATTGGCTAAAATACTGACAGATGATAAGAAGCAGCATGAGATAAGAGAGAGTTTCTTCTTCAGGTAGAATAAGAAGTGTGGCTATTTGTCTTAGGGATATGGCCACTTCAATTGTAGAGATAACTTTGTTGAGTCCATCTCTACTTTTTTGAGCTTCTCAGCATATCTGCCTTGTATTGCAAAACCAGGATTTTTTGTCACCAGGATTTTTCTTTGGCAGGACTTTTTCTTTCTAACATAACTGCAGCATAATCCATGTAGCCACTGAAAGCAGTGTCTGCCTGTCTTAAAGAAAGGTAATTTCCTGTGCAAAGGATAAAAAATGCTCTCTGCTGCAAAATGTCCCATTCTCAGAGATCTGATTTTTCCAGTATTCCTATAGGCTACTGGGTTTCCACTTTCCTGATCCTTACTATCACACCGAAGCATCCCTACACCCTGAATAATTCTGCTTGGGAATGAATGTAATAACTCCTTTCTGATATTTGGTGTAAAATATTTCACTTGTGGATTTTAATCAACAATTTTAGAATCCTAGAATATCTCAAATTAGAAGGGGCCCATAATGATCATCAAGTCCAACTCCTTTCTCCTTTCAGGACCTACCTATAATTAATAATACAAATAAGAGCATCATCCACATTCTCCTTGAACTCTAACAGACTGGTGCAATGGCCAGTACTTTGGGAAGCCTATTCTAGTGAACAATCACCCTTGTTGAAGAATTTTTTCCTAATGTCCTATCTGTAGCTTCATTCAGTTTTCCCTTGTCCTGTTGCTGGTCACTAGAGATCAGAACCTTGCTTCCACTGCCCCCCTTCAGCAAGGTGCAAACTACAACGAGGTCATGCCTCAGCCTTCTTTTCTCCAAGCTGAACCAATCAAGTGACCTCAGCTACTCTTCATGAGTAGCTTGATGACTCCTCATGAGTCTTAAAATTGTGGCCATTGTCAGTCTTGGTTGCCTCTGTTCCTCTGGCCACACTCCAATGGTTTGATTTCCCTCTTATTTAGATGTACCCACAATTTCACACAGTACTCAAGGTGGGGCTGCACCACTATTGGGTGGGTCAGTCCCCTCCCTTGTCTGGTTAGCTATGCTGTGCTTGATGCTGTGCTTATCAGGCCATTGTTGACCTTTTGGCTTGGGCACAATGTAGACTCCCATTCAATTTGCCATCAACCCAACCCCCCTTGTCTTTTTCCATGGGATTGCTCTCCAGCCTCTTGCTCCCCAGTTTGTATGTATAATCAGGGCTATCCTATCCCAACTGTAGAATTGGGAAAGTCCTCTTAAATTTCAGGTAGCTGATGATTGCCCAGATCTCTGGTCTTTTCAGATCTCTCTGTAAGGCATCTTGACCCTTGAGAGAATCCACAGCTCCTCCTAGTTTATTATCTGTGGCAATCTACATAATATAAATTCAATTCCCGTGTCCAGATCATTTTTTTAAAACATTAAAAAGAGCTGGTCCTGTGGAACGCTACTGGCAACTGGCCCTTAGCCTGATGTAACCCCATTTACTCTTTAAGATTGAGTAACTCTCAATCAGCCAATGTTTCACCCAACGTATTATGTATTTGTCTGTCTGTATGCTGGATATTTTGTCCAGAAAGTTATTGTGACACACACTGTCAAAAGCTTTGCTAAAATCCAAAAAACGCACATCTATTGGCTACCTTTGATCAACTAGATGGGTGAGCTTGTCATAAAAGTTAGTTAAGCAGGATGTTTCCCTCATGAACCCTTGCTGGCAATGACCAATGGATGCATTGCATCTCAAGAATTTTTCAGTAACTACCAGAATAACTTTCACTCTTTTCCCCTTTAAATCTAGTTTAAAGCTTTTCACTGAGCCCTGCTAATCCTTTCTCAAGAATTCTTTCCCTCCTTTGAGACAGGTGTGCTCTGTTTGTCACCTGCTGGCCTGGTGTCATGTAGATTGAATGACAATAAAATGAAAATTCTGGCACTGGTCACAGAGTGAGGGACAGATCAGCTAGGTCTTCTTTTTTCCTCCCTATTCCTTCATTGCACCTAGAGGGACAGATGAAAATGCTGCTTGTGCCCCCGATCCCTTAATCAGTTGTCCCGAAGCCCTCAAGTCTCTTCTGAACATGCTTGAATTTGTTCCTTAAATTCTTGTTAAGGAAACATTCCATATAGCTTGATATTTATCATATTTACAAATTAAATAATTTTGTAGGTCAACTCTGTGAACATCTAAGCATTTTTTTAATCTACGCATGCATGATATTACCCTTGTGTGTGTTTTGGTATTTGTGTATAAGTAAATAAATACGCTTACTATTTGCATTCCTAAAATATTGCACAGTTCCTTACAGCACTATATCTGTCTAGGATCATGTTTATGACTCTGTTTCAGTTTTAGGGTTAAAATCGTTCCACAACTAGATGGACAGGAAAATGTAAGCGCAGTCTAGACAGCAGTTTAGTGCTCATGTATGCAAAAGCTTTTATCATGTCTGAATAAAAAGGAGGCTATTACATGTTGCCTATAATGTTTATTAAAAACAGTATTTCTGAGAAAATAAAATGCATCTATTATTTAAGGAGAACACCCTGATGTCTGGGGCAAAGTCTAGGATAAGACCCTATCTGTAAATCAAACAGTCCCACAGGGTGTTTTCTGGCACTATTTAATTTGGAAGTCTAGAAATAGCCTTAATAAGTTGGTTGGCTGAGCTTGAACTTTCCAATGATTTTCCTCTGGTGTAATTAATATACACTTGACATGCAAATAGCTACGCTTAGTCAACATCCATTTTTAAGATAGACTGTTTTTTAGGTAAAAGAAGATAAAGAGGCTGAGAATACATGGTCTTTACACAGACTGTAGGAGAAAGTACCTATCAGGGTGTTCATCAGATGAAGAAAAACAGAAATAGAGACTGTTCCTTTATGATGTTGGACTCGGCAACTCTGATTCCATGTCATTTGAAGGGTAAAATGAGATATTTTTGAAAAATACTCTGGACTTCTTATCAGATAAACCCAACTTTCTTCTGCTTATATTGAGTTCTTGTATTTTGTGAGCTGCCAAAACTTTGGAAATGTATCTTGTGTATCTTTAAAACATCAGCTTTCAAAAAAAGATATTTATGTTGATATGAATTACTAGATTATGAAACAATTTTATGAAATAAAAAAGAGGATAATGAGACAAGTGATCAGGGCATATTTGTTTCTATCCATTAGAATCAAATAGAAATTATATAATAGGATGTCCCACCCTTACTAAGCTACATACCATATATTTCTTACGCAAAATAACAAAACACATAAAAGTCTTTTAAAGAGATCATATCAGAGAAAAGTGTTTCCATTAGCTCCATGGGCTGATTCAGTTTGCCCAAAGTATTTAGCACACCATGTTACAGAATTCTGTACTTTACTGTGAACAATGTTAATCTTAACTGCTTCACAAAACTTTAATTACAGTATTATTCAATTTACATCTATTTAACTGCTTTTGAACTTATGTTCTATCTTTCTGTATATGTACAATATTAATGACTGCAGGTTTTACGTATAAAAAAGTTTCAAAGCAAAACTTTGCATTTGTCAGTGATGAGATATATTCTCAAGGATTTGTCATCTGCAGTGACAAACTGGGGAGTTAAGTTCAATATGCATGTGAGGTCATATGCATGAGGAGGTCATAGCAAAGTCAAGGTGTAGCATATTTCCTCTGATTATCCAAAGGTTTCTAGTGCCTTTCATGTTTTTCAGATAACAAGAGCTCTACTGTTATTTCACTGTCACATGACGTCAGTATCAACAGTTTGTCTACCTTTCAAGTGGGAAAGCACACATATGTTTACACCTGCCCACAAAATACACTGGGCTGGGTTTTTTTAGATTTTTTTTCTTTGTTCGCTTGTTTTGTGTGGGTTTTTTGGCTTTTTTTTTGTTTGTTTGTTTGTTTTTTGTTAGGTTTTTTCTTTTTCCTCATCTTGATATGAGTAGCCAAACACCATCTGGTGCTGATCTGTAATCTGCCTAATAAAATACTACAGTGCCAATATAGACTTTCTATTAAAATGAATAGTTTGGTAGTACAAACAGACAAGCACAGAGTATCCTAAAATAATATAATGTACATATCAGTACATATTTATATAGGTGTTTGTTCCATTTTAGTTAAACGAATGAAGGGCATATGTTCTTTGAATTTAAGTGAATTAGAATATTCAAACACCCCTTCTAGTGCCACCAGAATCACTCAAGAGAGATTGAACAGATTACAACAGGAACAGTATCACTATTTGGCCTTAAGTAAAGCCTTATGGTCCTATGGTTCAACAAGATGCTGAACTGGGAAGCAAGAGCATTAATTTCTAATCCTGTGTCTCCAGCTGATCTCTTCTACAGTGTCACTTCTTTACTGATGTCAGGATACATTTAATCATTATGTTATGCAACCTTACAGATAAAATACAGAATTAGTGTTTTATAAATGCCCAGTTCCCATCTCTGTCTAGTGTCTTTTTCTATCAGAAATATTTATTTAAATTTTCTGTATTAAATTAATGTATTTAACAGTAATTTTACAGTACTTTTAGAGCAAGAACAACACTTTTAAGAAAAACATTGCAGTTGTCATTTTGAAGGGCTAAAGATGATAAATTAATAAACTCTGCCTGCCATAATCTTGAGATTTGAAGGTAAATGAAGATAAGATAACTTTTCAGGATTTTTAAAGTGTGGGCTTTTTGGTGATTTGTTTATTTGTGGGAGGGAGGTTGTGGGGTAGTTTTTTTTTGGTTTTGTGAGGTTTTTTCCTCTTGATTTCTAAGCTGCCAAGGTAAAAATAGGTCATATTTTCAGAAATGTAGAAAATAGGTGTAACTAATATGCTTAGCAAACATTTTTAAATTATTAAAAATATTAAAAGTGAAAAAAAATGTAAACAGATTATTTATTAAAAGAAGAATGCTCCCAAAAATACTGAAAAATTAAAAATAGGCAACACCTTATTTCATTAAATAATTACATTAACATAGTGAAACACTAGTGAGTTCACTTTAGAACTAGACAACTATGAAAAAACAGCTTATATATTTGCTACACTAACTATCTAGGTTACATATTTTTCTTTATTCTTCTTTCAATGGTAACATATTATTTTATTATTCTGGAATGAAATATGTAATACTTTTACTAAATGCACACAAATTTTTCCTTCAGAATATCATTCGTACGATGCATCTGTTTAGCATCACCTATAATGAGAATATGGTCTGAATTACTCTATAAATCCATCTTTATTCACCTGACTTTAATGTATGCTAATTCCTATTGACTCTGATGAAACTGAAATACATTTTTAATGTTTAAATTTTCTCTATTTAGGCAGGAAGGAGTCCTTTATTATCCATTATACATATGTTTTGGAGGACTATGTAATATAAGGTGAATTTGAGGACTGTAAAATTCCAAGTGTTGATATGAAGCCTGAGGATATGAGAGTAAGTCTTCCTTTCACTTCTGTACTATTTCTGGAGGCTAGCCCAGAATTTTTCTGCATTTGTATGTATTTGGCCTGAAAACTACTCACGTCTTGAAAATCACTGAGGAATAGATTTATAAAAAGGCAAATTACATGGTGCTTCGATATATAGCATGCTGGAATACATAAGGATTGGAATCCAAATCTTTAGACAGATGCTAGAAAAGAAATGTGGGTTTCAGATTATTCTCTGGACTTGAGGGCAGGAAATGCATCATGACTGGTAATCATTTAGCTAAACTCTCACCCTGATGCAACCGGTGGTCTGTCACCCATGCTGCCTGGAAGGAACAAGTTCTGGAGTACAAAGTCCCCTGAACTACAGACAAAAAACTTTTGTTGAGCTTCTCAAGTACCAAATCACAGGTTGCTGATGTATGTTAGTAGGACACCTATAACAGTTGAAATTTGACAAAGTCAAAGATCATGGTCTTTCTTTGTAATCCCTTGTTTTAACTTCTTTCAAGATACCAACTTTTGAAGTTTTACACAGCTCTCTACTGGTCTGAAACTTGAGGTCATTTTTGCTTTGAATATTATCTTTTGAGGGTTGATGGCTATCCCTATTCCTACTTTTCTTTAGCTGTGCATCATCTGGGCTATTAGGTGAGTCTGTCCATGCTCAGTGGGAATCTTTTGTGTTATTCTTCTATCGCACCAACAGTGCTGTTCTCCTGAATATACCATAAAAAAATTATTCTGCCATCGAGCACTGTCTAATCTGCCCTCTGGTAATCACTCTCCTCCCTCACAATTCACAACAAAGACTCAGTGTGTCTCCATTCTGTTTTTAATCGCTATCCAGGTCTATTCCTCTATTCCAAATTATTTCATTTGATCTCCCTGTTATCTCTGCTTTACATCTTGAATGGCTCTACTGAGCTCTCATGTTCACAGTTCATTTCCTTTGACTCAGCATGGCTAAAAATTCCACCCATCATATAGTAGAGAGCTGGGATTACAGCATGAGGCTAGCATATCTGTGGTAGTCTGCCACTGAAGTAAATGTCCAGACATTTTTGTAGCAGACCATATTCATCTGCTCATATTAAAATCTTCCAACAGGGCTTTGTTTTGTTTTCTTTTTTCTTTTTTACTTCCTCTGAAAGTCTTCAGTTCTTAGATGTTTTTCTTATTTAAAAACTGTTATCAAGGCAACAGCTGCGTCAGACATTGCATATAGCATTATAAAGACTGACATGAGTTATATGGATTAAGTTCTACTTTTTCTTTTTAAAATATTGCAAAATATCAAACTTATTTTGAATGGACTCCAGATTACAGCTGAAGAGAATTGAAGGGAATGAAACTCAAAAAAACCCCTTTTTCTTTAGGATGACAGTTGCATACCATAATGTTTTGAAACTTTAGCAATTAAAGAACTTCTTTGGGGAATGCTTTGATTAAGAAAGGGTATTATCATCAATATGTCCACTGTAAGCTCCTCTTGGACAAAAAAAAACCCCAAAACATTTATACCTTGGGCATCTGGGAAGGATAGGGGTTTTAGAAGACAAGAGAAAATAATGAACAGAGAAATACCAAGAAGAGTACTTAGTAAATACTGAAGATGAGTCAAATGTGTTTTTACAAGCATTTACCAGTGGTCAGGTCTTTTATTTTCATCAGATTATGGGCACCTGGAATTGATTTCTCAGAAGAAAATGCACATCTGGACACAAGGCCATGTCCATAAGGCTGTATGGAGCTGGCTCATATCTTGCTTACTTAGAGCTCAACTAGGCTAAGCTCAGTTCAGGTTCATGACCAAGCAGTTATGAGAATGAGTGATATATAGATGATATATTTTTATGTTTTTATTGAAAATATATTTTATCTTAGCAGTTAATGTTAAGCTGTTAAAACATTCTAAGGTAGCTACCTTCATAAACAGTGATTTAGCAAGTTAATAAATCTCTCTATCTTTGGGAATCTGTCAAACAATGGTAACTTATTATACACATAGCTTCATCATCAAATCATCTCTCCCCATCCTGAGATCCTATACTAAGTATACTTTGCATTGACATGAAAAGAACTTGTGTTCTGTGGTTTGTGAACTGCACCTTCTTTAGGGCATAAATGTGAATGTCATATGCAGTTAAAAGGAAGATAGAAATGAAGCTTAAATGGTTATTTCTTTGTCATATGCTGCTGCAAATGCTTTCTTTTTCTCAAAAAATAATCCTTGTTTTTTTTCTCTCCAAAGCTGTTGTATTTCCTCTGCTCTTTGAAGTTCTCATTTTGTTACTTAAAGTTCAATTACTTCACAGCATATTTTTTTGTAAGTAAATGTTATTTATAAATATACCCAGGAAAGTTATTCAGTGTAATTGTAGTTACTGGGTAAAGAACAATTTCTTGATATTAGAATCATGAAGGAACTCAGTTATGTGATCTGGTCTCCTGAATTAACCCAACATCTGGCAGGCCTGTTAAAGTTGCAATGTCAGATCAAGAGAATTATGTTTGCAAATCAGCACACGAAATGGGTTGGGGGTATAGTAGGGACAGTGGTACATTTGGAGGGAAGTGGTTAGCCATTAGTGATTGGAAGTACTCTATATTGTGTACTGCATGCAGGCATTGTGCTTACCTAGGTCACCTTAAGGTCAGAAGAATCATCCTGGTCTTCGTATTAAGCTGTTATTATAACTCTACTATGTAATTTTGTTTGTAACCTCCACAATGATCTGAAGTGTGGATTACCCCTAGATTCTTGGCTTTTTTGTTTAAGGAGATATACTTTTGTTTTCAGCTATTCATGATTAACACAGTTTTAAAAATCTGAAGCTTATTGCAAGTAAAAATTTTCTAATTCCTAGTAATAGGAATTATTGGAGTATTGATTAATTGGAGTATTGAATAACTGGAGTTATACTTTTGTGTACTAAATTAATGAATTCAGGTTTAGAATAGGATCTCATGGGATTTCTAATTTCCTGCCTCGTAGCTAAAAAGTTCTTCAAGTGTAGTGCAGCCTGTGTACATTTTATCTTACTCTGTATTTGCTTGGTATACTTATTTCTCTGAATCTCAGAAGGAAACAATGCAACCTTCCTTTAAAAAAAACCACAGCATTGATTATATATGAACTTTAGGTTGAATTTTGTTTTAGTTTGAGTTTTGTTTTTCTCTAAAACATAGAGCCTATGTTATTATGCTTTCTAACACCTTCATAGGTTTGACTTCCATTGATTGTGAAAAATGAAATAATAATTTGGCAGTGAAATACACTATAATGTACTTTTATGATTAAATTCAGATTTTTTAAAAATCATTATCAGATTTTTCATCTGGAAAATATTATTAGACAAAACCTAGAATTGATTTATTTGTATGTAGGGTTGTCTGAATTTTGTAGTATGAATGAAAAGTTTTCTTTCTTTTATCTATCAAGCACATTTGGTTTTAAATGATTGAGTGCCTGACTATCCAGGATTCTGTTTGATAGATATATTTAGCTGGATAATATTTAAGTAGCATTTCTATGCATAGCTGTGTTTCATTTCTTCTGTCTTTCTGTCATTGTTTCCTGTTATGCCTCTATGAAACAGTGATCAGACCCTTATGCTCTGCTTCAACCTACTTTATCTTTGTTTGATTTTTGTATGACATTCACATCCTTCTGCCTTTCACCCACCAAGTAAAAAGAATAAAGTGATGGTAAGTGTTCATTTCAGCCCAGCAAGAATAGCGAGAAATCTGAATTTAATGCCTCTTCATGCAGTGAAAAACATGGACTATTCTCTGTGTATGGCTGTAGCGCATCTAAAAAAATAAAGCAGAATATTCTGCATCACATCAACTGCACCGAGAGAGAAGAGTGAGAACATATGAAAGCAAAAATTGCACACACCAAACTGAGTGAAGAAAGAGGGTGAGGAGGTACTCCAGGCACTGGCAAAGGTTCTTCTACAGCCTCTGTTTAAGACCATGGTGATGCACTGAGGCAAACTGTCTCCCTGCAGCCTGTGAAGCAGATATCCACCTGCAGCTCATGGAGGACACAGTACCAAAGCAAGGTGATGTGCCCAAAGGAGGCTGTGACCCCATGGAAGGGGAAGACTTCTGGCAGTACCTGTGGACCCATGGAGAGAGGACCTCAAGCTGGAGCAGGTTTACTGGAAGGACTTGTGATACTGGGGGAGCAAAACTGTACTATTCTGTCCCTGGAAGAATGGACCCCAGGAAAGGGACCCAAGCTGAAGGAATTAATGAAGAACTGCAGTCCATGGGAAGAACTCACATTGGACAACTTTGTGGAGGACTGTCTCCTATGGGGCTCAGTATTCTGCATACTATTTTATACATTCTATCTCTGGTAAAACAAAGTATTAAGAAGGGAAAGAATGCTTGGATATTAAAGACAGCTGGAACATGCACCATAAATTTAGAGAAGTTTTTTTTAAAAATTTGACTTTTTTTCCCACAGGTTTTAAAAGAAGCAGCATAAAAGAGCATGCAGGTAATATATTTACATTTTAATAAAAAGCACAAAGTTTTTTGCTGACTAATAGCTACTGTTTTATTTTGAGAATAATGATCTGGAAGGAAGGAGTATTCAGCCTGTTATTGAAAGTCACTGCTTATCTCAGAGAAGAAAAAAGACGATAGAAAAAGGATAAGCAAGGTTAAAAATTGGGATGGAAAAAAAAAGTAATATATTCCTTTATGTGTGTGTGTAGGGATGTACGGTAACAAAAACCCCACAAAGTAAACTAGCCAAGCAAAAGAAAAATCAGCATCCTTAACCCCACAAAAAACCCACAACCAATAAGAAGCTTTTTCACCTTGGAAACAATAAGCTAAGGTACTCGGTGATGGTGAGATCTCAAGAAAGGTCTTCATACAATGGTTCAAAAATTAAGAAAATAGAAGTAAAGCAATTTTTCTCAGAATTTCACTGGCTTTTAATTTCCATTTTGTAAAATGCAATCTTGAATTTTCAGTCTCTACTTAGACAGATGAAACAAACGATGCTGGAAAATAAAAGTTCTCCTAACTCTGGACTTGCTGACGGGCCTACTTTCTCTCTCCAGCTCTGTTTTCAATTCTATCTTTAACTTGCCTAATGAACCCCAGCCTCTCAGAATCAGGGAGGTATTGATAGAAGTTAAAGACCTGAAGGAAAGAGGGAAATAAGAGTATCATAGAGATGACCATGGAAGAATTCAAAATATGTGCATATTGTGATGCTGTCTCATGTCTGGTAATCTCCTTTGAAATAAGATTGCATGGTCTGATTTGACTCTTAGTTTTGAGGATATATATCAAGAGATTACATTGATTCAAGAGAACATCACCTAGGGAACTGGAAATACCAAATTAAATAAAGCTCTGCTAAAGAATGCTTGGATAAAGCAGATCCAAACAGCTCAGGAGCACTAGCACCGATACTTTAAGGATACTGTATCGACCAGGGGGAAAGACCAAAAGCATAAGATGACTTGTTGAAGTTTTTCTTTTTCACAGTGCCACATGCTTTCACCCGGTAAAAATTCCTAGGGTTTTCTTAAATAACAGGTATTTCTCAAGACGTATCCTTTCTGATGAAAAGAAGCAGGTCTCATTAGGAAAAGAAGGCCATGATAAGCTGCTGCCAGACAGTACAAAAATATGATACGTATAGCCATGGGGATTGTGTATGCATATATGTGTGTTTGTATGTCGTATGTAAGGAATGGGAGGGGGAGAAATTTCCATATCAAGAGCTAAAAATGATGTCACAAGGCCTTTAGCATGTAAACTGGAAGATGGACATAAGGCAAGATCTTAAGTTCCTTTTTTCACAATATGACTTTTATAAAATTAGATCAAATTCATTAAAAACTAAATCTGTGAACAAGAAGCTTCCCAGTAGCTGCTTAGTAAAACTAACCTTCCTGTCAATGTTATTGCTGCTAAAAGCATTCATGGATATGATGAGAACACTGTTTTCATTTGGCTTTATAGCAGATCCCTACATTGAGTCTGATTCTGCAAATTTAAAAGAAGCTTGAATTTGATCTATAGTGAGAGGCTTAGTAATTTTTGGCTGCGATAGCTCCAGATGGGTTTTCCTCAGGGATTTAGGGATGAGCCAAACTCCAAATAGAACATAAATTCTCAAAGCTATCAGATGCCAAACATGAACAGAAACAGCTTAGGTTACAGACACTCGGCTCTCCAGGCTTAGAAGTGGCCAGTGATGTCAAAGATGAAGAAAAATCTTGCAAGGGTCTTAAATGTATAGCAGCTTGCACTTGCCCTTCTTTTGTAAAGCTGTAGCTTGTGTTTGGTAGCTCCTTTGTGTTTAGTAGGTGCATTTGATTAATCCATTTTTCTGGATTTTTTAGAATCCATGAATGAATAGAAAGTTTGAACGTTAAGTTCATGATGCCCTAAACTTTGTACTGGAGGTAGGAGCCCAATTTTTTCTAAGCATTCCAATACCTTGGTTTCCAAAAGAAACCAAGAATGCAAAATTCTTGGTTAAGAATTAAATATCTGTTTGAGGCCATGATAGAAGCAATTTTCTTTCTAGTGATCTTACTTTCCATTTAATTGTCTTAGTTAACTATACTTGCTGAAATTAACAGCATGTTTTTCAGTCAGTGTCTTCTAGGACTGGTACTATTTTCCTTTTATCGCTACTGTTTCATTAAAGCTGTGTGGCTTAGTTTCCAACCCATAAGCGTCTCTCCCTTATTCTCTTCTGTTTCCATATAAGGGAAGGGAGAAGTATTAATAGACAGCATCTGTCATTCTTTTAATTGTTGGCAGGGCATTAAACCATGACAGTAACACATGCTAGCAAATATCTAACAAGAAAGAGTCACAGGTAGAGAAAGTACAGACTGGAAGAAAACAGAAGTATACTGCTCCTGCACATTAGCTCTCAGTGGAGATTTCTACGGCTGAAAGTCACAAAGATGGGTATAAGACAGCTCAGGATGAGTGTTCATTCTGTTCATGAGGTGAGTAATGAAAATTATTGTACAACTTTTGTCCCTCCCTTTTACAATCAAGCTGAATAAAACAAAAGCCCAAAAACCCCAACCAACCATTAGTAGATGTATTACAGAGTTTTTGTATGTTTGTGTGCCTGTTTAATATCCCTTGAAGAGGATTTTTCTGGTTATCCATCCCCAAGTTCAGACAGAAACATGGGGAAACTCAAGACTGTGTGGGTTGATGCACAAATGGTTACAAGGTCTTCACAAGATAATTTGTTCACAAGATTATTAGTTCTCATTCTGACAAATAAAAACTAAATATTGATATCCTGTTAGCATTGTCTTGATAATGGGCAACCTACAGTGTTCTTGTTTTGTACCATATTGTACTCATAAACTGCTGGTGTTCTATACAAAAATAACTGAATCATAGGATAGCTGAGGTTGGAAGGGACCTTTGGAGGTCATGTGGTATACATTCGCCCTTCTCAAGCAGGACCACCTATGGCCAGGTATTCAGGAACATGTCCAGATGACTTTTGGAGGGAGATTCTAGAAATTGCCTGGGCAACCTGTGCCTGTGCTCAGTCACCCTCACAATAAAAAAAAGGTTCCTGATGTTGATGGAACCACTCGTGTTTCAGTTTGAGCCCATTACCTCTTGTCCTGACACAACAAAGGAACATGTCTATGTCTTCTTTAGACCCTTCCCTCAAGTATTTATATATAGTGATAAGATCCCCCTCTGAGCCATCTGTTCTCCAGGCTGAGCAGTCCCAACTTTCTCAGGTTTTTCTCACATGACAGATGTTTCAGTCCCTTAATCATCTTCATGGCTCTTTGTGGAATGCTTTCCATTATGTTCATATCTCTTTTGTATTGTAGAGTTCAGAACTTGGCATACTGCTTCAAATGAGATCTCAATAGTGATGATTAGATGGGAAGCATCACCTCTTGACCTCCTGGTGACAGTGCTTCTACTGCAGCCCAGAATACCTGCACACTTGCACATATACACACCAACACACAAACACAGGTGCACATACACAAATCCACTAGAAAGTTTTTGTGTTGCTATTTCCCCATGTCAGAGTGCTGGTCTCAGCTGCTTTCCTTGGACTTAAGTTTGTCCAATTTTAGAATACTTCAGCAATCTTTGTAGTGCTCATAACTAGACTTGTTCATTGCAATCATAAATAGGTAATTTGTGTTCTTCTATCAAAACCCCATACTTAGCCAGGCAAGGAATGGTCTCTTCTATCATTGAAATTTTATAGTGTAGACAAAAATGTGTATTTCTTAGGCTCTTTGAGGGGTTAAGTCTTCTCTCAAAGCAGATATATCTTTTTATTGTTACAACTACAGTCATTCTTTTTAAATTTATTAGAAAGATATGCAAAAGGTATATTTTTTTTCTTATATAAGACATTATTTTTATTTTATTCTTTCATAGAAGTTATGCTATTGCAATATCAAATATAAATATTATACAGTGTTTTTCTCATGTTCTCAAATCTTGCTACCTGTTAATATTATTCAAGTCCCTATCTTCTGAGACTACTTGGAGAAGAGCATTGAAATCTTCTCCTTTTACATCAAATGGCTTGGTCTGAATAAAGAGGGCAGAATTTTTTTTCCACAATTCTTCTTTGACTAGAGAATATAAACCATTTGGCTTCAAATGCAGAGTACCCTGAGCTATTTCTGTAAAAAATTACCTTTCTTTCTTTCTGTCCCCTCTTTAGAAATTTGATTTTACAGTGTAAGTACTTAAAGTACTGAATAACTTGATTAATCATATTTTTGTCAGAATGTTTCAGCTAAATACATGTAATGACCATCTGGGCTTAGGAAGAGTGTCTATCAAGCTTCAAATTTACTCTCCAGTTACTGTGATATTGCACCATTGTACTTTTTCATAGGTTTTCCCATGGCCAAAGATGGGAAAAAGGCTTTTTTTTTTTTTTTTTCCTGTGAGTACTTCACATTGAGCAAGTACTTATCTATATTTAGGACAACAGAAAGCCTTGACATGAGTCTATATTAGCTAGCAAGGGTTATACCAGACAATAATTTCTGAGAAGGAATTGGTTGCCTGGAGAATGAAAGTAACAATTTAAACTTATTAAAAAAGAGATGTTTATTGTTGTCAGGTGTGGTGGTTTTTGGTTTTTGGTTTTTTTTTGTTTGTTTGTTTTAGTTTGTTTTTTTTTTTTATTTTGTTGTTGATTTGTTTTTTTCTTTTCATTCTGTCTCATCTTAAACCCCTTTTTGGAACTTTTCAAAAAATTCAGTTCTCATAGAATCTTCTGGAAGACCTCCATTTGAAATGCTGAAGAAAACAGTTTCAGTAATCCCTCTATATTCTGAAGTTCCCCCTTCATTTATCAAATGTGGCATACATCCAACGCTCTAACTACAGAATTTAAGTAAATGGCTGTATCTAAAGTGACTCCTTTTTGTCAAGACATTAAATAAAGTGTGCGGGATAAAGCATTTTTGGCAAATGACAAGCTGTATCTGGAAATCCTTCAGCTTTTCTTAATGACATTGGGAATAATCAATATAACCATTATATTCTAAAAGCCCATAATTTTTATTCAGAAATCCATGCCTAAGTGATTCAGAGAAAGTAAGGACAAAAATAATGTGAACCCACCTTTTTGCAACTCTTCTGGGATCATGCAGTAAATTACTTAAGCTATAGTGAACTTTTAAAGACTTTCTGGTTCATCATAACAATTTCTTTCCAGGAAAGAATTAATTAAAGTGATTCCTAAAGCCGTATTCTAAAGATCTTGCTCTACCTCTATGTCCAAAGCTTGAATGTGTAGCTATATGTGGCTGTGCCTTAGATCCCATTTTGGTCTGAAAATTCATCACCAAAGTTTACTCTTAAAAGATTTGTTTGTTTCTTTTTTAAAAATATCTTCATTTTCATAGAAAGTAAAAGGAACTTGACAAAAAAAAGAAATACATATTTTTATAAATAAAAAGGCAGGTAAAAACCTCTATAGTTGATTTAAATTTTTTCATAGTGACAAAATACTAAATGTGGATATTTATTCTGTACAGACAATGATAAAACTTTTACTGTACTTCACAATCAAGGTATGGATAGAAATATTCTTTGACAGATCTGCCAAAAACATTTGAATTGTTCATCTTTAGAGACAGATCCATCCATGTCGTGTTTAGCTCTGCTATTTTATTTCATTGGCATTTAAGCAGAATGGGACAGGGATCTTCTATTCTTCTTAAATATTAAATAAGAACCTACTTCATATACTGAAGTTTATTTTGCTTTGAGAAGAGGTCTACCTTTTTATTTCTTCTGTCACATATTCCAAAAAGAAATTACCAGAAACAAAACTACTATTACTTTTCCTTTACTTTAATGATTAAAAGCAGGTATTTAAAAAAAAAAACAAACAAAAAATTCTCCCATCACCCCTTCCCAGAACTGAACCTGATTTTAAAACAGATTTTGCTAGCACCCATGGTGAATTTTGTAACAGGAAAAAACAATTAATCAGTGCTGCACTTATGTGTGCATTTGTCAGTGAATTTTCCATGTGTGATTAAAGATTGTGCTAGATGTACAAGAGATGGTGCAACAAATGCTTTATATAACTGGAGAGCTATTAATTGTCTAGGGGTCACATTGACCTGATAAAAGCTAACACAGAATGCTTGTTTAATAAAAGCTAAGGAATTGTTTAGGTAGTCATCACCTTGTAAGGGAAACATGTGCTAAACTGATAACTACGGAAACCCTGAGATAGGAAACAGAACACATTGTTGGCTTGGCTGAAGACTGAAGAAATGCAGATGCCCAGGGAAGAAGAGGTGAAAAGTTTACCCAGAGAAAGACCTTTGCTTCATTTTTACTTCATTCCCATGACCCCCCATGGCCACCACCAGGAGATACCACGAAAGTGCAGGAGGAGGGAGATTATGAAAATGACCTCTTGGGACTAATTTTAATACAAAGTGGGAGTAGGTGATGCATATGTATAGGTGTATTGTGAAATCTAATAAATATGTAAAACTTCAGTGAATATAACAAAAGCCTAATTGTGAGATTGGTGTGCACGGATTTTGGAGGAATTATCCCCTGTGCGCCCAGCCCTGAATAAATATACCCCTCTCTATAACTTTCTAAGTAATTTTCTGCAAGTCAAATCATGCTATTTTTTCCACTCTGTATTCTAATATTTCATTTTAAGGTTATCTGGGTCAGAAAACTGCCAGCAAGGTGCTTGTAATTGTGTCCATGTGTGATTGATGGCTCATTTTAAATATGCCGGCAGCATGATTCTGTCAGCGGTGGCATAGGATAAATCAGAATATTTTAATATTATACACTGGTATATTTCCTACTTTGAAAGAAAACTGATGTTCTAAATTATGCCATGTCATTTGAATCTTTAACTTACCTACAATATTGGTAAATAACAACATACGTAAACAGAACAACTGAACCCCATAGACTAAGCGTGTGACTTAAACTGAGATAAATCCTTTCCTATAGGTTAAATAAATAAAGTGGCTTGATCAAAACTAAGTTCCTCAGAAAAAAAAAAAAAGCAAAACAAAAAACCCACCCAGGAATATTTATTTAATCTTGTTTATTCTTTTATAGATTTTATTGTTATGGAAAATTGAGAACTGCAAATAGCATGATTTAATTCCTTTTAAAGAGCCTCAAACATTTTAAAATAACTTTTCAGTTCCATCATACTGAATTTTTTATATCATTTATATTACTAATTATCCAGCAGTACCTCTTTGGAGTCTAGATGCTGTATTCTGAAACCCTCTCAAATTCTTCATGTGTAAGTGCTTTCTTCTGACTGTATGTGAAGTTTTTTATGTTCAACAATAGTATCATTTTGAAATGTCAGTTTACAAGCCTTATGCAGCATTCAGTCAGGACTTCCAAGGTAGTGATCCAGTTTTTTCGAGTCTTCAGGAAATGAATCATAGAAATACAGAACCAGAAGCCTGGTTGTCTACTGAAGCCTATTTAAGTAGCTTTTATGTTTCAGAAGGTGATAAAACCCCTTCCATAAAGAGGTTTCCTTGTCCCCTTTAACTGAGTTAACTGTGAAACCGTACTTTTTTGCTTGCAGTCCCTTCTTTCCCACTTCATAATGTACTTGATTACAAAAAAGTGATGTCAATTCCTATAGACAATAATTTTCTTCAAAACAGAGGGGTAATATGTCCAAATTTCACAGTCATGAGTCCTAAATCAAGTGAGCATTATGTCAGGTTTTCTTCTTCATTGGTCTTGATTGACTTGGGTCTATTTATATGTTTTATTGATGCAGACTGTTTATGTTGGGTTTTTTTTTTTCTTTTCTTCCTAGATGCTGAGGTTTTCTCTTCTGTTTATTAATAGTAAGACTGTTTTTACCTGATTAACAAAATTGTGCTGCTGCACAAACTGACCTCCTCATCCATGCCACATTTTTATTTTGGTGTTACAGATAGAAATTTTGAAGCTTCTTGTTACACCAAACATCTTGTACTTGGAATCACTGCAATGGCAGGAGAAATCAAATAACAAATAATTGAATGAAAAAAAGCTACCTCAATATAGTTTCTATATATTGGGATGAAACTCCTGCAGCAAATTAATTGTGGTGGTTCAAGAAGGATATTTTTTCAATGGTTATTTATCAAAAATGTCAGCAATGAAACAGTCCAGTCCTAAGAAGAAATTAATTCATTCTTATAAATGGGAGTAGGATCAGATACACTTCTTATGACTATTCATCATAAATCCTTGAATGTACTTCTCTCATCATTCTTGTTTGGTATTTTAACACTTTGGCTCATTATAACAGTCCTCTTTCTCACTCTATAAAAATTTTGAGGTTATTAATGAGACTTTTTGTACTAATTTGAACTCTGAGTCTTAGCATTACTCTAACTAGAAGACTTGGAAGAAGTTAGAGTTCTAACTAAACTTAGAAGAACTGTTTTGATCCAACTGTTAAAGTTTTTAATTAGTTTAACCATAAAATTCTTGTTTCAGGGTTAGTTCCCTTAGCCCAATAACAAGATTATGAGGGTAACCATGATTACCTGGATAGAAGTTCGAGTTTTTGTTAATGAAAGAACTTTATATTTCATGGAATGTACAGAATTTTGCCCAGGAGCAAAGTGATAATTACTTACAATGACAGTTGTGATTATTACCTAATTCTTCCTTCTTTTGGTGCATATTTTGCCGCCTAAGACATCTAAAGTAGACTCTTACTAAGGAACAGAATTTATGTCTTAACACATAAAAGACACATTTCCAAGTTTTTTGTTGCCTGAATGAGATGGAGATTTTACATACACTAAGAGTATGCCTTGACACTCACTTAAACCATGTGTATTTCAGTAAACTGGAAGAGAGCAAAATACAGAGCTACTTGAAGAGACAAAAAAAAAAATCTGGGAGAAAGCACACAGTGTGAAGAATTTGTAGCAGACGAAGAAAAAGCTGAGGTGGTACAACTAGATCAAAGAGGAAGAGAATGGTAAGGAATCTTGCAGATTGTAGCATATGATGGGAAAATAAATAGAAGTCTTCAGATGAATAAAGAACAAGAGTGACAGATGAAGGAAATGACATATTAGATGGTGATAATTTATTTCATGGAAACGTTAACAAATGGAGAATGGGCATCAGTGTGAATGCTGGAGTTACACTGAATTTAGAAATAAGGTGCTTCATATGGAATACAGTCAATTGGAGGCAAGAAGGGATTAACAATGGAAACAATTCAACACAGCTTTACCTCATAGGTCCTTCAGAATAGGTTCAAGTATAGAAATTAAATGTCTTTTGTTGTTAGTATAACTGAGTTTACTAAACATTTGTGAAAGTAATACAAAAAAAGGATATAAACACTCAGGAAGTTTAAGAGTAGAAAGTACACAGAACAAATGAACTTTGTTGATCATAAAAAGGAAGAACTGGTAAGCTGAGAATTAAACATGGCTACAAAATAATGGACAAAAAGGAACTGAATTCATGGTTAGAGTATTAATAAGAAGGAGGCTAGAAGTGTGTGAATAGAATGAGTTTCTGGTCAAAGCAAGCAAGCTTAGTAATAGAAAAATCTGGGGATAAACTATGCTCAAGAGTGGAAAAGATGAGACATGGCTAAGAATCACCCAAGGAAACCAAAGTGTCTCTCTTTGCCACCCTGCCTTCCCCTCTACGTCCCCCCCCCCCCTTTTATTTTTTCCTATGGGCTAATTCCATATTTATATGAAAAACTTCCATTAATTGTTATGGCATAATTTTAGATTTATGTGTGTTAGTCAAAAGGGGCTCTTAATTTAGAAGCTCTTTTTGCGGCGTTACCAACAGAAATACAAAAAATGCTATTTATTCTGTACTGAGTCAAGGAAGTGGAAGTTGACTACTTCTGTGAACAAAAAAAATATGGGATCCAGAGAATCACTACTTTGGAAATTCCACCAGATCAGGATTATCAGAAGCTGGGAGCTTTTTTGAGACCTACGTGCCCTTTCTCTCTCTAGGTACTGGGAGTTGTCTGTGTATGGAAACTGTATTATGATGTCTAGACAGATAATTGCTCGATTGTCCATACTCATTCAATGTCCATCACATACACTGTAATCCCTGAACTGGAACAGGGGAGTGTTGACTTGGTTCAGAAGCATTTGAGATTTACTGCTGATCAAGCCCATTTATTATTCTTTATTGCTAACAGCTCCTGTCCAGCTCATCTTTAGCCATGGATGGACTAACCTTACTGTGTAAGCCTTGCAGCCTCAGATCTAAACTACTACTTCAGTTGGCATCTCTGTGAGTCAGTGGATTGCCTTTGTGCAATCTGGGAGCTCTGCTTAACAAATTTTGGTGTGATTCAGTTGTAACAAGTAAAAATATTTTCCCCCCCAAAAGATATCAACTCAGTGCAAGAAAGAACATGCCAGTGGACTTTTTAGTCAAGATCCGTATTTTGCATACCTTTTCTATAATGGACTTTCTATAACAATATAGAAGGTGTTGACGTCTCCAGTGCCGGATATTTTGCCCACAACCAGCTCTAACTCTGAGACAAGGTCATTATGATGAACATATGAATTAAAAAAAAAAAAAAAAAAAAAAATTAAGACTATGTAGAACAGAGAAACTGGAAGTATTCCAAAACACTGCCATCTTGAGATACTTAAAAGAAAAAGAGAAACACAACAGAGAAAAGCAGGGATTTTGCTGTCCTACATACTCAAGGAAAACAGCTAATGTTTTATATTTCTCCTCCTAATGTATGCCTATTTATCCTTGTTAGGTTTCTAAATGCTGATCTCAGCAAAAGGAATGTAATTTGCTTTTATAGAAACATACAGTCCTGTTAAATGGATGAAATAAATTCTGACATTTCTTGAGAAAAAGAAACACAGAAACTTCTAAAAGATTCCTCTTTTTTCTTTATGTCTGCATTTGTGGAATTTATATTTGATTTTTGACATCCTTTTAATTTGTTCCTTTGAAAATAGTTTTTTTTTTTTTCTTTTCCTTTTCTTCTGATCATATGGAGAGAAAGGCAGGCACAATTTTTTATAGTTTAGCTTGTTGCTCTTTTTCATGTATAAAGCCAACAAAAAGACATTGATTGCCTACCATGAAGTGCAGCATGTTTGGTAGTAAATCATAAACTGCAGTATCTCTCTTCAGGATTTTTAGCCCTAGATATTTAGTTCATGTTGGTAGTCTGAGCCAGCACTTAGGAGTACAAAATACATTCTACCACCATATCTAAAATAGCGAAAATACCAGTAATAGCAGCCACACACAAAAAAATACTATTTCACACTCTCTGTTGTAACTCCACTTACTTATCAAACAGTCATTGTCCTATAAACAATGCTAACGATCAGTTTATATTTGGAGTTTAAACTGTTTACAAGTTTTATGCTACATATGTTGTAATTTCTTTAGTACCTTGTTCAAATCATAATGTACAGATGTACAGGGATTGTTCTTTTCACCTGCTGAGATACAACCAACATTAGCTTGGAATTTCATGTCTATTCTAAGAATTTTAACAAGAAAAAAGACTAAAGACATAAAAAGAAGATATTTACATTGTCACATGAAAGTACACAGAAGAAGAGTGCTACAATGTGATTTATGAAGAGGGTTATTGGAATTCTTTTGGCAGGGTCTGATCAGAAGTAACTGGAATTCTAGTCTTCTTTCTCTGTCAAATCCGCCCATTTAATTTGGCATTTATAGCCGCATATGTAAGAGATCTAAATGACTTGGCTAAAATGAAAGAAAAAAAAATTCTGGGTGGGAGGGCAATTATTCTCTTATCTAACATTGTTTAGGTCTCAATAGGACATGAAACTATTCATAAATTTAATGAAATTTAATCTTACAGAGAAGACCTTACAGAGAAGACCTATCCATCTTGTCATAGATGGATAGATGAGGGGAGAATGGATTAGGATGAAGGGAGGGACAACTGAATGGATAGCTGAGGGAAATTTAGTGGTTGTTGTCTCCTTGATTCCAGCAAGGCTTGTGGCACCATTTCTCACAGCATCCCCATCTAAACAGGAGGAGGAACTTCTTTACTTTAAGGGTAGCAGGGCATTGGAACCATCTGCCTGTAGAGGTGGTGTAATCTTCATCTCTGGAGATATTCAAAACCCACCTGGATGCCATCTTGTGCAACTCTAGGTGAACCTGCTCTAGCAGGGAAGTTGGATTAGATGGTATCTACAGGTCTCTTCCACCCCCTAATATTCTTTGATTCTGTGATTAGCAGCACGTGAGCAGGAAGTGAAGAAACTTACTCTTATATCTTAAAAATAGTTTTTGCCGCTTACATGACCTTTTGCAGACTTGCAGGTTAACAAAACTACTTGTATTCTGCCAATTCAATTTCTGCACTGTATCTTTCAGTTAAATAAAATACTTACAAACACGAACATTACTCTAGAGGAGTCATGTGAATGTTTGAAATGGCTATAACATATACCTAACAGATAAACAAATTACAGTTTGCTTTAAAAAGAGTGTTAAAAATAGCTATTAAAAAAGAAAAAGGTATAGATACAAAACAAATAAAGGCAGCGACCGGCACATTTCAAACTTTCTTTCCCACGCAGGGAATTTTTTTTCCTAGGCAGTTAGGAACAGTTACAAGCACTTTCTTTTACTGAAAGTTTTCTTCATATTCATGTTGAAAGGAAACTGTGGAACTCTGATAAACATAAAGATGAAATTGTCTTTTACCCTTCTTTGTCTGTTATACCTCAACTTAGAGGACACTTACATAGTTCATCCATTTAATAATATAGGTGCTCACATTTGTATAAAGATCTAATTGGGAGAGACAGGAAGAACATGTCTTCGGTTTTCACATAATTGAACTACAAAGGACGTTTAATAGAACAATATAAGACCTGCAGCTTTTCATTAGAGAAATCTGTGTGAAGGCATTTTCTCACTGACATCAGTACCTCACATAGGCGTCAATCTGCCCAGAAAATCTTTAATTTCTGAATCACAGTATTTCCAAAATGCCTTTGATCTGGAGAAAAGCCAGCCCCGTCAGCACAAAACTCAGAGTTCTGTGAATTTTCACTCCTGAAAGAAGATAAATAAATTTTTAATGTATTTCATAACCAATATCATTGCAGAGTAGGAGACATCTAGAAGATGGCTTTAAGAAAAGTCTTCTACTCAGCTCTTTCTGACTGAAACTCCCAAGATACTGTTAGCAATTCACTTCCCAATGTCCTAGCAGGTCCTGTGAAACATAAGCTCCATTACAATTCAAAATCAGATTTTCCACAAGGCTGCCACCCTTTACATGTATGACAGAAGAGAAAGTCAGAAACTTCAAGGATTCTGGAGGCATCATGTATCTAGAGGCTAAAAAACACCTGAAAAAGACAATGCAATGTTAGTAGCAGCTCTCCGGTACCAAATTTTTGGCTCCACCTTCATTCTATGTAAGCTGCCAAGCCATTAGGGAACTATGCAGAGAACTTTTAAAATTATTATCTCATTTAAAGTGAACAGGGCTTTCCCTCTTTTTTTGCTATTGCTCATCTTGTACATTCAGTTTTCAAGTAAGCCTGCCCTTCTTCGTGGTTCATCTAAAATTCAGTGGTGGTGCATAGAAGAGAAACAAATCCATATTGATCAACTGTTCTTTAGAGAAAAGTGCTCCTGTAATAAATAACATGGATCACTATTGTTAAAGAATTTATTACATTACACAAAGCAATTTTCAACAAAGCTATTGTAAAACTGTTTTTTGAGTAAATTCTTTTTGGAATACTTCATGGTAACAATGTATAAACCCTTCTGTTAGAAGGACAAGTATGAAGTTTTCAGACAATTTAAACCTAATAAAACATTTCTGTCCCCTCGGCATATTTCTTGTAGTTTTCATAGTTCTTATAAAGAAGGTTTTATAATTTGAAAACTTCATTGAAATAACACCAGGAAAGTTCTACTGACTTCACATTAATTTTGCTCACAGAGGAATAAAATTTGTGTTTGACTTTTTTGAGTTAGGCTGTAAAGCTTCTTGCTGGGATGTGGTTTAGTGAATAAAGTGAACAGGGAAATACAAAGTTCAGGTGGTTTCTAGTAACTGGAGGCACCCCTTAGGGGTCAGTCACATCTAACATCCAATGTTCATAAACATAAATAGCAGAGTGAAGTGCACTCTCATCAACTTTGTGGAGGACACAAGATAGTGTGGTACTGACCAGGTAGTGGTCAGTACACAGGAGGTATGCAATGCCATCACAGGGGCCTCGACAGGCTGGAGAATGAGCCAAAAGGAACCTCATGAGGCTCATTAAAGGGAAATATGAAGTCCTGCACCTGGAAAGGAACAACCCCGTTCGCTGGTACAGGCTAGGGTTTGAACTGTTGAGAAGCAGATTTAGAGAAAATTCCCTGTGGGTGCTAGTGAATAAGTTGAATATGAGCCAGGAGTGTAGTTTTGCAGCAAGGAAGTCCAGCAGTCTCCTGGACTGCATTAGACAGAGCACTGCCATTAGGTCAAAATATATGATCCTTTCCCTCAGCCCCAGTGAGACACATCTGGTGCTGCATCCAGTACTGGGCTCCCCAGTAAAAGGGAGACAGATACTTCAGATAGTGTCATGAAGGTTGGAAAGATGGTTGGTTGTTAAAGCAGAGGATGTACAAGAGAAAATGGAAAGAGCTAGACTTGTTCAACCTGCTGCAAGTGGACCCTTATTTATCAGCCACAGTCTCTCCAGGGGTGCACCAGCTGTGGCATAGACTGATCCACATCCTGGCTTTCTCCATGATCTACAGTGCCCTCAGAGATATGACTTCTTCAGAATGGAGAGCCACAGTCCCTTCCTAAGTAAACCTGCTCATGCCTTCACATGTGGGCTAATAACGTCACCACCAAAGGCAGAAGAAACTGAGGTCATAGGTATCACTGTTTAAGATGATTTTACAGCAATATGTTATGGATACAGTAAAAATTCATTACTCAGGTCACCTTTCCTCATCCTTCTGTCACAAAGCCATCCATTCCTTTTTTCCCACTGTTCACCACAATTTCACTGCTATACTCTCCATTTATTCTACCCTTAAAAATTAGAATTCAGGCTTTCTTATTACTACATCCATCCCTTTCCCACAGAGCTAGAGTACTTCTCAGAGGCCCAATTTTTTTTTAAAGTCTGATCCAAACCAACCCACTATTTCACTTGATCGATGGCTGGAGTGCTGCCCAGCAGAGAGGGACCTGGGGTTGCTGATTGACAGCCAGCTGAACATGAGCCAGCAGTGTGCCCAGGTTGCCAAGAAGGCAAAAAGCATCCTGGCCTGTATCAGTGTGACAAGAAGAACTGGGGAGGTGTTGTTTTACCCTTGTATTCAGCCTTAGTGACTGCCGTACCTCGAGGACAAACAGTATAGGAACAACATCATGGTGATGGAGAGGGTACAGAGAAGGGTAACTGGGATGATTAAGGGTCTGGAGAACAGGTCTTATGAGGGTCATGTGACCTTATGTATGACTGTATGACCTTATGAGGAGGTTGAGGGGAGACTTTATTGCTCCCTACAACTACCTGAAAGGAGGTTGTAATGAGGTAGACTGTTGGCCTCTTCTCCCTCGTAACTAGTGATAGGACAAGAATTAATGGGTTCAAGTTTTCCCAGGGGAGGTTCAGATTAGATATTAAGAAAAATTTGTTCACTGAAAGAGTGGTGAAGCATTGGAGCAGGTTACCAGGTAGGTGGTGGAATTGCCATCTCTGGGGGTATTCAAAAAGCAAGTAGATGTGGCACCTGATGGTTTAGTGGTTAAGGTGGTGTAGTATTGATGGTTGGACTCATTGATCTTGAACGTCCTTTCCCACTATGATGATTCTCTGATTCTCTTATTGCATGTGCCCTGAAGCCCAGAAGAGAAGCAGGGTTTAACTTCCAGGTGAACCTGGAAGTTCTTAGAATTGTAGTTATTAGGAAAACTGCTTCCTATCCAGATAGGTTTTGCATGTCTCTGTCTTCTCTCTTTCTATTTATTCAGATGAGGCAGTGATTGGCCCCTTCTGACAGACCATTGAAGACCAAAATGAGACAACCCAGTTTAACTGCTGGTGTGTGACAAGAAATAAGAATCTCGGAATATCACCCAAAAGAGGTATTACATTGAGTAGTCAGGTCCTGACACTTAGTAAATAGAAAATGCTTATGGAAAAGATTTGACTGGGATTGCTTTTTCCCTTGTGAATAAGAAACTTCAAGAAAGACTATTTACTGATCTTCAGTCAGAAACAACAGTCTGATCAAGAAATGGAATTCTTATGCTTTTGACCTTGTAAGAGTCAGTTTTCCAGCATTTCCTGGAATATACTACTGTGAAAAGAAAAAATAAATGAGAATGTTCACACTTCCACTGACAACATTGGGTTACATGTAACACTTATAAAGAGGTCTTTTACTTTTTTTTTTTTATTTATTTTTGAAGGATGTAATATTGATATTTTTATGTTAAGGCCAGCTATGGTTCAAAAGTGTTCTGCTTGCATTGCCAGCGAGTTTGCATCTGACACGTATCTGGTTGATTCATTTGCTCTATCAAACAGCTTCAAATGATGACAAGCAACCTGAACAACTCATTATCTGCCTATGCAATCTGTCTTCTTTAGTGACTAATCACTAATGTAGCAGACAGGTTTTGTGTCTATTTTGATGATACATCTCTATGTGTCTAACAGCTTGAATGACAGAAAGGTCATGGAACAATCCAGCTGCCCTCCGGCAGTTTCTAATCTAATACAAGTATCACCTGAGATTTAAGTGTAAGAATATTCCTGCTTACAAAAGCATAAAAGGAAACTGAAAGTAAGCCAGCCATTAAAGGTGTCCAACCTGCTGTAAAATGAAGACAAAGGTAGTGCAGTAGCTGCTAGAATTATTCTCTCTAAACAAAGGAATAGGAGACACTTTGGATAATACTTTGTAGAGTTATTACAGTGATTTTCCTAAAGGTAAAAAAGGAAGCACGCATACAGAAAAGTCTGAAGGAAAAAATTAATTCAGTGAAGAAATGAATCATTATTTCAAGTGAAACCCAAACCTCAGATTATGAGGAGAGAGAAATTTGACCTGTAAAGTTATTAATACCACAATCCTGCTGTCCTAAGATGAAAATGGAAATGACTTAATTGCTGAGTGAAAATCATGACAAAAGATATTAAATATTCATTATAGAGCTGGGAAAAGTTGTTTTAAAGTTTTCAGAACATCTTCATACTCTAAAAAATACAACAGTGTAACTTCAAAGAGTAATTATGAATTACTCTAAGAAAATCAGTTTCTGGGAAACCTAAAGTAATGTAGAGAATATATCTTTTGTCTCCTCTCTCACAGAGGATAAAAACTTCCTGTGTGCAAAAGAGAGAAAAAGGAAAACAGTTTAGAGTAAATATTTGTGTCTTGGGCCCTAACTATATAAGTTAATTCCATGGCCTCCTACTTGGAATTGCTGTGATTTTCATTCATCTGCTTAAAATCTTTAAATACCTCACATTTATATAATACAACATGATGTGTAAATACGTCATATTTTTATAACATTCTAGGTCTATGCAGTTAGGATGACATTCTACACTTTACATCCTGTACAAATATAACACATGAGTGGACTGTAATTGCACATAATATTTATCTCTTAGGTAGAAACTAATTTACATTTGAATTCTAGTTTTTCACAAACATCTTGAAAAAAATAATGCTTACGATTTAATATTATTATTCATACTAATGAATAGATAGCTCATAATTTAAAAGATATGCAGTCTCTTTCATATTATGATAACATTTCCTGCAGCTATACTGTTTATGCAGTCTAAGGGATCAATAGAAGATTCTGTTGGCAACACAGACATCTTTGTCAGTGTCATGGACAATGGAATCGAGTGCACTCTCAGCAAGATTGCTGACAACACCAAACTGTGTGGTGAAGTCAACATATTAGAGAGAAGAGATGTCATCCAGAGGGACCCTGACAAGCTTGAGAAGTGGGCTTGTGCAAACTGCATGAAGTTTAACAAGGCTAAGTGCAAGGTTCTGCACGTGGGTTGAGGCTCTTTATGCAGGTGTGTAGTAAAAAGACAAGGGGAAATGGTTTCAAACTTGAAGAGGGAAGATTTAGGTTAGAGATTAGGAAAAAAGTCTTTCCTACGAGTGTGGTGAGATGCTGGAACAGGTTGCCCAAGGAAGTTGTGGCTGCCCCTCACTGGAAGTGTTCAAGGCCAGGATGGATGGGGTCATGAGCAAGGTGTCCCTGCTCGTGCAGGGGGTTGGAACTAGGTGACCTTTGATGTCCCTTCCAACCCCAGCCGGTCTATGCTTCTATGATTCTAAGATGCTAATGCAAGAGCAAATTCCATTCTTAGAGTCATATATCATCCTTAATAAAAAAAAAGAAGTTTAAGAAGATATGGTAAGTTGTTCATTTGCATGTTATATAGGTAGGAAGAATATCACTAATGTTTTTACAAAGACTGAGTGCCTCTGCAAGTAGTGTGTGAGTCTTTTTTCCTTCGTGTATATATATGTCTTTATGAACAGTCTCTCACTGTAACTCTCAAATATCTTATATAAATAAAATTGCCTAAGCCTGTCTTAAATCATTTAAATATATTTAACATATATTTACATATTCAACCTTGCATACTGAATTCAGTGGGATATTACCATCCTTGTAACTGGCTAAATTGAGATTTTTCAATTTTTTTTTTTCTTTCAAAATACATGTAAGAAATCAAGTGTTTTACTTCTTTGGACAGCTTGAACTCTACACAAGTGAATTATTGTTTTCTTCTTGTGTCTATATTTTCCTTTTAAATAACATTTTCTAGTATAGGGGAAAAAACTCAGTAGTTTAGTCATACTTCTTTCAGGTGGTTAAAATAAAAATCTTCACAGAAACAGAATCATGAAAATCCCAGAGTTGTAGGTTTTTTATATTAGGAAACTATGCAGAAACCTACCAGTATTTTAAAAGCAGTTGTCTAATTAGATAATAGAGTTGAGGAAGTCTTTGCATATGGTTCATCTGTTTTATTACTAGGTATTATGGAATACAGTTTGTGCTAGGTGTAAAACGACTCAGTCCTACCAAAATTAAAGTATTTTGAGCTGTGTCACAGAGAGGAAAACCAGCACTGAGCCTGTGCATGCATGTAAAGGTGCTTATTCAGTATGAAATGCAGTGGTTACAGTGTTGCCTGTAAATGTTAGGGAGTTTTCAGAAAGATAGACTGTCTCCAATTATGATCTTGTTATGATGTTTATCTTCATTCAAGGGATGACAGTTTGTAACCACAGCACTATCAGTGACAGAGTGAGTAGTTTAACCTTTGTAGGTGGATCTTCTCTTACACCCTCACCTCAGAACAACGTGCTGGGTATCAGATATCTTTATCGTCTGCAGCTACGTATAAAGAGCAGTCATACTGTAGAAGTGATACAGGAGTTGTTGCAGCAGCAGTATCTCTAGTGAAAAAACTCTCTGGACTTTTTACATCCATCTTTTTAAGGTGCAGAGTTACTAGGAGGCTTGAAAGAGACAGCTCCCCTTTTCTGCCTTATCCTCTAATAAGGCTTGTGAAAAAAAATCTCTCACAATTCCTTTTCCTCACTCATTCACAGTCAGCTTACATGTCTCTTAAATAGAAAAGAAATGTTAATCTATAAAAAAAATAAATTAGGAGATGGTTTTACATACTGTTAGAATCCTCCACATAATTTGCTTGGAAATTGGTGACATGGAAAATCAGGGAAAAACAATTATAATCAGATTTTAAATGAGTAGACAAAAAGATTATCATATTTTAGTTTTAATTCTATATTCGTGACACTGATTTTCATCAGAATCCAAACCTGAAGTAGGTGTTTATCACTACCTACCCTTTAAAATAAGTATGCTATTATGACATATCAGCTATGAGATACTACATTAAAATTAGTGTTTTTCAGAATAGGCACTTTTTTCTGGACTGTAGCCTGGAGTCAACATGAGCAGTAAAGGATGACATCACCTAGACTACTATATATATCTTGAGTGGTAGGGTGCTCTCCTGGAAGGCGGAAAAAATACATTAGAGTCCTCTCAGACAGAAGAGATAATCTGATGCAAAACAAAGTCATTCACAATAGGTTATGACGTCAAAGATAGGCCAATTTCTCTCTTTCTTTTGGAAACAATACAGTCATGACTCCTGTTTTGGAGGAAGAGACAGTTTCTTAGAAACTTGATTCTAAGATAACCATCTGATTGGATGCCTGTGGCTATTTTCCAACAAGGCAAAGCTTTATGGGACACTGGGACAAGTAGCTGGCTGTGCAGCCAGCTGCAGGTGCTGGTTTATATTTCCCTTCTAAGCTTGTCAGGAGTGGGTCTCAGGAGTGGGTCCATGGCTAATACAGAGCCACTGGCATTTGAACTGAGTTTTCCTGAGACTTTTTTTTCTTTTTTTTTTCTTTTTTTCTTTTTCTTTTTTTTTTTTTTTTTTTTTCTTACAGTTCAAAGCACCTAACTTAATGAGGGAGTGATGCCTTTGATCAGAGGGCAGCAGCAGCATGTGTTGCTCTGGGGCACAGCATGAGAGCACACATAGACATACTTGAAGGTGCAATTCCTGTTCAGATAGTGGTAGAGGACTATGCCAGGTGGAGGAAGTCATGCATGACACAGTCATATTGTGTGTTTGAAACAGACTGTGGAGCAGCTATTCTGTCAAATCTGACATGATTTTGTTTTGGAAGCAAATAGCTGGCTCACACTAGAGGGAATCCCAGGGCAAATGAGCACATGTGTACAGAGATGATTACTGGGGCCCTAAAGAGAAACAGAGAGAATGGCAAGCAGATAGTGCAAATACCTGGCCCATGTCAGGTTCAACATACTAACTCTACATACCATTAATACATATATCATTACTATATTTTCTAAGAATTAATACCCTGACTATATAACTTAAGGTAAAATGGAATTCTTCCATGAAAAGTTTTGACCCTTGGATTTCACTGTAACAGCACTGTGTTATATTTTTCATACTTTCAAAACCAGTGATTCACAGGAAATAATATACCAAAGCACAAAATGAATATTTTTTGAAACCTGTTGTTGTTTTGAAACCATGTTGTGCTGCATGATTTTTCATACAAATGACATGGGTAGTAAATAGATATTCTTTTGGAAAAAATAGAGAAGAAAATATTTTTCCTTTGTATAACTATTATGTAGGTGTTAAGTCTATCCAGATTTATCCAATCCTTGCTTTAATAAGATTTGTTAATCACCTTTATCCTGGCCCAAACCAGGACATATTGTTAAAAAATAATAATAATTTTAAAAACCACCAAACCAAAACCCACCAAAATGCAACAAAATCTCCCTATTTTAATGAAATACTACAATGGTTAAATACTCCTGAATTCAGAGTGTAAGGTTGGATGTGTACATATGTCTTAAATATATTTAAGTGATTTAGGACAGACTATGAGACAAGTTTATCTCACATAATTAAATAAACAAAACAAAACAGGAACAGAACAACAGGAATTTTGTTATTAGTCTCATAAATAACCCCTCCCCAAATCCTGCAACATTCCCAATAGTGAATTAAAAATAAGTTGAATCGTTGTCTCGTTATTCAACTATGATGATGAAGCGTACTTCAAAGAAAGATTTTATCTAACTAATAATTGAAATTTTTCTTTGCAAGAAAGAGAATATAATTCCTCTGATTGTGGTCATTGTGTATTTTAAACACATGGGAGAATCCATTTTGTGATTTAAACAAATCTCTTAATCACAAACCCTGTCCTACATGAACAGATATACCAGTAAAATTTGTGTTTTCTAAAAGACATAGGTAAAACTTAGAAATTGATTACAGAATTTATAGTATTTTACAAATAATGTCTGTCTTAAAAAAAGGTTATCAGCTATTTGAATTTTTGATTTTTTGAGGCTTGTTTAAAAAGACAGCTTGTCTACATTTTCAAAGCGAGAAAAATACATCAGTCTTTTCTCCAGTGTAATTGTAAGAAAAATATTTTGCAGATCTCTTTCATAGCAGCAAATTAATGGCTTTTCCCTGGGAACTACTAGTCAAACATATAAAAATAATCAAATGTTAGTTCTCTACTTGCTCCTAGTCACTTATCTATATGGTGTGAAGGTCACATAAAGTCTGAATTGTACTCATAACATTAAAAAAAAATTTAAAAAATTAAAAATTGCTCACTGGGTATTTGAACAATATACCTAGGTCAAGTAAGTTTTGTAACTGCAGCTCAAATAACACACTTTGTGTTAAGTGGTCTGTAGATGTGTTTTTTCATAGCAAAGATAAAGGCAAATTTTTTGTTGTATTTTTTTCTATTTGATATTTTCATTTTACTTTGTTGTTAAGTTTAACAAAATCTAAAATTGAAAAGTCTTTAAGTTGTGCAGCAATTCTATTTTAATTAAGAATTTATACTGTCATATTAAATAATTTTTTGTATTAAATACATTACTGAATTGACATTCCCTCACAGTTTTATTAGATATCAAAACTAAAGAACATTCCAACCAAATAAACCTAATCCTGCTCCCTGGAATCCTTCAAAGCCAGGTTGCATGGGACCGTGAGCAACTTGGTCTAGTAGAATATGTGTTTGCCCAGGCAGGAGGGTTGGAACTAGATGGATCTTTAAGATCCATTCCAAACCTAGACATTCTGTGATATTTCTACCAGAAATGTTATTTAGCTTTTGTTTCTTATCTTTCATCTCCATTTTTATCAAGAATGAAGATCTCAGGTTTTCATAAATAAACATTAGAATTGAGATAATTATTTGTTTCAGGAATAAGGCAAGAAGTTTTTGACTTACTGTCCTTTCCCTCTAGTTTATATGAGAGCTATTTTCCTTCCATGGTTGGATGCTTAGCAGAGAAGTGTGGGGTCTGAGCAGTTTCCTGGACTTTTCTCAAGTGTGGAGAGCTTTTATTAGCCTGACCAGCCAACCATCAAGGAGAGAAAAGTTCAGTTAATCCCTGTTTTCTCTAAACCCTTTTGCAATGAGATTTCTGTACTTGAGATTCCTGTTAACACTCACTGTGCTGGAAGATGCTGCAACTTCCCACTGTGGGTCAGCTGGGCTGCCTGCAGCTACATTAGTGTCAAGACCCTTAAAACTAAACATTAGGCAAATTATACAAAACAACTGAAAACCAAATTATTAAATATGAAAAGAAGCAATATTTAGCTGTTTTGTTTCATTCTTCTTATTATAGGTTACAACTTTTTAGCTGCTAGAGAGAGACTGAGGTAGCAAAAGTTGTAATTCCAGTTGTATCCTGCTTGAGAGATTCTGTTCTGCCTCCAGAAGGCATTAAGGCTTAAAGAGGATCAAAAATCTCTGTGAAGAGTCTTTCTTACTTTAGTTACACTGTTTTTCTTATTCTGTAGAAGCTTGCCCTCCTTGCATCTATGTACAGAGCTCTGTTACTATTTAAAAATAATAATTAAATAAATGTATAAAGTACATCCAGGATAAACACCACATATTGATTGTTTATCAGAAAATTGTATTATAATACTTTGATTAAAAGTGATTGCCTCAATTTTATCTTTTTATGTATTTGTTTATAAATTTATTTATTGCTTGTAAGTTTATATTATCTCTGATTTAGAGAAAATTTACACACAATATTTATTACTAAAATTGAACAGAATATCCATTTCTATTGGCATATTCTGTTGCTTATTATTCTCTGCACTTATTATTCTCCTCTCTGTAACACCTCAGTTCATAGCAGAACCCACCCACACTAATGGTTTGGAAAGCAGACATCACAGACGTTGAAGTAAAATAATAACAGCAATTATTAACACAATTTTTCTGTATTTCTATTCTCAGCAGCAATTAATCTCTCATTATCCTCTTCGTCCTATTTTATTTTTCTAGCAAAGAAATCATAACAGAAAATAGCAGTTAATATTTTCCAAAGGCAAATATAATCTTAAACTGTGGTTAAAACTTGTAATTTTCGTGGACTCTTGCTCACTTCAATAAATCTTAAGTCTCTCCTCAGCATATGTAAAAACTTGTTTAATTTTTTAATTAAAATTCTCAGGGAATCGCCATTGTTGAAATAAAGTAAAGTACAACATATCTTGTAAAATAATACATGAAAATGTCAGAAATTTTATTTTACTAAAATTTAATGCAAATTAAAATTAAGAGATTAATTTAAATTGCAGTAATTCTTCTTTAACAACTATAGCAATGAACACCTTGCTAAACTAAGCAGTTTTTTGAGAAAAAAAATTTCTTTGTGAGAAAAAATTTGCGTGTGTAAAATAGTACAAGATTATACTTAGGAAAATATTTAGGAAACATCACTGGGATTTCTAAATTTACTGAACTGATGTTAGAGCCTTGTCCATTTATTGTGGTCTCATCCTGTGACCTTAATGTGAACTCATTTAAAGAACAATATTGCAATCAAATCAGATGTGTGTTTAGTTCTGGTCCCCACTAAAAAAAAGATGATCAAAAGATGGAAACCTGCAGTATGAGGAAAAGCTGAGAAAACTGTGATTGTTCATCCTTGAGATAAGAAGGCTTAGGCATGATCTCATCACTGCGTTCCAGTATTTAAAGGGTTGCTACCAAGAAGAGGGAGACGCCCTTTTTTACATGGATTTACATAG
The DNA here is from genome assembly GCF_036169615.1 of Heliangelus exortis. Classification (NCBI taxonomy): domain Eukaryota; kingdom Metazoa; phylum Chordata; class Aves; order Apodiformes; family Trochilidae; genus Heliangelus; species Heliangelus exortis. Next base: position 134,653,754 of record NC_092423.1, on the reverse strand, counting down.
AAAAAACAGGGGGCAATGGGTGCAAGTTACTTCTGGGAAGATCCTGGTTGATTTGACATCAGAAGAAAGTGTTTCTCTATGAGAACAGTCAGACATTGGAATAATCTCCCCAGAGAAGTGGTGGATTCCCCAACACTAGACATTTGAGACTCTGCTTGATAGGGTGCTGGGCCATATCATCGAATCCATGTTCCTATATAGAAAGTTTGGACCAGATGATCCTTAAGGTCCCTTCCAACATGGCACATCTAAGACCTTATATCCAATCAGGATTATTCTCAGTTGCATGAAACTGCATATGCCTTTCTGTTAAAATTAAATGACAGGATCAAAGCTAAGGTATAATCCAGAAGATATGTAGAAGTTGTGAAGGATCTCCTCTTGGCCTTCTTACAGCTATCTGTCTCAGTATATCCTTAGAGACCTGTTTGTTATTAAAAAGGTCCTGACAAGTCTCATAAGTCTCTGACTCCATTAATTAAATGGGAAAAAAAGGTAAACGACAGACACATTCCCAACACAATATTATTTTCTTAAATATTTGTCAAATCAAAGTCTTTTTTGTTTGTGGCTCTTCTCAATCTGTCTGTCATGTTATTGAGGTAAGGAAAGCCAAAACTTACCTTAATTTTCAATCTTTTCTCTTTGTTTTCCAAGGTTATTGTTAATGACTGATATTTTTTTATTTCTCTAATTAAGAACATGGCAACTTACATATATATATGTATATTTTAATTAGATGTTTTGTTTTCATAAAAATTAATTTTGTTGTCCAACATGTTCCAGTCATGTGTCACTAGTGTAGAGAACTCTTATTGTGCAAAGCCAGATAGAATTTTGGCTTAATATTTGTGCCCCCTTGGGGAGAATATTATATTCAAATTATGAATATAGCATGTGACCTTGACTGAGCAGGAAACGAAACTTTCCTGATTCAGATGAAGACATTGTATGTTGTCATGTGTTTAGCAACACTTAGCTCACTTGAGCCTCATAAAACACATAAAGTTCATGACTGAACAGTACTTTATTCAGACTTAACAGTCAGTCAGCAGTTGTTCATTTACCTTCTATGAATCATAGAATCAGGTTGAAAGAGACTTTTAAAGATCTTCTAGTCCAGCCTCTTTGCAATGAAAGGGAACACCCTCAACTAGATCAGATTGCTTACTCATACTGACCTCTAAACCACGACCCATATTGTGTGAAGGTAAAATTCAGAATCTATTAGATTATTTATTGTATTGACTCCTACATATGTATAAATATATCTCTAAAACTGTGTAGCACCTGAAAAGAAGTGGGAAATATAGCAGAGTCACTTTTCATACACTGCTTACATTATGCTTTAGTAATCTCTCTACTTTGTTTTGGAAGTTCTGCTTCTGTCAGTCTTCAGGTTTTGTGTCATAAAATGAACTTGGTATCAGGAAATATCTCTGTCAGGAACAGCAGAGACTAGTCACTTGAAATACTGAAATTTGTCTCCCTGCAGAAAGGGTAGAGTAGACCTAATGCTGGTTGTTTCATGAAGGCTCAGTACTAACCAGCAGCATCTGTGCAAACAGAAGTCTTGTAAGAACACTTGTTTTTATACTTTTCCTAATTTGCTTCATCAACAATTGATTTTCATTGCCCTTCCACCTTCAAATGGTATGAGAGCTTCTTTTACCTTTTAGCTTTCTAAGTTTAAGTTATGCCTTGCATCATGGACAACCTGAATCTTTCAGTCTATTGCTTGCTCCTACTTTTATCCAGTACAGACATAAATTCCAATGGTCTCCTTTCTGTAGCTCTGTTGTTCTTCCATCTTTTTTGATTCAGTCTCAGAAACACTATTACTAATAGTAATAATAGTAAATTACCACATTCATGTGATTTATAATATAAAGGACAGATGTTAGGCTGATTTTAACTTCCTCCACTATGTGTCAGATATAATAGGACAAAAGGTAAAGCTAATTAAAATAATTAGAAAAGTTCAAGTATGAGATTTGTATTTAATATCACAGAAAATCCCAGTCTTTAACAAGATCTTGATATGTTAATTATCTTATACTTTCAGTAAAGCAGATGTTAAATAAGATCTACATAGACTTTATAAGCAGAACAGCTTGAATAATGCTTGTCCTTACTTTAGAAAATCTCTTCATGAAATAGTTCTTTGGGCTTAATTATGTTTATTTTTTCACAGATATTACAGAATCACAGGATGGTTGCAGTTGGAAAAGACCTCTAAGAGTCCAATCAAAGTCCAATCATAGTCCAAACTGCTCTCCAGAAGTCTATGATGAAGGTTTTGCTAACCTCCCTTCCTTACTTCATTGAAGATCAAGAACTTAAACCACTTCATGGTCACTAAGCCCATGCTAACTTCTGACCACCACATCTCCACCACTCCTTCCCTGTTTCTGAACAGCAGATCTAGCTAGGCAACTCACTTCATAGGCTTACTTACCAGCTGTGTCAGGAAGCTATCTTCCATACACTTAGAGAACCTCTCTACTGTGTTCTATTTCCAGCAGACATCAGGTAGGTGTAAGTCCTCCACCAAAACAGGGGCTACAATTGTGAGACTTCTTCCAGCTACTTGCAGAATGCTTTGTCCGCCTCCTCATCCTGGCTGGGTGGTCTCTGACAGTCGACCAACAGGATATCCTCCATATTTGCCTCCCCCCACATCTTTACCTTATCATCACTGTCATTGAGCTCTATGCAATCAAAACACTCCCTAGCTTATATAGCCACCTCACTGGCTCTCCTTCCTTTCTGTCCTTTCTGAAGAACTTACAGCCACCCATTGCAGCATTCCAGTTATGAGAATCAACCCAAAATCTCTGATGGCGACTAAGTCATATCTGTCCTGCCACACAATGGTTTCCAGTTTCTCCTGTTTGTTGCCCATGCTGCATGAATTAGTGTAGATGCACTTGAGCTGGTTTATAAATTTCACCCTAACATTGGCATGAAAACCCAAGGTTCATCTCCAGTGGGTCTGGTTTTATCCCCTTCCCCTTCAACCTAGTTTAAAACCCTCTCAGTGTGCCCCACCAACTCATGGCCGAGAATCTTTTTTTCCCCCTTTGTCATAACTCTACTCCATCTCTTGCCAGCAGGCAAAGTGACATGTAAACATTCCCATGATCAGAGAAACCAAAATACAACTGATGGCACCAGCCTCTGAGCCACACATTGAACAGGTGTGCTCTCCTATTCATTTCAGTGTTTCCTGCTACTGAATGGATTAAGGAAAATATTACCTGTGCATCTGATCTTTCCACCATTTGGCCCTGTGCCCTGAAGTCCCTTTTTATTGCCTCAGGACTTCCCTTAGCTATCTCACTGCTGCCCACCTGCATGACCAGTAGTAGGTAGTAGCGGTATTCTTATTTTGTACAAAGATACATTCTTATCTTCAATCCTTTGAAAAAAAAGGAGGCTGGAATTTGAAAATAAATTTACTCAGGATGCTGGGAATGTGCAACTTTGCATATTGAACTTAAGCCAGAAATGACTTTTCAGGGACTACCCTTTCACTTGCCATTTAGAGATGATCCAGAACATTAGACATTTGTGTGTCATTTGAGGTAAGAGATAAATTTATAATGCAAATAGTTTGTTTTTCTTTTAAATCCATGTCCTTTCATTTAAACAGGAATTTAGAATGTCTTCTTTCTGCAGCTTCAGCAGGAGACAGTGCTAATGGCAATGTACCCAGTTCCTGTTCCAGCCAGGAAACAAAGTTCCAATATTATCTCAACTTGTAGTCATATTTCCCATATTCATTTTGTGTCTCGAGTGTGTCTCACTTCTGCTTATTGTTGCCTTTCAGATTAGTCCTCTGGCTCTTTCATAAACATGAAAATTTCAACAAACAATAATCAATAAACTGTTTATGACTCAATATGTTGTATAAATTGGTTTAGTTTATGAAGTCAAGCTTTGTTTGAAGCATTCCTTATGCTAGTTCATGCATGACCCACTTTATTATCAACAGTCCCTGTAGCAGGCTGCAACTACCTGGTGTAGAAAAAAGTCTGTGTTTTTACAATTAATTAAATAAAGGGGTATTTAATAATCACAAACCTACACTTGTACTTTTTTATACTATTATTAGAAAATGTGACCTGTTGCCAGACGTGTACAATGCCCTTGTGGATGAACTCATTAATGATTTATTTGATCTTTGGTTATTATTTATGTCCTGATTTGAGCCAGGGTGGAAACAGTTTTCTTTCTAGTAATTTTACTTTCCACTTAAGTCTCTTCTAAGTAGCTGAACTTGCTGAGGTTAACGAAGTGTTTCTCAGTCTGTGTCTGCTTCTAGGACTGACGATGCTTGATGTTTATAGCTATAGAGTGGTATGCAGAACCAAAGACACTGAAAAACATCTTATAATCAGATAAGAGAAGGGCAGTAAAGAGGTAAACCTTCCTTTACTGTGGAGTGGAATGCACAGGTGATGAAAATTGACCAGGGTATTCCATCCCACATGCATCATACTTGGTATAAATCTGAGGGACTCTGAGGTTCAAGGTTCTCCATCCATGGCTCCAGTCCTGTGAGGATTCCACTCATTTGTCTGTCTTTGATCTTCTGATTCTGTCTATTCCTGCCTCCAGCTCCCATCTGCTGCTGATTTCAGGAGCCCAGTCTGAGACTTTTCCAGGCACTGCCCTGCATTGTCGATGGTGACATGGACGTTACTGGGGGAAGGGACTGAGGAACACGGTATCACTTTTGTATGTATTTCTATATATTTATTAATTTTCCTTTTCACCACTAGTGTTTCATTAGAGCTGTGTAGTTTAGTTTCCAATTCAGTAAGTCTCTCTCCCTTATTCTGCATCATTCTTCCTAAAGAGGAAGGGAGGGGGATTAAAAGAGAGCATCTGTTATTTGTTTAATTGCATGCCCGGAGTTAATCATGACATCTTATCTTGTTTGAAGTCAGTGGGCTAAAAGGCAACTGTTAGCCTGATTTGATACAGGCTCTTCATGGCATCAAATCTCTCCATAAAATGACAAACAAGTAAATATGTAACAAAATTCACAAAGATATGTAAATAAGTCTTGGATGCCCAGTACCTAAAGAAACACAGATATGTGTGTTCTGTCACAAAATATGGCATGAAACAATGACCAGCAAAAATTCCTCATGGGTAATGACAGTATGGTAATTCTGAAACATTTAAGTCAGAAAGATAAGTATGCAAATAATGAAACAAGATCTATTAGATACAAAGAAAAAAGTGCACTTATCAAAGAAAATACTTCAAGAATACTTACTCAGCTTAGAATGACTGACCAATTCTTTCCACCTCTTTAAAAATAAGTTAAACTTCTGGTAACAAAACTTTGAACTGAGGCTAAAAACATGTTTTGAAAAGAAAGATTTAAAGAGAAGGATGCATCAAAAAGTAGCAGGAACACAACAGTGATTCATGAAATGAGTAGTGGTGTTGCCAAGTTTGTGACTACAGATAATTGCACACAGACTTGTGTATTCAGCTATGAACCCATTAAAACTGACTCAATTCCCACCCTACTGTAGAAGTTATTACCTTAGCTACGCTACCATAAGATGAAATGAATCCCTTTGATGAACTTGGAATTCTCAGTAGTCACTTGGATGCAAACCACATTTCTTATCTCCCAGGAGAGCTCTTTAAACATCAGGTCATTGCAGAGGCCACACTGGAAACAGTGAAGGAAGAAAGAAGATACTCTCAACCTCTCCCATTTAAACTCTTAGACTGTTTAAAAAAGAGTCATTAATGGATTCAGGAAGCATGGCAATCAGGTCAAAGGAGGTGATATTTCCCGCTTTAATCTGCTCTTTTGAACCCCCACCCAGAGTACTGTGCCCAGTTCTGGAGTCCCCATGATAAGAAGGACATGGAGCTGCTGAAGCAAGTCCAGAGGAGAGCTATGAAGGTGATCAGAGGGATGGAGCTCCTCATTTATGAAGGCAGGCTGAAAGAATTCAGGTTGTTTAGCCTGGAGAAGAGACTGCTCTGGGAAGACCTTATAGCAACCTTCCAGTACCTGAAGGGGTCCTGCAGGGAAAATGGAGAAGGACTTTTTACCAGGGTGGACAGTGAAAGGACAAGGGTTAATGGCTTTAAACTGGAAAAAGGTTGATTTAGGTAAGACATTATGAACAAATTATTTAGTTTTGAGGGTGGTGAGGCACTCAGACAGATTGCCCAGGGAAGTTGTGGATGCCCCATTCCCAAGGCCAAGTTTATGGGGCTTTGAGCAACCTGGTCTAGTGGGAGGTGTCCCTGGCCATGGCAGTGGTGTTGGAATGAAGTAATCTTTAAGGTTCCTCCAACTCAAACTATTCTATGCTTATATGAAGTGACAGACAAAGATTTTATTGGCTCTTGTAAAAGGAAATTGGGGTGGTGAGTGGCTTGACCTTGGCCTCAGATCTATTTCTGCATTATATCCCTTTATTCTTAGAGATAAAGGGCAAAAGCAGCTGTCACTGCAACGGCCATGAATTCAAAATGAACATGGCAAGATTCACTGTGTGAAAATCTGATCTTGCCTAGATACAGCAGATCAAATCAGGATCTTGAGGGTTCTTAAGTGCTGCTGTGCTAAACTTCTGGAGCCTAACTGGATTGGACAGAAGTTAAATATCAAGTTGCTTAGAATGGAAAGGTAATTGACAGTATAGAAGTGCAATTGTTTAGGATTTCTAAAACTGGAAGATGTCTTTCAGGCTTTGGAATTTTACATCCAAGTGACAGTAGTCCTTTTGCGTTTGGTAGTGCTTGCAAGAATACTTTACTGATGTACTAATACTACATCTGAAACCATGGTTCTTCAATGAAAAGTATGCAGTCTAGAGCAAATGAGTGGAATGCAATAAAATGAAACAATAGTTAGGGTACCCAATACGTATTTTGTCCATCAAAATACTCTGAGAATAAAATGACATGTATAGTTTTTGAATATTTACGGTGTTTTAAACAGAAATATGCTATAAGAAAACAGTGAAAATTTCAATGGTAAATTTAACCATGATCTTATGAATATTGAAAAGTCTAAATTACTACTGTTAATCTCACAAAGTGTGCTAATCTGTATAGAGCTGAAGCCAACACAGTTGTGATGGGGGGGACACACTGTCCAGTTCTTGCTGTGGTAAACCTATGACTGTAAACTACAAAGCAGAACTGAGACCAGGGCATGAAAGGGTATTCATAAACAGGAAACTGTAAAATCTGGGGGAATTAGAATCTTCAGAGAGATCAGAATATGAAAAGAAGTCATGGATGAGGTTTTCTGTAGATCAATGTGAGTGTAATCGGTTTCCTTTCAGGGTAGGGCAAAGACTTACTAATAATTGTTTACATAAATAATAATGTTTAGGTTTATATAAGTATTTTATTGTTTACATAAAAAAAAAGAAAATAAATTTGTATTAGATATTAGTAGTTTTGGTTCAGATTTTCTTGGGAGTGGAGGATGAGAAGTGGATGTAATCATTTAACAGTGCAATTTGGATTCAAAGCATTTAGTCCGAGGTTGTTTCTTACGTGTTAACTGCTTTAATTAAGCAGTTTTTTCCATATTTTTCCCATCTTTCTATCTCAGTAGTCTTTAGCTATGCAAAAAATATTGATCAGAATTTGCAGAAAGATAACATGACATCCACAATGCAATCACATCAGATCCTGTTTCATGATAGAAGCTTCTGCTCTTTTGATGAGGATTTAATTTACAAAGAGATTTTTAACTTAGTAGTGGAATTACTTTATGTGAAAGCTGCATAGCAGCAGTAAGACACATATTTCAAAGTGGTTATGATTTGTAATTATTGTACAGTTTCAATCTTAGTAAAGAGAGACACGCTGTGGTGTACTAAAGATACAGACTCCATGGTTTCAACAATTACATTAATGTGTCTTTTGGGAAAAAATTAATAACCTAAATTTACTTATACAACAAATTAGAGAATTTGGTGCTGTAGTAACATGTTTATACAATTAATCAATTCCACATAAGTTTCAGAAAAAAGTAGAATAAAACTTAAATAAAACTAATCTATTGTAAACTAGTATAAAACAGTCACCTCATAGCATTGAGTTTGCTATCTTGTGGCAGTTTTTATTTTTAATTTTAGGGAAGCTGTGTGAGAGAACACATTATGTAGCAGAATGGTCTATTTTAAAAAAATATAAGGTCTGTTATGCCAACTACTTTGGTATCTAAATGTATGTAAAATTAAGAAAATATTTACCACAACATTTTACAGCTTACTTCCTAAGCAAAATCTCTAGTGAAAAAAAGCAGCACTAGCAGTAATTCTCAAATTTACCTTATTTATTTGTAGAGAGTAGACAGTCAGGGATTTAGAATGTGTCCCAGAAAAGTCTGACACTTCTTGAAACAGACAAAGTTTGAGTCTCTGTCTTGACATTGGATGGAGAAGCATCCCAGCAAACTACAAAAGTTAGGATTATAACTACTGCAAAGAACTGAAAATGAAAGAAGACACTAGAAGTTAGAATTTATGTTGGAAAAGCTGCTTACACAGCCTACAAATCTCTAGGTTGTTCATATGATTTTAATTAATGCAATCTTTTCTTTACCAGAACTATCTACTCAGTCAAGTAGATTGCTTGATTTTTCCCTAAAAGCTACTAGCTGTTATGTCTCTCTATTACAAGATGGGAGAGGATGCAGGGCCTGGTAATTGACTAGTTTTCAATACCACTGTGGAGGGTAATGGAAAAATTTCAACCAGTACCTTCACTTATTCTCTCTGCATGAACAGAAGGTCTTTGGAGAAAATGTCTTTCACTTTTTCTACCACTGATCTTTTAGAAAATGTGTTACAGGTACAACAGTTCCATGTCTGCAAGTTACTCAGACAAGGGAAGTGAGTCACTGGGGGGAAAGCACAAGCAGGCTACACCAGCACTAGTTTCTGTTGCATCATGTGGCAATCATCAAATCGTGTGGGCTGTAGGAGCACTCAAGTTCCTCTACATTTTAAAGCAGTAACTGAAGTGAGCTACTGAACAGAGTTGAACTGCACAGTGTCAATAGACAAGAAATCTTTACTTTCCAGGGCATAGTTGTTTGGTTTATTTTTTAAGTCTGCTGCACATGATAATTAAAATATTTCAGAACATGTTTCACACATTGATCAAACCAGGACCAGCAAAGTGAAGTGTCTGAATTAGCTAGTGTCTGCCTGCAGTGAGGATGTTGGTATTATGGTCATTTTTTGTAACAAAAAAAAATCTTGTAATTTCTGATTATAAACATCCTACCAGGATGTACTTTACAACACCTGTCAGGAATCATAATAATAAAATGGTCAATCCTTTCTGAACAAAGCTTAGTGACAGATGATGTTGGCAACCCTCAGTGCTCAAATGAGTTTCACCAGTATTCTAAATGGCAGCAGATGGCAAATTCCCAGAGACTGTGCTTGTTCCCTGGGGGAGAGGAGAAACTTTACAACACTCCACCATTGCACTGAAGCAGATAATTAGGCAATTAGATCTATTAAAAGCTGACAAAAGGAAAAGTATAGATGAACCTTCTCCTAAGGCTTCAATATGGTAATACTTGCAATGGCCTATATAGGAAGTCAGAGTGAACATATGATTTATGAATTTAAAGACTGACATTGTAATTTCTATCTATATGAGCATAAGCTCTAATTTCTCCCAGTGGACTGCATTCTACATGCATCTGTTTCAGGATGCCAAAATATGAGGACTATGAAGTATTCTCTCCCTCTTGGAAGCTACTTACCTTCCCAGTGTATCTGGAGGAGACACATATTCCCAACAGTATTACAGAACAGAGAGTTTATCCACTTCTTATAGAATATATCTGCTAGGAAATAAGTGTGGGGGTCTATACCTGTGTGTGCATCCTTCAGCACCAGTCAAATCAGCCCAGTTTAATTAATTGTGTTATGGAATGCCAGATTTCAGCAAAGATTCACAAAGTCTTATTAGTTGTGGGATGTGGCATCATACTTCTTAAAAGCCTGTTAAAAGAAGTAGCTTTTAGGAAATGGGATCCTTGTCAATGCTAATACAGGAAAAATTCCTCTAAAAATTCCTGAAACAGTCATGTCAATAATTCAGCAACTTTTTGCTCATATGATGTACTAATTTCATTTTCATTATGTTTGTTGGGTAAAATGTTAAAACAATAAATTCTGCAATTTACTTGTATTAGTTAATAAATAAATGCTGCACATTTTTGGTGAAGAACTGTCGATCATTTATTTTACCACTTGTTTTTTGTACCTTTCATGTGGTAGAAAGAAAAAGGCAGATACTAAAGGCCTTCCCAATCTTCTCTTTTATTAGTTAAAAAATGAAAATACAACTATAAATCTTTGTCTCTATATATCCAGGTAAAAATAGGCATTTTATTAATAATATATATTTAATTATAAAATTATATATTTAATAGTATCTATTCTTGATTATTACTAAATTATTAAGGAGAACATAGTATTTGATATCTTATTCAATGACTCAAGAAAACTCATTGTGCTAGGTACTATACAAATAAAGGAGAAAAAAACCTATGTATTAATCCACACTTCAAAAATATATACTACATAGTATTTTAAGAAATGCACATAATAATATGAATAAAAGTATTGACTGCAGATCATGTAATCAAGTAAAATCACATTAAATACAATTTGGGAGAAAGATCCTGTCCATATTGAAATCCAGATCCCATAGATATTGTGACAAGCAGAACTCTAACAGAATACAAGCAGAAAGGTGACAACCTTTTGATCTCTGATACAGTGTGATAGAGACTGGAGAATGAAAACATAAGAAATGCATGAATTCAGCAGAATAAAATAAAAAGTTCAAATATGAAGTAATAGAGGAAGAAATAGCAAGAAGTCATTAGGAGATAAAGCTGTAGATAATATAATTAACTTCTTAAGTAAGTGTTCAGACATTTCTAAACTGAGTTAATTTAAAATAGCTTCTTTTAAAGAGGTAGGAAAATAGCTTGCTTTGTAGCCTTTATGCTGCTTTAGACTACATGTTTGGCTTCCTCTTTATTAACATATTCCCTCTTGTGTTGTTCATTTGCATACCCACGAAAAGGGGCAACTTCCTCAGATGCAAACAAGGAGATTTTTTTCTAAATTACTTTCCAGTTTATTTACTAAAAATGGTCTCCTTGAACTATTCTTGCCTTGTTCTGTACATCAGTAACAGTTTTACATTTTCTTTTTCTATGACTTATTTTAGAGACTAACAATATAAATGGCCTTCTACTGCTGCATTGTAATTCTCTGTCCAATATTTTTGCAGTTCAGGAGAGCTAGGTCACATCCATGTGCATGAAAACAGGTTTTATACATTTGTGGTTACCACTGAGGAAATAAACTAGCAAGTGCAACTATCCTTGTCTTCACTGTACAGCAATGAAAACTGTTCATTTTATTGGCAAATGTCATTTTCAAAAGCTAATGTCTCTATACACCCCAAGGGCATCCTTTCAGAGTTTAATTTCCTTACATTCACCACACAAGAAAATCTGAGGTAGTGGTTCAATTCATGGTAAAAGTGGAAGTTGTGATTCCACTAATGACATTATTGTAAGTCATTCGAAAGCTGTTAATTTAAATGGAAAAATCAGAGACATTAGGTCTTTTCCTTCCTTAAGTATAATACTTTTGATTTTGAAGTTAGAACACAAGCTCTTAAGGCTATTTTAAAAAATGATTCCTGACTTAATATTGTGCCTCTAATGGGCTTTTGACAAAAGCTTACAAGATATTCTCTGAGGATCTCAATATATAATCTAAGATTAGACATTTTCGAATTAATTTTAAAGACTTGGTGACAAAAGAAAACAAAATTAAATCATGTCTTTTACAAGTCTTGATTCATTTATAATGATTTTTCTCTTGAGCTAGCATCGATATAGGATGGCAGTTTTCTGAAAAACAGGAACTTTCTCAGTTTTTAGGGCAAAAATTTTTATTTTTCTTTTCAGCTAATAGGTTTATATAACTGTCCTTTTCCTAGAGAACAAAAGTCTTGTGTCAGTAAAGTCTGTGTCCCAATTCATTACCACAGGTAGCTTAAAAATTGCTATAAAGGAAACGTTAAACAAAATGTAAAAGATATGCTACCTTTTGCCATGCGCTGGATTCAGAACATTTATGAGGAGCATGATTAAAGTTTCATATTAGCATGTTTTGCAATTGGCTGCTAGCAGCTTTACAATAGGCAACACTTTTATCCATATAGTATGAAAACGCTTCATTTTCCCCAAATAGACGCAGTACATTAATTGACGATCATTATTTTCTGACCTCATTTGGTAGCTCCTGACATTTAACGATAATAATTTTTAGCAGATAATACTATATTGAACCAAAGTCTGTTTACTGTGTAACTCATTGTTTAGATTTGATAATAAATCAACTGCTCATCTGAGTATACACTTGATCAAAATCTAACTACACTTTAATCTGAAACTGCAACAACAGCCAGTAAATCTACAAGCATATGTTTACATGCACATTTACTTATGCTTAATTTAAACCCCAAATTCTATTCTACACTTAAGAAATTTACAAATTAACACCACAAAATTTGAAAATGAGAAATATCATGTGTATAACTTCATTTTTTACATGTATTCTTTAATTCTTCATTTTGTATACATATGTTGTTTGCAATACTCTCTTCATGAGATGATAAATTTCATATTATGTTCAAGATTTCTACCTTTTTCTGTCTAAAATTATTTTTGTTCTGTATATGAAACTTCATAATAAAAAATATTTATTTTCTGGAAGCACAAACTGTCCCTTTGTTGCTAAATCTTAAGATTAAATTATTAGAACCAGGACATTATAGTATATACATGGTCTTTTATAGTTAATCAATTACCTTTGGAACTATATATTAAGGTTCCATGTGCTTTAGTTTCCATAGAGTTTTGGACAAAGCAGTTGTAAAACACTCATTATTTGTGTTTTGTAATTTCATGTCTAATTTATTGAAAACCTATAAAAGAGAACACAGCCACAATACTTGTTGAAATGCTATATTTATATCTTTGTCCAAAATGAATCTGAACTGAATGGAGAACAGCTTATGTTACTAATAGCATGCTGCCTACTAATACTAAATGACAGGGAATATTTCCAAGCACCAGAACTTGATAGTCTTTAAGTTGGAAGAATATTTCCAGCTAATAATATGGCCTTATGGCTCACATATTAGCTTTGGATGCATAAAACTTCCATAAAAAAACCCACAAGCAAGACTCAGAGGTTAATTTTGGCTAGAGATATTTTCAACTCAACAGTTTCGATGTGATGAAGTGTTATTCAGAGAAGTAAGACAAGTTAGTTTGGTCAATGGATGGTCTCAGGCAAGAGTCCAAGATGTGTAATTTTCTGTTGCAGGTACAGCTTGTGGGGCTTCTGCGCTAATTATTTCTTTTTATTTTAGAAGGCTTTCCAAAGATCTCTTCAGGCTGAAAGACATTTTTTCAGGGGGTCAGAGTATAGTCAGAGTACATTAATTTCTTGATCTGGACTGGGCATTAGTTTCATTGTCATGGATACAATAAGAGGACAATACAATTCTCTAATTAAAGACATCCTAATAAAGATTCAATTTTTCTGGTCTGGCCCAGCTACTCTACAGAGCATTCATTGTCTGTATCAATACTGTCCTGTTTTTATCTCCCTTTTGCCCAAGAATAAATGGATTAGGTGTTCATAGTAAAGACTATGACACTACAATGAAAAAGATAGCTATTCCAGAGTAGCTAGCCTCATAGTCAGAAAATAGTGTCAGCTATATTGAATTTATAAATAAAGACATAGACATATGCTACTTACTAATACAAAATATTATTCAAGCCTTCAGATCATAAAATAAAGGATACTTTTAGTAATAATCACCAAACACAGAGATGCAAGAGAAGACATGTTCAGATGCGAAATAAAACAAAAATTGAGCACTCTCTCTGCTCAGCAGGTCCATGCCCTGGAATTACCTAAAACTCAGTAAACACATGACTGTTCCCTACTTTTAGCCATTTGACCTTCAGAGCATATATATTTCAGCAGATGGCTATCTACATCCTGCGTATGTTACAGTAAAAATAATGAACAGCTCGGCAGAGGAAAATTGCATTCTCTCAGGGGCACAGTTTATTAAGATGTGATTAGATGAAATCTACATCATACTAGAAGAATAGGAACATTTCAGAAATCAAGCAAGTGCTGTATTTTCTCAAAAATGTACTTCATTGTAGAGTAACAGAAAGAGATACCACTAATTTTTTATAATGATGCAGTGAATGCTCTGTTTAAGAAGTAGGAGAGCAGAAAATTCAGTGCCCTTCCTGGCTTGAGACCTCTCCAGCTTCTTAAAACAACTTTTTAAGCACTTCCCTGAGTATGTTTTGTTTGCTTATATTTCTAAATTTGAAGGCATTTAATCCAAAGGCAAGACTGAAAATTAAAATTTGACTTCTCCAGACACATGGATACTCTGACTAATTCTTCATGGAACCATCATGTTGACTTTTGCTTTTACTTATTAAATATTTTATCCCATGAACTATTTGGTCTTTTGTTTTCCTATATAATGCCACAGATTCAGAAACGTATGGAAGAAGATTCAGGGAGTCACAGATAAAATGAGATAAAGTGAAAGCTTTAAAAAACTAATGAGTGAAAGTTTTAAAACCAATTTGTCATGGATGAATCTTTAGCTCCTAGATGGAGAGATATGGGACAGGTATCATCCATAGCTCCTACAGCTGTTATTTTGAAGACTGCAACAACTCAATATTTGTGTTATGCATTAACATCTGTCTGGAAAACTATTAAGCTTAACCCCAGTGATTACGTAGATTTCCTTAAGGAAATCTAGTTTTGTTCCTACATGAAGAGTAGGCCCTGTCTCAACAGAAGCCTAAATTTAGTCTACTCTGTCTTTTTTTTACTGACCTTTTGAAAGAAATAAAGAAAAGACATAAACTTACTCCTCCTCCAAGAAAAGCCAAAACAGTATCTTGATATTGTCACACATCATGTCTTATCCCAGCTTGAAAAGTTAATATCTGGTAAAGTATCAATCAACAGAAAACAAAATTTTACAAGAAGAAATTTGGGTTTCCCTCTGTATTATGTAGTGCTGCCAACACCACAGTCAATATGTGGGATTCTACGTGTAATTTGATATCGAAAAAACTACACTCATAAATAACGACAATGAATATTGCACATTTACACATATACAAAAAATTGAGCAAAAAATGCATTCTCTTGCTGAAGGAAAATGGTTTGATAATGGTTCTTGCATTTGTTTTTAAATATTTCATCTAAAAAATGAATGATAATGAGTACTTGACAACAGTTTTTCTACACTGGCAATCATAAATGCAAATTAAATATGTTAAAGAATAGAAAACAAGAACATAAGTTATTTATACTATTATGCTACAAGTCAGCCAGCTAAACTGCTTAGAGCACTGTTCTTTCAGACTGTACCGAAACAATAAATTTAAAATTCATATTTGCATTTTTAGTAACTAAGAGACTTCCCCACAAACATGTTAATTAATGTGCTGTACAAACACAGAATCAGAACATGAATTTTCCCTACATTTTCCTTGCAGTTCTGGTGTGAATACAGTAGATGAGGCAGAAAGATAAGTGGGGGCAAAATTTGTACTCTGGTCTTAGAACACCAGCACTGTCAGAGCTCACTATAGGCAAAGCACCATAATAGAATATTTTCAAGGAGAGCAAAAAGAGATTAAAAGCTTCTTTGCCTATAGTCTTCATGGCATGCACCAGGAAAGAATCTTTAGGAAATAGATAAGCAATGAGTCAAAAGGCAAGATTCATTTGATCATTGATCATTTGATTCATTGAATTAGTGATATTTAAAAGTAAATAAAAAATTATCAGCCTCATAGCCATCAGGATTAACCACAAGTCTAGCATAATTTTTTTTTCACAATCTCAACCTGCCAACTGCCACTGGGGCAAGTTATGTCTTGGAAAGCTTGAAATTTAAAAGAATTTTTATGAGCCTTTAAAATCAGTTTGAAAAGTACTAAAAGTTGCTGAGTAACTGTTTCCTGTGCTGCTTATGTCATCTTTAACTGGCTTCTGCCTCTTTCATTCAATACAGTTCTTTTATCTCTTGCTGTGTCTAGCCTTGAATTCAAACCTTACAATTTTATGAACCTCTTATTAAAATTACTGGAAGTTTACCTATATGCCATCCTGAAAGTCACATTCAATGTTGAAGCTTCACTTTCACTGAAGATAGCAGTAACATTTCTCACATGCAAAGGGTTTATGTAAAAAATGAAAGCAAGAATTTGAAAGAAATGTGAGAGGACTATGACTACTTTGAAAGAGGTAAAATGAGTTTGCCGAAACCAAATAGAGGCTATTAATAAGTTTGTGGCCAGGCTAAACTATTACAGAGTAACAACTAAACTATTATAGAGATTTTTATCTTTGAGGACATAAATGGTCATCTTTATAATGCTGATCCAGTACCAGATAAAGCTTTTTAAATAAAGTTTTTTACATCAGTTTTCATCCAAATTTTTTCTGTTTAGTTTTCTTTTTTTAGTTTTCTTTGAAAAAAATTAATATTCTTCATATAGTTAAAGTAATGCAGATGATACTGAAATGTCTTAAAACAGAAAAAGAATATTTCAAAATTTAATGTCTAAGAGTCCTGTTCTTTCAGATCTACAGCATTTTGTTACTGACTTCATTTAAGGCAAGGAATAAAACATACAGGAAAAAAGTGACAAACCTTGGGCAATATTTATAATTATTTTTTAGAATTACTAAATTATTCATAAAATATGTGTAAGGGAAGGGTTTTCCTCTTCAATCATCTTATCCTACAAAAACACTCAATGGGATATGAAACTAAACATAGCAATGCCCTACATTTATTTCACATTTGCATTTCATCTTTTATTAATCTTCTTTGTACTTTAATTGTGGTCTGCTTCTGTACCCCTGATGCCATTATGCAACTTTTCCTCTTTGTTAGATCTTTCTCCTCTTAGAATACTTATTTAATTCAACTTTTCAACTAGCTTTACAATAGTTCTACAACTACTTTCCAAATTCTGTTGATTTTGGTTTTGGTTTTTGTTTTGCTTTCCTAAATGAAGAAGGTCTTTATGAGACTAATAACTGAGGTATTTAAACATTCAACAAGCAGGTTATTGTTTTCAGACCAATATTCTTTTTGAATACTGTTATTCCTCCTTCCATATTTCAGAAATGTACCTTTCTGTGGACTTCCAATATACATTAATAGACATAATAAATTTTCTTTATAGACATGACTTTTCTTATCGAAAGATAGTAACAAATTGGTAAAATGATCAGCTTCTACTCATTCCTATATAACAGATCAATTTTTAAAGCCTCGTTGCTAAAAGCTTCTGCTTTTGAAGAATTTTCAGAAATACATGAAAAGGTATCATACCTCCAGGAATACACATCCTTCCAGAGTATTCGTATTACTTGAAATCCCCAATGATTCATGTGGCAAGCTGTGTTAAAGGCCTTTCTCATATGCATAAAGTATTTCTTGTTCATTCTTTCCAGGAAACACATGTTGTGCAACGGCTACCTTTGCTCTCCTTAATCTCAGTATCCTCTAAAAATAAATTTTTTTTATGTAGTTGCAATATGTTTATTTGCTCTCACAAGCAAAATTTGTTACTCCTGTTTTCCTTCTCTTTTAAAAATATCTTGGTGTATCAAAATCAGACTTTTAACGATTGATTGTTTCTTTTAATATGCACTGTGCCATGAATATTACATGGAGTTTGAGATTATAGACATTTTCAGTGAGGTTGAATAAATACTAGTATGTATGAGACAAGTAGGTGGGATTTCGGCCATCTGCTCCTGTGATTGAAACTTAAACTTTCATGCATTACATGACTTGTAAAACTGCCTTTTATTAATAAGAGGTAATAAATAAATAAATAAAAAATAAACACAACCTTTTATCTAGGATCACACTGGAAAATTTTCAAGTAATTTTAAAGTGGGCTAAGAGGCAGTTTGTGTTTAACTCAGCTAAACTATCAATGTTGAAATGGCACAAATATTTCTGGCTTCCAAAAAATTATAGACTTGAAAAATGAAATTTGTGAAAACCTAATTAATTTGCTCTTCTGGAAATATTATATGAGATTTTTAAAATCTCTTAGGTAATAAAAAATGAACATATATTCCTATTATCTAGCTCTTAAAGATATTTAGACTCTTAGATCCTGTTTAAATCAGTGGATACTTTTGTTCTTAAATCGCTTTGCAATTATGATTACATAAATCTCATTAATAGCTGCTTTTTATGCAGCTTAGTCTCAAGATCTCATGAACTTTCCTGCCATTCCTGATGGCATTCCTGCCATTCAATCTTTTCAGTCACACTGAACTGTGTTCAGCTACTTTTCTATGCCTAGTTACTGATGTTAAACAATGAATATATATTAGTTATGTCTAGTGTAAATACTGTATTTATATATAAATAAAAATTTATTAGAATTTGATCTTTAATCAGGCAACGACACCCCTTCATCTAGAGTGTCATATTTACAATGCAGCAATTTCGCTCTATAATAAATTTAAGTTAAATTTGTCATGAAATATCTACATTTCAATTCCCAATTCAGACCTTGCTCCTGTATTCACATTTTATAGTTCATGGTCTAGTGTTCCTCCAGCACCAGAGGGTCAAATCACTATACTCAAGAGCATAAACAATGGAAAGAAACATTTGTTAGAGGATGTAATTACAGATGCCTGAAATCAGTCAGAAAACATAGTTAACACAACTTTTAAGCACGGTCTTGACCTTTCTCATAGTCTTTCTTTCTCAGTTACCTTTCTGGCTGAACAAAACTACCAAGTCTTGTAACATTGTTGAAACAGCTAAGAAGATATCTGATTTCTAAATACACTTTTAGATCCCCCACCACATTCACTGGAGCTTAGAAGACTCAAAGTCTTCCTAAATTCTGTGTAAGTAGTTTGTAATGATCTTAGAATTTCAACATAGTGGTGAAATTCAGAAAAATGGTGGTGAACAGTGGGTAAATTTACACACATATCAATTTTAGACAGCTGAGAAAATTTAATAAGCTATTTTTTTTCTCTTTTTGTTGTGCTTAGTCCCTCCCATATTCACAGTTGTAAAAAATTTTTGCTTCCTAATGTGCATGGCTACACATATATGTGGTGGAGATCTGCAGAGCAAGGAGGAGTAAATTTTCTGAATTTAATTCTAAAAAGCCAGTAGATAGTATATTTTCTCATTAAGTTCGCTAATATGACTGAGAACCAAATAATGACCCAGCCATGTAAGTTTAGGCCAGTTTACTTGCCTGTATCTGTATCTGTGTCTCCTTTAGGAGAAAAGAATTCTTACTCATCCACATTTTAAAACAAGGAAACACTTAGAATGCAATATAATCTAAAATTTTCTTTATTTAAATAAACTTGTGACACAAAATTCTGTTTATTGACAGTTGTGATCCTCTGCTCAAATCTCCAGAGAATGTTTGTGGTACTGAATGCTGCAGAAAATACCACCGTGGCTGCTATATGCCTTTGAAATGTACTTACAGAAGATTCAACAGCCTCAGTTTCAAATCTTGTGAGGCAAAATCCCATCTTCCTTAGGACTACTTGAAGTATATTACAAACCCTTTCCTCTGTTTAAACTCTTACCATGCATGAAAGAAAAGTTATATATCTTGACACTACACAGGCTTTGTAAAACAATGTAAGACTATAAAACAGTAACTGGAACAAGGTGGAACCTCTGCCTCCTACTTCCAGGTGACTCACTGAAAAGACCACCAGAATACCAGATGTTCTCTAACTCTTTCTCTCTGTGTCTTTAATTATGGTGTGGAAACAGAACTGTTTCCATTGGGAAAGAGATGATAGCAGAATGTCTGACAACACTGTGAGTAAAGAATCTACGAGATGTGAAAACTGATTCAGAGTTGATGCAGAGAGAGGAGAGAACAAAATAGTTAGGGTCTAACTTCTCTTAAAACCTCATCTAGGAGTACATTGAAGAAAAAGAGAGCAGCTTAGTTTCAAAATGTGGCACCTAATTAGAAGATGGTACTGAAATACGAATATGGAGGTGTATGGCTAGAACTCTGATCAGTTAAACTCTTTCCTTCCTACTGTTTAGCTACCTAAATCATGGTCTGAAAGTCCACAAGGGGTCTGGCTGCTAGAAAAATTATATTTTAGAACTTAATATTTATTTTCTTTTACTTTTTGAGATCATGTTCTTAAAGTTCTGTTTATAGAAAATATTGAAAAATATTCCAAATAATTATGAATACTTTACTAGCTCTCCATAGCACATACAAGACAAGCATGGCTGCTATCAAACTATTGAAAATATAAGGTAAACAATGAATTTATTTCACCACGAGGCAAAAAGTTTTAGTTGCAATTACTTGCTAACATGCTTGTAAAGTTGCTTAATTAACCAGCACAATTGTGCAATATTATCAAGAACGTTAAAAATGCTCATAATTTCTGTGAGTGCTCACATTTGATAGCATGACTTCATACAGCTTTTTTTCATGACCAAAAAGAGTGAAGTTTTGTTATTATCTTTACAATTTATACTATGATCAATTTAGGACCCCCGATCAGTTAGCTGATTTCCACAGTACATTTACACTTTATCTCAGTTAATATTTCCTGATGATGCAGCAGGCAGACAGCGAAGAGCAGAGTAGGGGTAATGGCATCAATTACAAGAATAGAGACAGCATAAAACTAGATCTCATTATTCAGCCCATTTTAAAGAATTTTCAGTAGCTGCAGACATTTTAGAAGCTGGCATTCTGAAGTTCTTCCAGTACGCTGTAGCTCTTCTCACTTGTTCTGGGCTGGAGCCAGTAATCGTTATCTTCTTGTTTTTTCCCTTTTTAAGTGTTTTTGTGATCTTCACATGAGACAAATGTAGACAATGTCAGATGCCTTATGTATTTCTCTGTCTGTTTGAAAAGCAATGAGACTATCTGGTAGAAATAAAGAAATGCTTAATCAAAAGTAAATAATTCAAAAAATACTAGTAGATTATTTTCTTAGAGCACACAAGCACATCCAGTTATAGCACATCTCAGCTGTTGAGGTCCTTCGAAAAAAAAAAATACACAAGGTACATGCGAGAACAGGAACTGCAAGCTGTATCTGTTTAAATATACACCTGTCATACAGTATTATTGTTCTAGCAGCAGTCTACCAAATGTACACTGAGATTTGCAAGGCTTAGGACTGGAGTTTCTATTCACCAGTATTCCCTAAATCCTTCTCCAGAGCACTGCTCTTAACACATTCATCCCCTGGTCTGTGTACTGTGAGTTGTTCTGACCTAGGCACAGGAGCTTGCTCTTGGTTTTATTTAAGTTCATGAGGTTCACAATGGCCTAATTATCGAGCCCACCAAGGTCCTCTGGATGGCACTCCTTCCCTCCACCCAGCTTTGCTCTCACAAACTTGCTGAGAGTGCACTCAATGCCATCAGATATGTCATTAATGAAGACACTAAAAAGTATTGATCCCAGTATGGACCCCTGAGGGACATGACTCAGTCATTTCCATATTGAATTTGAGCCACTGTCTGCAGTTTTGAATGCAACCATCCAACCACTGTCTTCTCCATCAAATAGTCCATCTGCAAATCCAATTTAGAGCTAAGAATGTTATGGGCTATCTGTATCGAAAGTCTTACAGAACTAAAGATAGATAGCACCAGTTGCTCTTCCCTTATCCATTGATGTAGTTGCTCCATTGCAGAAGTGATGTAGAGTGGAGAAATACAAGATTGAAATGATACCAGAGGCCCTGAAAAGTTCAGAAAAAGGATGCAGTATAGAGGAAAGTCAAGGGATAATAAGAGATGGGATATAGGCTTTTCAATAAACACTTCTCGGCTATAAAAAAACTCCAGTTAAAGAAACGCAGACCTGAAGCTGGACAAAACTGATTCTAGAGCTAAGAAAAGATCAGAAAATGTATAACTAGCATCTATAAGAAGTACCATATGTAGCCAATTTGGATGTAACTTGGAGATGGAGGCCACTCAAGAAAGAGCATGCCACCAAACATATGAAAAATTACTGTAAAGGGGAAGAAGAAACTGTTGGACTTTAAAGAGGAAAAAAACCCTATCAATATGAACATCATGTATGTCCCACTTGAAAAAGGACTTCAGAAGGTGACAGTTCATAGTAAGACTACACCACACGCAACATCCAGGAGAAGGAGTAGAACCTGAGAATTGTGTATTTAACAATTTTAATTTTTTTATTATTTCTTTTCCTGTAATAATTATCTGGCTAAAAATTTATTAAATTTAAATTATACTAACAATAGAATGTTTGCTTTATATATATACTAGATGTTCTTTTCCTTTTCCCATAAGCAAGATTTTGACTGTAACAGCCTATGGAAAAAAGCCTTTCTAATTCTGGCATTAAAATTCTTGAGGTTGTTTACAGAGACCTTTTTCAGCATCGCTGTTCTTTACAAGCCACACAAGTGTACTAGAAAACCTAAGAGTGGAAGAATGACTGGGTGGGTCAGGACCAGAGGAAAGAATATGTTTGTTGTTTGTAGGAAGATGAACCAACACACATGCTACATAAAGATTTTTTAAGTGGTAGTTTCACATGTACCTCTATGCCAGAAGACTCAAACAAATCTGCTGCATATATTCAGTGAGTTTGTTTCTCGAATGAGTTTAGCTATACAACATGTCACTCCAGTGACTGCGCTGGATTTACTCTTGATTTACATTGTGGTAACTGAGATTACAGTTTGCTCCCGTGCTTAAAGCAAACATTTAAGAGAATCTGAGCATGCAGGAATAGTTTCAAGTGACATCCAAAATACCATCAGTGTTATGAAACTGGAAAAAGCAACAGTTAACAAGCCCAGTGAAGCAATAATAAACTGGAACTTGTAATTTCTCCCTTGTCTCCAAGCTGTTGGTTTGTGCAGCACGGAGTACTAACTGTCCATTCACTAAATTTTGTCAGTCTGATTATCTTTTTTTACCTGCAGGGGCTATACGGTATAACAAGACCTTAAAGAAAGATCGTCATTCTTTTAGCCTTTTAAAGTAATTGAAAAGACAGCTTCTAGATGGTTTACCCCAGTGCCCTTTTACGAGATGAATATGTGGATGCTAGTGGGTCTATGGAGTTGTTTGTTGATCTTCTTTCTGTAGCCATATTTATAACTCGTAGACCCAAGCTCCCTGAAAAATCATTACTTCATTGTTCTTTTCACTGACAGTAATTTCAGTGGTTCTATTATTCCCTTCAATCTCTGTTCCTCGCTACAACGTATTGCATAAGGTGGAAAGTATAAAAATATAATGCTTACTTCCTAGATATCATCTAGCATGCAACATTTATATCTGTTAAATTACACAGTCACTGTGCCCTGCAATCATGTTCTCAAATCTAGACTATAGACCTGATCATAAATATCTTTACAGACAAAACCTTTACCTACAGGCCCTAGTCAGAATGGCCTTATTGGTTTCCAATTAACAGTGATTCATCCAGGGTTCCCCAGGTGATATAACTTTGGTTTGACTTTGGTCTCAGTGAATATCTAGCTAACTAGTATTATGTACCTTGCAGCTTCTGAAGTAATTAATTTACTTGGATTTTTCTTTGCTGTTTCTTACCAGGGCATTGGCCTCTTGATTTTCTGGCCTACATTTTGTCCTGTTTTACTTTTTTGCAGATAGTTCTATTACTTGACCTTGTTTGTTATTAGGATGTCTTAAAGACTTCAGCAATGTTTTGCTCAGCAAAAGAAAATTGATTCCCATGCTTCTGCTAAACACTGCTACCTGTCCAACAGGTGATTAATGAAGGATTGTAACCTTTCAGAGGATAAGATAGTTCATGTCATAAGAGAATTCAGAAAATCTCCAGTCCAACTTCCTGATCAAACCAGGGTGAACAATGATACTTTGATGTCATTGTTTTTATTATTTTCAACAGCTCTGCAGAATGTATTCATTGTAGGTTTATGAAAATGAAATACCAAGTTCTCTTCAAATAACTTATTATTTACTCTTTGATTCATACTGAAAACTGAGATGGTGTTTACATGAAGATGTAAAGGTCCTCAAGGTTTCCCTTGTGTCATGTTCCAAAACAATATCAGGTGCAATTGCACAGCTTTATTGAACACATACAGAACTGATGGGCATTAAAACTGTAGTTACAGGCAAACAGTAACTATGAAACTGAGTCTGACAGAGGAAGGGGAGGAAGAGAAGAGGCAGAGGCAGGAAGAGGAAGATGAAGATGAAGAAGAAGAGGAAGAGGAAGAAGAAGAGGAAGAGGAAGAGGAAGAGGAAGAAAGAAAAAAAAAAGAGAAGAGAAAGAGGAAGAGAAAGAGAAAGAGAAAGAGAAAGAGAAAGAGAAAGAGAAAGAGAAAGAGAAAGAGAAAGAGAAAGAGAAAGAGAAAGAGAGAAACAGAAGATATGCATGCCCCAGGCCACATGCCGGCTATCATTTCCATAGGCAGTCCTTTAGGAATGCTAACAAGTATTTGCTCCACAACTCAAGCCAAGCAGGATGTTGTTGAAATGAACAAAAAAAAAGTATCCTCAAATTTGCCAAAGGGTAAGAGGTGGTAAACATGTGGTAAATGGACTGTTTCCCCCCATGTTAAATTTATTGACTTTTGAGCCAGAAACAGACTGGAGAGTAACATGGGGGAACTGTGTGGTTCAGTGGAATGCTCCACACCTTCAAGTGCCAGGGAGGGATGGCCCAGATCAAGCCCCCAGTGTGGGAGACCTCAGAGATGGGCCAGCCTGCAAAAGAGCACAGATTCCAAAAAGAACCACGTGGCACAGTGTAAAAACTAACCACACAAAATGGGATATCCATGCTGACTCCAGAGCCACGGGTGAAATATAAGGTTGTGGGCATGTCAGCAAATTGAAAAAATAAAAAAAATTGTCTATTTAATTGGCAAAATTACATTCAAGCTGTCATGGGACAGTTCCTTAGCTCTGGATAAAAAATATCCCTCTTCCCCCATATGGTAACAGCTAACTGGAAGTAACAGCACTGACAAGATAAGAATACTAATCAGAATGACTCCTGATAGAGTTGCCAGACTGGTAATGCAAAGTGGTATCAAATACAAGAACTAAGCAATTCTGGGAAAGCTTGAATACAACAGGAAGGCCCACATTGCCAATTTATAATCTGGCAATGATTGATAAGAAGAATTTTTTTACTATAAAAATTCAGAGGAAAAAGAAGAAAATGAATCAGCGATGGAAGCAGTGACAGAAGAGGCAACAGGGAGCAAGGACAAGGGGACAGCAGCAGCACCAGCAGGAGAGGTTTCAAGGAGGCAGTGATCAAGGCGGTGATTCTCTGGAGGGTGAAAAATTAATAATCTTTTCCCTTTCTTTTCCTTTTCTTTTCTTAAAAGCTTTCTCCAGGAGGGTGATTAATTTGTTTAAAAACCTGTTTTCCTCTAATTACTTCCACTAATAACTCCTCTGTGAAACCCCTTTTCCTGCATACTGTCCTTTATACTTTAAATAAAACTTTTTAATTCACTCAAATCATAAAATTGGTTAGTTTTTTAATTTTTGTGATAAATATGCACAGTGGCTAATATTTGCTCATTAATAAAATATAAAATAATAATAGTTACAGAGTGTGACATCTTGAAATTTACTTTTACCTATTTATAAAGTCTGTGAAAGATAGAATCTTGTAGCACTGAAGTGTTTCATTGCCTGCAGCTGTCTTCTCAGCAAGACAAGTAATTATTTTCTCAGATTCAATATATTGAGCATGATAGCATCCTTTTAAAATGCTTCATTGTCTTTCATTTTGAAGTTTCATTTAAGATCAATTGGCTTCTTAAAGAAGACTGGGCTGATATGATAAATGCAACAACAAAAGCTCTGAAAATGGTAGTTTTTTACTCCCATTCTTCCCTTTGTAAGTACTGTATGTACTTTGTACGTAGTAAATTTTCCTAGTTCATATCGTACTGTAGATTATTATTCTTGTTTTGTTACCTATCTTTCTTATGCATATTTTGAAATGTTGGCTATGTCATATCAGTGGTGAGGATGTTTAACAGGAAAGTGTGATAAAAAAAGCTCTGTTTTACCTGAATTAAACCAGAGATTTGCGTTTCAATGCTAATCCTCCTACACAGGCTTACTAGTCATTGATGCTGAATGTTATGGAACAGGGCATGTAGGGTGAACACGAGATACTTCACTGACCCTGGCTGCTGTCCCCAGGGCTACCTTGCTCACCTAGTTTAGCCACATGGCACTGCACCCTGCTAGTCCAATCCTTTCCTATCCTGCCTTGCTGTGACTACCACCCTTCAGCTTCCTCAGACTGCAGAGAATCCTGCATCTGCTGCTACTTGGCACAGCTGTCAGGAAGTACAAGTATGCAAGTATGGAATGAAAAGCTTTATTTCTAGATTTTTCCCCATCCACCTATAAAAATTCCAAACCTAAATATACATAAAGTATGCTTATAACATCAAAGAGGGGGAGAATAAAAAAATTAAAGACTGTTTTAGCTTGGAAGATACCTCCAAGATCACCAAAATCTAACTACTAAACCATGTCTTTAAGGACCAGGTCCAAACACCTTTTAAATACCTCCAGGGATGGTGACTCCCCCACTGTCTTGGGCAGGCCATTACAATGCCTGATAACCCTCACAGTGAAAAAATGTTTCCTAACATCCAGCCTAAACCTCCCCTGGCACAGATTATATTAATTTCCTCCAGTCCTATCACAGTTCACTTAGGAGAAGAGGCTCTTTCCTTCCTTGCTCCAACCTCCCTTGAGGTAGTTGAAGAGAGCAATAAGGTCTCCTCTCAGCCTCCTCTTCTCCAGACTAAATAACCCCAGCTCCCTCAGGTGCTCTTCATAGGACTTGTGCTCCAGGCCCTTAATAAGATTTGTTACTCTTGTCTGGACATGCTCCAGCACTTCTATGTCCCTCTCATAGTGAGGTGCCCAGAACTGAACACAGTACCCAAGATGTGGCTTCACCAGAGCTGAGTGCAGAGTGACGATCACCTCCCTACTCCTGCTGGCCCCAGTGTTCCCAATACAAGACAGGATGGCATTGGCTTTCATCAACCCTCTCTCTGTCTGTTGAGTGGTCTATAGCAGACTCCTACCACAACATCTGCCTTGTTGGCATTCCCCCTGATTCTTACCCTTGAGCATTCAACCCTATCATCACCACAGTTAACATGCTCAAGACAGTCAAGACCATCCCTAACATAGATGGCCACACCCCCTCCTCTCCTTCCATGCCTATCCCTTCTGAAGAGCCTATAGCCATTTAACCCGGCATTCTAGTCATGGGATTCATCCCACCATGTTTCTGTAAGGCAACTATACCATAGTTTTCTTGATGGACAATATCTTCAAGCTCTTCCAGCTTATTGTCCATGCTGCATGAATCAACATAAAGGTATTTTAATTGCTGTACCTTGCTGCATGGGAGGGGTCTAGTCCCTACTTGGAGATTCTCAGGTCCCAGTGAGCATTTCCACTACTTACTCACTTGCCTGCAATTGCCCCCTTCCCTCTTCAAACCTAGTTTAAAGACTTATCCATCAGTCCAGACAGTTCTTTGGCAAAGATTCTTCTCCCTTTCTGCTACAGGTGCATGACATCAGACTTGGTGAAGAATAATCCATCCCATGATCAAAAAGCACAAAGTTCTGCTTATTGCACCAGCCTCTGAGCCACAATGTTCATCAACTGGGTCTGCCTATTCCCTTCATAATTCTTTCCTACTACTGAAAGTATTGAAGAAAAAAACACCTGCATACACAAGTTCTTCACCAAAGGTCCCAGAGCTTGGAGATCCCTTTTGATAACTCTAGGGCTTCTTTTTTGCTATCTCATCACCACCTAGATGAAAAAACAGTAGGGGGTAATAGTCTGAGGATTTGATCAAACTAGGCAGCATTCTCATAACAGCTCTTACCCTGGCCCCAGGGAGGCAGCATACTGCCCTTAGAGTTGGGTCTGGTCTGCATATTGGACCCTGAGTTCCACTCAGAAGGGAGTCTCCAGTAACAATTACTCTTCTTTCTACCCCAATTTAGCCGGTGGCAATGCATGAGGGAAGCTGACTAGGCTATCTCTTCTTTCCCCAAGATCCTTCACCCTTACCATCAGCTGATTGCCCATCTAATTGTAGAGCCTCAAATCCGTTGTGGACTGTGACCCTGGTTTTGATGGCCAGTTTGGGGTGAGTCAGCCCTGGTGTCACCACTGACCCCTGTGATCCCTTCTCCTTGTTGGTCACCCCTTCCTCCTACTGAGTCCCACACTGGCTCTGCAAGGGCACCACAGGCAGTGTGGTTCTCAGGGGAACACCTCTGCTCCCCTTGTATCTTTCATTGGGCAGAGACCTGCACCCATTAACCCTGCTCGTGTGGGTTATCACATGAAGGCTGGGATATAGCTAAGGTATAGGTAAGCAGAACACTACATAAATTACTGCTTCCATACTTGCACAGTGCACTTCAGCACTGGATATGAAGACAATTTGTAAGTGCTGATAGAGTGAACATGGCAAAATAAGACTTCATCAGTGTGTGGTTTAGACCAAAAACTGCACTGATATCAACGCTTCCTTTTATTGCTTCCTAATATGCATGCCTCCTGAAAATTTTACTGAAAATTTGCAACTGAAATTAGTTATAAAAAGTACAATTACATGGGGTTTTTTAAACAATAACGCAGACTGTGAAAAAAAAAAGTCATTAAACTCTAATTAGTCATGCAACTGGTGAACAATACAAAAAATTCTAGTGTCTTGCTAAATTTGATTTCTTTTTGCATATCTTTTAGCAGGTTTTTTATCTTCTGTTGAATATATTGTGAGCTTTTTGCTATTTTCTTAGACAATTGCAGTTTGCTTAACTTAGATGTAAGCAGCTTTATTTTGAAATTAAAAATCTGCTTTCAGGGTTTTCTGTTTTCAGGATAATCTTCACAAGAATTCTCTTATCTAGTAAATAAAATTATTGCACTTTTGAAAAAAAGTAATTTGCTAGAAGCTGGATAGCTTCCACTACTGTTCTATTTTATATATGTCATATATATTACATATTATATATTTTATATATAAAGAGTGAAGAAGATTATATCTGGAGGTTCAGTCTTTCCAGGAAACTATCCTGGAGATTTACTAACTCTAAAGTTGTTGTTGGCTTCTTTAAACATGAAATCAGGAAATAAATAAATCTTAGCTTTATGTTTTAATCTTAAATCTTCTTATTAGTTTAAAGCCAGGATGTATTTACTTGAAATTTATATTTACATAATTAAAATCTTAATTTAAGGATTTATCCAAACTATCTGTCACATAGTTACTATGAGTTGTATAGGAATAACTTACAATAACACCATTGCATGTGTTTTTTTCCAGTTCAGAGTGTTACTACTATAATATAAATAAACAGTATTTGCATTTTCAGATGAAGGTACTCTGATTGTTCTCTGGAGTAGAATAAGAGATCTAGGCAACAAAAAAACAAAGCTGAACAGATGCATATGCACTGACATCAGAAACTTGCCCACAAAAACAATTTCCTAATCAAATTCACTGTATGTTGCGTGAGACGAATCTCGCCGTGGGCGCGAGCTCGGTTCGCGAACAGAGTCAATCGAGCTAGTGTTGGTTCGAGTTAGTATCAGTGAACTAACTTCGATCCGCCTGGCACTCGAGCCTCTTCCAGAAAACCACACCTCTTCCGGGCCCATCACCCGGCAAGTCCTGGCACCTGCTGCCTACAACTGTATTATAGGCAACTTTCTCTTTTAATTAATGCCCTCTTTTAAACATGGTTTGGGCAGTCCATGTGCCCACTGACTGTCTAGGTGTTAGAACTGACAGAAAGGGATACCGTTGATTGTTTGACGTAGTGATAAAAAGTATAATGTTCAGACACTCATTCCTCCATAACTTGTCCTTTAGAGCAAAAATGTTGGGTTTTTTCCTTTTTTTTCCTTTCTCCAGGAGAAATTACCAAATGTAATCTAAAACCTCATAAACTGTGAAGACACCCAACAAGAATGCGATACATAAAATCAGTTTAATAGTTTGAATACATTTTATCACTGAATATTATTGGATAATTGCATAAACCAGATACTATTTACATCGTTGACTAAAAACAAGACATGGATTGCACCATCTCAGGAATTTCCTCTTTTCTTCCTGGGTTTGTCTGAGGTCTAGCTTTGGTAAAGCCCAAGCAGAAGGCTTTTCTTTCTTTTCTTTCTTTTCTTTCTGTTGATTTTCAGAACTCTATTATCCAGCTCCGATTTTTCTGATAACAAATACTTGCTTAGATTAATAAAATTACCTGAACATATTACTCTCAATATCTTCCATTTAAGATTAAAGCGATAGTTTAGGGTACTTGGAAATGAACAGGCCTGGAACTTCATCTGGTCAAAACAGTTGTCTGATATCTGTAAGAGGAAAAGTGAGTGATCTGTTTACAGATTGATCAAGTCTGGTTAATAGCCTAGAAATGTAGAACAGTAAACTTATTTCAAAAGACAGGTAATGAGATTTTAAGAACTCCAAATTATAAACCTAGTGTAACAATATGTAAATCTTAAAATCAGATTTGGAAAGAAAAGATTATTTCAGACATTCAGGACTAAACCCAGTTATTTATTTGAGATAATTAAAGTGCTAAAATATACATAACCCTGTATCAAATGAAGCCATTTTCTACTGAAATGGGTGCAAACTAAGAAATATAGAGACCCATAGATGAAATATGACAAATTAGCTGAGTAAGTAGAATTAGAAGATAGCTTGGAATGAAAATACTGAAATTATCTACAAGGATTTATCTATTTTTGTGTTGATGTTCCATTTAGTCTGTAGTGATGAAATCTGCTTGATGACATTTTATCAACACAAAACAGGAAACAGAAAAAGAACAATTACAGAAAAAGAGGTTAAACATAATTATAAAATGCAAATTTACTCTCTTAGGGTCTGTTAAAAATGCTGTAACCTATTATACTCATTAATTGAGCAATAACTAGGAAAAGGATATGGGTGTACTTGATGAAAGCAGAGCATATTGTGGTCAGAATACTGCAAGACAGATGCCCTCATTAGGGCTTGATATACTGATATATTAATATATTATTGATACAATTATTACTGTTAATGTCAAGCCAAATTTGGAACTCAGGGTAGTTCTCCTCTCCAGTCTGTTTTCTGCTCTTCCCTTTTGGATATCCAGACAGCAGCAAGTCTGAGCACGTACTCAAAAAATATAGGTACACATGCACACAATATACAGAGGTCCAACCACACAGTTTGACACAGATGTAGGACAGTGCCGTTCCTGGCACCCACAGAAGCCCTGAAGCATCCACGGAGACAGGAACAAAGTTGAATCCTATTCCTTTTCTGAAGATCACCATAGCAGAAGTTCCCCAATTAGCAATCTCCCCACCCCCAACATTCTCTTGATCCACCAACACAAGCACATCTGCAGGTTCTTCAACCCCCAAGTCTGTCCAAATCACATCTGCCCAGAGTCCTTGCCCATGTCCTGGGCTCTGTTCAACCTTCAGTCCTGACCCTGGCTTTTTTTAGACTCTGGTCTCCTTGAAGTTGCTGGCCAGGTCAGCTTGAGGATAAGTAGTTAATTATGCATACAAACACACGCATGCACAAACATGCACATATACACAGAAGAGAGTTGGTTGAAGCTCTTCACATCTGTGCTGTAACATATTCTCCAAAGACTCAGCTGTTAATGACCTAAGCTGTTAATGACTCTGTTATTTTCTCAGAAATCCTCTCTTCTCTGGGGTTTTAATTTACTATAGTTCTTGTTTTTGCCTTTGTGGTTAATAGCTATCACTAAGATACTCTTCTAAATCATACTCTTGCAAATACATCGCTAGATATATACTTTATCTTGAAAATACTCATATCTAATTCAGGATGACTTTACAGAGCAGTGCTACGTAAGACTCCTATAGGATGCATTAACACGGTTTTTGTGTTGAAAACTGGTGAAAACTGAAATTGGGAAGCCAAATATCTACTAGATGAGACAGAATGATTTTCTATATCTCTAAGGATTGATTAAAGTCATGCCTTATTTTAAAAAATAAACCCAGCCAGAAAGAAGCAGCTGGTTGCTAGAGATCCAATTTAAAAGCATTACAGAATAATTGAAGTATCAGACTGACCAGCAGATTTTGGACATCTTGCCCTTGTTGGTAATTGTACAAGAGAATACTGTACCTAGTGATGATCACATGGGAAAAGTTTGTGAGGTAATGCTCTATTAAGACATGGGTCTCTTTTATTTCTTAGAGAGAGATTTTGAATTCACTGCATAAAGATAAGCATCTGCTTTAGTCTAACAAAAGGCTTTGCTAAATAACTTGCAAAATCAGTGAATACTTGTTTATCTTATACCGTAAAATGTGCTTACCCTTTAGTGGCTTTTTAAAATTGATTTCCTCTAGTTCTCATAATAATAATCTGAAAAGAGATGTTATGATACTAAATCAAAAAAAGCAGTTTTCTTTCTGCAGTGCATACAACTGGTTTTGTAAATTCTTTATTTGCTAAAAAGCAAAGACATTCGGCTAAGCTATTTTCCTATACATGGAAAATGATTCTATGTAATGAAAGCTGAATATCCTCTATATAGCCCCAAGTAATATTTTTCACAAATAAAAGTCTTTCCTCAGAAATTAAGAGGGAAAGAATTTCATTTAGGAATTGTAACTTGTTTTAAAATATTCTTCAGTCCTGAGACTTAATTATTTTTTTTTCTCCAGTGCAATGAATTGGGCTCTTAACTATCTGTCTTTAATATTTTAGAGCTGGTCAGTTATTGTGTACAGTCACAACTGTACACTGTACACAGATGAATCACAAACAACTTTGTGACTCATTAAGTCAACTAAAAGTGAAAGTGCAAGAGAAGAATTGAAAGTCTTCTCCACACAAGTTAGAAATTTGCAGAGGTACCAAGGTAATATGATTTTAAACATTGAACGAGGATGGGAAAAAAAACTTCTCTGTTTTAACTGGGCTTATGTCAATTCACATAATAATTTGGACACAGCTGAAGTTAAAAGAAAATAAACAATTTTTCATTTCCAATAAATACTAGTGCAAATATCAAATAAGGAAAGCTTGGTAGACCTACCTTATTTTTAATTGTGTCTTCTATATTTGACTTTGTCTTCTGCCCCTCCTATGTCACACTGTTTCAATCACAAACATGTAATTCTCAGTCACTGAGTTCAAATATCCACTTCTATATTTATCAAGTTTCTTCATCTTTGTTATTCCATTTTATCATCCTTGTCCTGTATGTATTGTATCACCCTGGTCTAGTCTTTGACATTACTGGTACTAAAGCAACAGAATCTTCTTCAGTAATCTGCAGTATTTTTTCAAGAAACAAGTATAATCCTTTATGTTTTTTTCCCGTCTCTTATTTCATATCATGCCATTTGCTTATCTAGTCTTGTTGAGATGACTAAATACTTTGTGCTGATGTTGGCATTAGTTGAGTCTCAGAATCCCAATGACAATCCCATTTGAAGTTATTAGAATACGTAGGCCTATACAAAACCTTCCCACTGAAGTTGCTAATTAGTGTAGTGTTGCATAATGACATCTCAGCTTGCTCTGTGGAACAACTAAAAAACAAAGATTTTGAAGACAAATAATTTTTTCAAATGTAGCATGTATTTGACTATTGCTTGTGTCTGAATTTATTTATTTAGAGCTAAAGCACAAACTATATCTTTCATACTGAAGTAACACTACATTACAAATATAAGCAAACAGACATGGGAAACACTGGCTGAGAACCACCGGGTTTTATGAGACCAAACACAAATTGAAGCATTCCTGTGCTTAGAACATGATAGAACTCTCCAATAAGTTTGATGATGTCCAGTAAAAATGGACTTTACACTGCAAAAAATTCCATAAAACGTGAACAAAGAGCAAAACAAAATCTTCTGCATTCTACAGGTTTTGTAGTCTGAGTGTACTTGCGAATTTTTAATTTGCATGAAAAGGAGAACAAAAACTTGAATCCTGACAACAACTCTAAATGACATGAAAGGAAACAAAGAAAAAAATATATGGACATAGAAGAGTCAGGAAGACACAAGAAAAAGTAACAAGGCAAGAAGGAAAGAGATGGAATAAGCTGAAAATGATGTAAGCTGAAGACATCTGTAACCAGTGGGGAACAAAGTTCAGTTACCACATTGCATGCTGAGACACAGACAGTCACAGTAACAACATTTGCCAGAAAGTAAGATGCTATGGTTGACATAAATTACTGTTTTCCACTTTTTAATGCTGTCTCTTGCCTACAATTAGTGAGATTATTCACCATATAACATTCAGTGTACTTGCATCTGTATATCTTAGTATGATATTCTTTTTTTCAAATTCTTTCAGAAAGCATAGATAAAAGTTTATGTAACACTAAAGTGTTGCGTTTTCCTTATGTTTACGATACTATATTTGATGTAGTAGTATTTTGAAAAACATTTCTGTATCTTAAAATATTGATGCACTTAACTGTACAACTTGCACAGTGCTATATTCTTGAGCACAGAGTCATAATGAGATTTACCATGAAATATTTATGCTCAAAGTATATGTATGACCATGTTTATTGTAATTTCCAACTCATAGTCTGATAGTCTTAGATTACATTACTTTTCAAGTATTCTGAGCTGTTGATAATGAAATGTTTTTTTATCAGCAGTCCTACTTAGATTTTGCAATGATAAATGACTGTACATTCAACACAGAATAAGATAACCTACAAAAGTTGAAGACCTTTAGTTTGCAAAGACTAAACCAATTCTAGCTTTTAAGAAGAAAATGTATTATTTCTTACTCTCAATTATGTGAATGTTTTCTTGGTTGTATTAATACTGAATTTTCTTAGACTGCTTTCTCTTTGCACAAAAATCTTTATTCTTGTTATTTGTTTCTACCATACATAACATGAAGGATTTTTGATCCTTAACTTCAAGTCATGTAGGTGCCGCTACAATGCAGTAAATAAAGCAACACCAACGGACAATAGCTCTGAACCAAAGATGAGAGGTCAACACATTAGGGAGAATGTTTCTTGTCATGGATCATTGCTATGATGATTTTTAGTTCATTTTCAGGAAGTTTGATGCAAATTACTGTAACCTTCATTATTTATTTGGATAAAAACAATTTTTTCTTAAATTGCTTCCTATTTAAAAGTAATTCATTCTTATATGTCCTTCATATACGTATAATCTAGATATGTTTTATTTTCCACATTGTTAAAGTAAATCATATCTAGCCTCTCTCTCAAATGATACATGCAATCAGGACAAGCTTTAACCTAATAAGTGGCTCTTTTCCTTGAAGTTATTAAGCAAAATAAATTCAAATAAAACCTCCAAAGAAAGCAGAACAACCTGCTTGACAAACCGACTCAAAGTGCTGATAGAAGCAAAAGATTTCACAAAAATAGTGTAGGAAAAGGTGAGGGGCATTTTTCTTTTGCCTGGACTGGTTAATGAGACAATGTATTAATAATTTTCACTTAGACTGGAATCTATGATGCTGAAATCGAGATGCCTAAAAAACCTACCTAAGAAAGTATGAAAGAAAGAAGGAAAAAAACCAAACCCAACAACCAAGAAACAACCCTCAAACATTTGAGAAACATGAATAGATACGTGGTGTATGCATCACAACATATTTCTGGTTGTGTCTCAAAACACATAATTATGTAAGTTATAGAACGGATAATGAAAAACAAAAAAACCCCACACTCAAGAATACTCCATATTACATCAATAAACAACTTTTTTTCAAAAAAACCCCACCCAACACACTTTATAAGTTCACTACTGTATAATTACTTTAATTTTCCTCAGCAATAGTGTAATTTTTCAACTATTTCTTTGATGACTTGATCTTTCATTTGAGTTTATGCAGGAATGCAACTTTAATTTGAAAGAACATAGTAAGAGAATCAGAAACAAAGACTGAAATATGTAGCATGTATGCCAGTAATGAGAAGAGTCCAGTCATTGAAATATCAGTACCGTGACATTGTTAGGGTAAAAGTTGATAAAGCTCTTCCAACCAATCTTTTAATCCTGAAGCTGTTGATATTCTAGTCATCTATTACAGACCATGTATAAAGCCTTTACACCTGTCTTATGCTACAGTGATCTTCACGAGACTTTTTCAGAAGGAAAAAAATTCTTTCACTGCTACTGTCCTCTCTTTTTCTGTACTCATAAAGAATGTAAATTTACCCCTACAAATTTCCAGCAACAGAGTTGGATTTTCTCTGTGATATTTTGAGCACAAATGACTGCTTCCTCTCCACAGTGAAGATGAGAACCTAATCACCAGAAAAGATCCGTTTCGTTTTTAGTTCTAAAAATATGAGTTCTCATGAATTATATCCATGAGTGTGAAATCTTAAACTAAAAGGGAAGCTTTTCACATATGCCACTGAATTACTAAAACTTTACTCTTATAAAATACTAAATAGTGCTAGAAAATGAAATATGACCAATTAATCCTGGAATTTTAACTC
This sequence comes from Heliangelus exortis, assembly GCF_036169615.1. NCBI lineage: Eukaryota > Metazoa > Chordata > Aves > Apodiformes > Trochilidae > Heliangelus > Heliangelus exortis. The sequence continues at coordinate 134,616,963 of NC_092423.1, read as the reverse complement.
AATTAACTAAGCCTAATATTTCTGATCTAGGAGAGTAATTGACTAAAAATATTTAGCTTTTATTAGTTTAAAGTTAAAAATGATAAGCATATCGTTATTTTAGCATTCATTCACAGTCTGAAAACTGGAACTAAAAGCTCAAGTTATTATCAGAAAAATGCATTTTATTTCCCTCTCAATTACTTGCTAAAAATATGGAGAATATTTGTATCTGTCAAGACAAGTAAAGGATGATGAGACATTAATACAATGCTGCTTGTGGAAGGAAAGAAGTAAGGCAGTTGGGGAATGGAAAATTGAACTTCAGTGCTAAGAAAATTCCAGCTAATAAGATCTATGTCTGAGAAAATGTCCCAAGAGAACCAGTAAAATGCAGTCAATTAGGGTATATAAAACTAGTACAAAGTTCTTGAACATAGGCTGGTGAAAACCTTACTGAAATAAATAGGACAAGGATCTGTTCTACGTGGCTCTGAACTGTCTCATATCACTTACATGGAATTTGGTACTGTGCTTTATTGACAAATTCTTGATGGCAATTAGGGATCAGCTGCAGCAGCTATGTGCTAGAATGCAGAGCTGGGCAGGTAATATATTTTTCAGTTTAGTACATAGGGATAACATATAAGTAGCAGGAAATGCTATTAGTTTTTGTTTTTGTTTTTTTAAAGAGGTCTCAATACACAGGTTTTATAGTCACATACAGTTATTTGGATTTAATTACTTTGCTGGTAAAATATCTTGTCCATTACTTGCACTCCTTTCTTTTCAGTATTTTAAAATATTCCTAGAGCAATAGGCTCAACTCTGCTAATTCCCTGTCACCAAACAGCTTCTTCTGCTTCAGCAGTCTGATAGCTTTCTTAAGGGATTACTTTTATGTGATATTCACTGTGCATCTAGCATATAACAGCTAAGTTTATTCAGCTGCACCACTCTGTCATTCACAAACTTGGTGAGGATGCACTCTGTCCCCACTATCTATGTCATTAATATTATTAGCTACTCAGGAAAAATTTCAGGTGAACCTAGATTTGATTCCTGGTTCAGTCCCAAACTGAAATCTATTATTTCTTCTGCCTGTCAAAGCTTTGGAATGACATCACAACCATCCTCTTTATATTGGCTGCAAACTTGCTGAGGGTGCTCTCTGCTCCATTATTCAGATCATTAATGAACCCTTTGCAGCCTGACAGTTCAGTAAGTTTTCTTTATTTCTGCTTATTTAGGCCTTACTTCATCAGCTTGTCTATGAGGGTGTTATGGGAGGCAGCAGAAAAAAACCCTGACAATTGCTCTCCTCTCATCCAACAAGCCAGTCATCTCACTGTTGTAAGCTATCTGGTTGGTTAAGCACAATTTCACCTTTGTAGATGCCAATTCCCTTCTTGTGTTCAATGTGTTTGGAACAGCTTCCAGAAAGATTCCCTGGCATTGGTGTGAGGCTGAACAACTTGTAGTGCCCCAGACTCTTCTCTCCTTGCCTTTCTTAAAGATAAGTTATATGTAGTTCACTTCACCTGTGGCTGCATGCATAGATCAAGAGTAAGATGCCAGTGTCTATTTTATGCAGTCCTCTAACACTATTAAAACAAATCTTGAGTCCTGAAACATCTTCAGGTGGCCCAGAGTGTCCTGACCTTGTAGTCATGCAACTAAAATCCCAGGTCTGTGTCCATTACAGTGCCCTCACATTGCATTAGTGACTCCAAATGAAGAAAAGTTGTCGAAGAAAAATAAGCTTTTAGAACCAGAGAGTGCCACTAAATTCCAGGGGTGAAAAAAAACTTGTGCTTTGCTCTGGATGTTTCTAACAGTATAGCCCCAACTTTATATTAATTTTAAGATAAATTCTGCCATGGCAACTGAAGTAGATGAGCATTAACTAAAGCAGTCCTGAATTTTTCTGATAATTCTGAACAGAAAAGCTCATGGTTTTTATTTCCAATTAAAATTATCTATGCATTAAGATTGGACACATGATGCAAATTTTAATAGCATGTCATTACCAACTGAGACAACTGGGAAAATTTGATGCATTTTCTGTCACTTGAAGTCTTTAAGATTTTCCTGAAGGCATGGAATGTCCTCATTGAATGTATTTGATGAAGAAATCACTGAATGTGAATTTTTGGCTCCTGTTATACAATAAGATAGGGTTCTATGATCTTCATAAAACCTTCCATAGTAATTTTTCTCATTTTAATTATTTTAAATGGTACTTAAGGAAATTGCCCAGAAAATTTGAAGTATCTTGGCTGAACTTCTGGAAATCTATAAGAATGCTTATCTGCACCTATTCAAATTCTCCAGCTGTTGTAAATATGCATTTTTCACATAGTTATTTGTCCCTCTCCATGGTCCACAGTAACAGCTGTTTCTTATTTTCCACCAGATTTTTCCCTTTATTCCTCACAACTCTTTCTTCTTCAAAGTTTCACGATGTCCTAACAATCTTTAATAGTTCCTTACTAAAATGAATTGCAGAATTTAGGTATCAATTTTAGACAGTTAACTCTTTAACAACTCAGTTCAGAACCTAATATTTTAAATGGTATTCCAAGTAATAGGGAGGGGGAAGAAGACAGAATTCTGCCATTTTAGCCCTTTTTTTCAGCTACAATGTTGTTTAAAATTTCTGTTTCTCTGTTCAACTAATAAATGCTTGAATCAGGAATCAGGCCTGATCAGTCTATTTCTTTTCTAATAGAATGTAATAGCAAGTCCCTCAGCTTTTCCTACTGTTCAGAAATGCCATTACTCCTAACTCAATTATTAGCATGTTTAAAAATTGTAATTGCTAGACATGTTCATAACAACAGTAATAATAACAACAATAACAACTTCAACAACAACAGCAAAAACAAGATATATATTTATGGACATTATAGTGTGAAATTAATTTGACAGTAGTACTTGGTTTAATAAAAGCTCTATAGATACTAATAAGCAACTTTGGCCTCAATTTTTTTTGTTCGAGAATATGATTGTTGCCTCATAAATGAGAAACTCCCTCAAATTATCATAACTCTGCTACTTACCATGAGTAGAATGCTAAAATCTCTAGACTAATTCAAAGTAAAATGAAGCATAAATTCATTCCTTTTGTGATTTGTCTTGTGCTTTTTATTTCTAAGGAGAAAAATCTGTGCACCAACCACCAATTTATTGGAGCATTGCTAATTTGCATATCTAATTTCAAGCTGTACTAATTGCCTTTGAAAATGCCAAGCTTGTTTATTACTAATTTTTTTATTTTCCTGAAGGAAGAGTCTATTTACACAGAAGCATTTTCCATAACTGAAAAATCATTATCCTGGGAACTGAGGAAAAAAATAAACCTGCATTCAAAAGGTATCATGGCAAGGTGCAGCTCTTTTGTCTTACATAATGAAATTTTACAATTATGTTAACAGATGCCTCCAGGCATTGTTGAACTGGGTTGTTATTTCTGTTAAGTTTTCAATCTACTTTAAGTATAATATCTTGGTGTATTTCAATTGCTTTGAAAGCAGTACTTAAATATTTTGCTTTTCTGTTTGTTTGTTTTGCGTGTCTTGCATTTAGTGGTATAGCTCCAGATAAAAAAAACTTTAAAAATTAGAGTGTGCCTACTTCTTTTGAAGAGAAATACTCACTAAGATGTCTCAGTCATGAAAAGAATTTCCATTACTGTTCTCTGTGTGGTTAAACAGAATTCCTTTAGTTATTTACCTCCTAAAATGCCCAACCATTATAAAGTTACAATAGAAAACATACACAAAGTGCTTACAATAGAAAAATTTCATGATTATGGTCTAATTTTATTGCTATCAATTATATATAAAAAAAAAAGTAGTCCTTTAGTCATAAAGCAACTTAATCAAATTTAATATGAACCTCAAGCCTGTTGTGTTGCATGGCATTGCTGTGACCAAAGTGCAGGACCTGGCACTTTGCTGCCCTTTGGACACTATGTGACTATGATAGAGTTTCAATCATTGAAATATGGTGGGATGACTTGCACTGGTGGAGGAGTCTCACAGCCATTGTACTCACTGGGGACTTCAACTTCCAAGATGTCTGCTGGAAATATAATACAGCAAAAGGGAAGTCCTGAAGGTTCCTAGTGTGTGTCTTTCCATATTTAATTTATTTTTTTAAATTTATTTGGATTTAATTTTTCACTGGTCCTCTATCTCAGAATAAATTACACTTTGTGTAATTTTTCCAAAAAGTACCAGACTCAGCAATGAGCAGTGTATGTGGTTTCAAGTTGACAATAATTTAAGGACTTTGAGAACATGATTGAAAATGCTGTTATTGCATTATTGTCAAATCATAAAATGCCACACAAGCTGTTTTTATGCTGAGACCATCCTTATAGTTAGGGACAGATTAGAATTTCAGTTCAATATTAAAGGTTAAAATCTTTAATAATTGCTAGCAATGATGAAGTGAACTTCAAATACCTCTAAATAAAATATTAATGGTGCAATTATTCATAAGCATAACAAAAGCACCTTCAAAAATTATCACAGCATTTATGCTCATTATCATTAAATTTATGATTAACTGAAAATGTCACTACTATTAATTCATTATATAAAATGCCTTATTTATGTGTCTGACAAAAAATTTGAATTCACATTTATCTACAACCATTAGCCATAACTTTCTAGCATACAAGCAGTTCTAATAGCACATGTAAATAATGAAGATGGTAAAAGGAATTTAGCCAGGTATCAAATAATGCATTCCTCCTTTGCAGAGTTTAGGAAGTTCAGTCATTTTTACTACAAAGAAGATGTGGAAGGAAACATAAGTCTTCTATGCATCTATTTTTATTCCACTGTTTACAGTAACTTTTGAAGGTAACATGACACTCTGTCACTCAAAACAGCATGGATGTTAACATTATATTCTATACATCTATTTATAAGCATTTAGTTTGATATCCTAATGTATTTTAAAGCCCATGGTTGTTGAAAACACTGTAGAATGTACAATAAAAGAGCATGTTATATTAATGTAAATTTAAAAATTATATCATGAAAAAACAAAGCAGTCTTTTCAAAGTCACAATTTGGAGAAAAAAATTCAGCACATACTTAATTTGCAAGGTTACTTACCATAGTTGCTCCACAACTGTCTACAATTACAGTGAGTAATGATCCTACTATGTGATCTTTATGGACTCCTAGGACTAAATTCCCATGATCATCTGGTCTATTTTCTAGGACTCAAGAGCAATATTATAACTGATACAGAGTTAGAATATCATGAAGTTCAAATTAATTATCCTGATATAGACCAATACATGCCTATATCTGTCTATCTCTTTTTACAGATGCTTCCCCATAGACCAATAAGGCATCAGGTAAACAATTTGGCAGCAGAACAAAAGAAAATGGTATTTTAGTATAGCCTGAGTAATTCAATGAAAAAAATAAAATATCAGCAGTGACAGTAAGGAAAAGAGGTAGCTGGACATGGGAGAATTAAAATAATAACACAGTTTATCACTGAGCAATATGGACAGTCCTCCAGCCCATAGTGTTCAGGAACTATTACTTGTGACCAGAGCTGGGCTCCCTTCCCTTCAGCTAATACCAATATGTTCTAGTGCTCTTAGCTTGAGCTTGAAGGTGTTTCAAAATATCTGGCTCAATATAAATTGCAGAAAGGAGTTCACAAAAGATATAGGAAAACACACTGAAGCTTGTCTCCAGAAAGTCTGGAAGATGAGTTTTTTATGATGATTGTGTTAACCACTAGGATACCATTTGTGCTGCCATTAGGTATCGTTTATTTTGAAATGGCTGTGGTTATTTCACTGCGAAGTTGGATTTTAGAAAGTTTAAATTTTCGAAAGGCTTTACTAAGAATATTTCATAAGAAAATTGCTCACCAATTAAATACAAATGCATAGGTCAAAGATAAGCAAAAAGCCTGCTCCAGCAGCTGCATGCAGAGGTAAAGAAGGAAATTCCCTCAAAATGGTTCTCATGTGCTTGCCATGACACTATGCTTCTATTAATTTCTGTCTTGCTCCTCTTAGTGCTTTCTTGCTGTCAAGTTTCAGGGGAAGAGGCATTCTCTTTGAGAGCTCCACATAAAACTGGCACGTAAGTGTGCAGTCTCCTATTCTCTTCTATCATATCCTCCTTCCCAGTAATACCATTTCCACTGCTGTTGGAGAAGCTAAAGAAAAATGTATTTCATAGAGAGGTGATTTTCTCCAACATTTGTAGGTGCACGAGTGTGAGTTTGATAGTAAAAGACAAATGGGGAAATATTTCAAAAGGCTTTTGCAATGAAGCACTTTTGAGGAATGAGTAGATGTCTGTGTGACAGGGAAAGAATTAAGGAAACTTGAGTGCAGGTGCAAAACAACACAACTTAAATGTAAAACTTTTTAGAAATTGAAATGTTACAAGGGTATTACAGTTTTCCAAAGGAAAAATCAGGTCACTTTGTTCAGATTTTACCTTGTGTGAACATTACTATCTCATAGTATTACCTAGAAAATAATTGCTGCATACCAATAATTTCTAAATCAGCAGCACAAAATGTACGAGTAGATAAAAATTTAACTTGGAAAAATGGGCTGCTTGAATTTCAGATTTTTAAAATAAACACATTATAAGAAAAACCTATTTAAATTTTAAACTGGTACAGTAAAGTGTGTATTTTTAAAAGGTGCTTGGCAACCCCAAAAAAATTTGAGTGGAGACTAAAAAATGGTTGTATGAACATTCAACATGTTTGAATATGTATTAACACAACATAAGATTGTGTATTAGGTTGTAATCAAGGATGACAATTCCAAATCCATTGGTATTTTGTACTGAGTAACTCTGTTTTAGGTATTAACTTTTTCCTTAGTGCATATCCTTTTTTTATAAAATAGAAGGCTTAAAAGTGTTTAGGACTTGTGCTAAAGACATATTTGCATGACATCAAAGCCACATGCAGCTAAAGCTAGGTAATAATAACAAAAAAAGAATTAAAAAAATATCTTGGTCATTTGACACTCCTACCTCACAAAGCAAAGCATAGTGGATTGTGGTCAGATGAAATAAAATCACATTTAACAAGAGTTTATTGAGATTGACAAGTAGACACAGACCTCTTGATACCCACTTGACTGTGTGTCTCTGTCTCCTGCATGCAAACTGTGTAGACAAAAGAGGTGTAGGGACATAGACAGTGTATTTCCTCTCGTTTATGCATTTACCCCAGAACTTACTTTTGAAGACATAAGCATCTCCCATCCTCTTTGTTCTGACTGGTTTGACAGAGAACGGTGGAAAATAAATGTGCTTAGTTTAGAGATGTGACCAGCCTGTAGATATAGCATATCTAAACCCTCTAATACCTCAAGATTTGGGGATTTTCAGTTTTGGATTTAAAGATACATTTAGTATGCATTGTTCAGATACATTATTTAGGATAATATACATTGTGTACATCAGTTAGTGTGCATTGTTCTGATCTATGATGTGTTCCTTTCAGGCTAGTGAATATAGGAGATAACATACACTATTGGAAGAAAACACTAGCTGTAGACAACTGGATAAGACTAACATCTTTGTCTGAAGAGCTTTTCATGGCATTGAATAGCTTTTGTTGAATTTTGCAGATGAACAGAATTGTATTCAATGTATATTCAGAAAAAAGTTTAACTAATGCATGCAGAACACTAAAGTTGGTGGGAAAATCTTATACTAAAATCAATGAGCTTGAGATGTGCCTGTATTTCCTGTACATATTGTGTATTGTAAAGATGCAACTGATATTAGAGGATCTCACATGTCACAGGTCTACCACCTTTGGAGAACCACAAGCACAAGCAGTCATAAGTAATTTACATGAGAATACAAAGCCATACTTATTTTTCTCTACCATAATGAATTGCAAATGTTCTGCTAAGAGGTCAGAGAAATATTTCAAGGCAAAAAAAAAAAAAAAAAGTATTCAATCCTCCAAGCAGACAAAGCATTGATTAAAAATCTCCCACATCCTAGAAATCATTCTACAATGTCTTTCTTTACTGTGTTTTAAGAGTGATATACATGTCTCTTTTTAAGCTTACTTTTATGTAACAAGTAACAGCTACCTCTTCACAACTCAGAATAAAATGTATTTATCTGAAGGAGGACGACGTAAATATTAATTTTCTTCTCTGTTTTCTGATTAACTTGGGTGGATTCTTATGGATAATGCATGGATAATGAAAACATCACTAAAGTGTCTTCATGGATTTTGTGTAGCTCTATCTTCTTTTAGGTTTTTCAGTATTTACAGACCTCAAAGAGCAGTCCAACAAGGTGTTTAAAGAGACCCTTAAACTATGCAAGATGCAATTTAATCATAGTATAGCTTCCTCAGTTAAGAAGAAAAGGTTAGAAAAGCCCTGCCTAAAACATGCGGGTCTAAAACCTTGTTAGGAGCACATGGTCAGAGGTAACATACATTTAATTCCTATCAAAAGCCATTTAAGATCTGAAGAGAAGGTATTTCAGAATTTAAAACCTTTCTTAAGAAAACCTACTCAGACTCCCAGAATAATTTAGGGTGAAAGAGAAAACTGGAAGACATCAAGTGATTTCTCAGATTTAGGCTAGTTTTGAAATTAGCTGAATTTTTAATATCTGTAAGAGTAGATATTCCACATACTTTGGCCATTCTGTTGCAGTGGTCCATGTCTCTGATTTATTTTTTCCTTCTCTTTAGCTAAATTTTACCTCGTTGCAACTTGCTCCTGATATATTTTACACCAACATACAACAAACAACATTCAAATCCTCCTGCCTTGGTAAGTAGTGCTATTTTCTGCTCACATTTGGTCTCCATGCAATTTGCAAACTGTTTTTGTAATGCCCCAGCATCAGTGGGACAGATTGAAAATACTTTCTATCCTGGTTATGAGGCCAGCTTCAAAGCATAGGTATGGTAGCCAGTTGCATAAAGCAGCAAAGTGCCAGAGGTGTGACAAGTAGAAATAACAACTCATTTAGGCCATTGTGCAAGCAATTTTTTAAAGAATAAAATAGTAAACTATGTGTCTAAGTCAATATAAATATTTGATATTCAACCACATTTTCAGAGAGACACATAACAAAATAGAGAGAGCACTGTCTCTCTTCTTTCTTACACGATTTTTAGCAGCTGACAGGTGCTGGAAATCACAGTCAAAACATCTTCACTGTTTTATTTTGTTTTGGTTTGTTTTTTTCATGCAGGGTAATAATGTCAGCTTGCATTTAGGCACTGCAGAGCTAAGAGTCAAGTTACCTAATGCATTTGCTAAATTCAATCCTTTTTTAATTACTTTTGAGAAGAAGGTTCAAGAATGTCATAGACAACTATGACACATAAAACTAAGTGAACTACTTTATGACCTTTCCAGTGGGCCATTCTTTATTCATCGTTGTCTCTCTTTATTTTGGTTTCTACTTGCTGATGTGTGTTACACAGTAACTATACGAGTATACAATATCCTAGTTTTATAAACATGTTACAGAATATGCAAGAACTAACAGGGTGACACTGATCAACATCAACTGACCATGGGCTAATATGAAATTCTCTAGAACAACTAAAATTTTCACAAGAAACTCAGGATACCATGGTTGAGTATCAGTATACAAGAAGCCATTTATAACTGTAAAGTTATATTGTACAATGATCACATATTTTCTATAAGGAGAGAAGGTTGACTAGTAGGTAGTTTTACATCTACTGAAGAAAGCGCAATTTAATTTGGAAATGTACAAATTAAAATCCTCAACCTAGCTGTGGTCAGTTTCTCAATGAGACTCTGAAGGCACTTAGGTATGCTCTCAGAGGCTAGATAGGTAGTTGAGGAACAGAGATCTGATTTATAACTGTAATACTGTAATGAGAAGAGAAGAGAAGAGAAGAGAAGAGAAGAGAAGAGAAGAGAAGAGAAGAGAAGAGAAGAGAAGAGAAGAGAAGAGAAGAGAAGAGAAGAGAAGAGAAGAGAAGAAGTTGGACTGAACAATTACCCCAATTTCTTGATTACTGAAAGGCTGACTGAAGATTAGAGCATTTTGTTAAGGGCATTGTCCAAATGCCTCTTAAACACTGACAGGCTTGTGGAATCAATCAGGAAGCCTGTAGGAAGCCTGTTCCATGTTCAGACATCCTCTTGGTAAAAAAATGCTTCCTAATGTCCAGTTTGGACATCCCCCTGTTGCAGCTTTCAACCATCCCATCACTGGATACCAGAGAGTAGAGACCAGCAGCTCCCTCTAAATGTCCCCTACTCAGAGAGCTGTAGAGAGCAATAACATTATCCCTCAGCCTTCTTCTTTTCTCCTAATTATCGAGTCCCAGGTTTTTAGCTTCTTCTCATGAAACATTTCTTCCAGGCCTCTCACCAGCTCTATTGCCCTTCCCCTGCCTTCTCCTTTATTTCTAACAAAATTAATGTGAAGACAGGTAATAGAACATCATCACTGGACTAAACAGCTGGGACTGTTCCTGGAGAAGAGAAAGCTCAGAGGACATCTTACTCATTTAAAAGAATACCTGAAGGGAGAGTGCAAAAAAGAGGATGGAGCCAAGGTTTTTTTCAGTGGTGCCCAGTGACAGGACCAGAGGCAATGTCAGAGAGAAAGTGAGCAGAAACAAAAACACAGGAGATTCCCTCTGAACATCAGATACCTGTTGCTATCTCTCTGAGTAACAGTAACAGAATTTAGCTCATACCTCCACCTGGCACCACTAGTACCAGGCAATGATGAATTCATCATGGCAATCTTCTCTCAATCATTATGATAACTTAATATTAAGAAGCTTTATATGCCATATGTCTTTATAGATTCGATTAACCTTTACTTCTATCCTATTTTACTCTAGTACAATTTTCACCCAGATGATTAATAGATTTTTCAAGTAGATTTTTTAAAATCCCACTAAACTAAAAAAACTCCAATCTCCTAATATTTAAAACTTTATTTTATCTTTCTTTTGTCTTGAGAAAAATATTGAAGAAAATACATCAGCATAACAAGGTTAGCATTTATATGGGTTTAGCTTTCACTAAAACTTTTCAGTTTACCTGAAGTTAAAAGAGAGGTCATGACTTTTGATACATATTCTGTTTATGTCTCCCATCCACGGGGGCCTCAGGCAAGGTGTGGAATGAGAAATGAAAAGGTCACATATTTTTCTATTTCAGAATCCTCTGAGATTCTTTTGGTTCTTTCAGCAGGCTATAGGAGATGAGACATATAAGACAGACAGAGCATTGTCACACCAGTCTTTGTTTTTTTTTCTGCTGTCTTTGCCAAAGATTAAATTCCATTCCTTCATATATGACTAAGTGAAGCTTATAGGATTGATGGAGAAATTTATGGTTTATTTCTTCAATAGTCTTGTTGTGCTTAGACAGTTAACAATTTAGACAATACTGCATAAACCATGGAGACAGACATCACACAGCAGTGGAGTGAAAAAGTCATTAATGGTCTGAAGAAAAAAAAAAAGCTATATAATTAAATCCTTTTTTCTGAGTGTATTTACTGTAACATCTTTATAACAAACTGACTTTATTATGAACTTCAGGCAGAAATTTTCTGAGGCAGACCTAATCTATTTGTAATATGAAGAATAGCAGATCTTACAATAAGAATGGTGCTGTGTGGCTCCATTGATAATTACACACATCAGGTGCTGAAGTGCAGAATTATTGCAGAAATACAAATAAGCATTATGCTGCTGAGCACAATGCAATTTATTCACATTTCTATGTAGATGATATATACATGGGATTAAACAAATCAATTTTAATAGTTAGAATCTACAAAGTACACACTAGACACTAGACTAGATAATTTCTAGTTCCGGGAAAAGTCAAAGGCATGCTGAACAAGAAAGCATGGAAAATGATGGGACTTTTATTTCAGTTTTCATGACGTTTGTCTGCTGGAAACCATGTTCTCTGTATGTACCTCATGCATCTGTATTTGTGTCAGGAACAGATCTGATAAATACATGTTGTTTGGATCTTTTTTCTTCCATGGAAGGAAGTATTTGATTTTAGCCATGAATACATTGATGATGTTTTCTTTCATCCTATATTATATTAATACAGGAAATTAAATATTTCTAAACAATTTTTTTCAAATTTTTATCATGCCTGCTTTCCAGGTTTCTCTACTGGACATTTGACATTATTGGTCAGATAGGGCCTTCTTCTGTGCAACAACATGATTGTACTACACAACTTCCCTCTCTTGGTATAGCAGCCAAGTCTGGAAATCTGAGGAAATTATTCTCGTATAGCATGTAGTATTTTCTTGTAAACAGTAAAATCCTAGAAGAAGACAATTTCATGGTGGTGTGGTTTAAATTAGATGAATGTTAAGATCCCTTCTAATGCAAACCATTCTGATTCCATGGTATTCTTTGTTGTGCTCCCTCCCATATAGAAAAAAAATCTAAACATCTTCACCGTGACATAATTCAGTGTTTGAGCTCATTCCAAAGTCTCAGCCTCGTGACTGTTGTGGTGTCTCCTTCTTGGAAGGAAAAAAATTCATCAATTCATCAAAATGCAGTTGTTGATTCTGTATGTTCCAGATACACTTTCAATAATGTTTACAGGTGAAAATGCATCATGTTCATGTCCCTCTGATCTACTTAGTGAACTAACACTGGTCTGTCTGATATTGTGCTTTTGAGAACCTCTAGAGCTTTTCAGAGATTCTGTCACACCTCAGTTCCTCTGGTGTGTATCATAAGCACTCTGCTGGAGCATGATTTATCCTTCATTTTAACTCAGAAACTTGAAAATGATTTTTCTGTTATGTCTGAGAGCATCCTAACACCATGCCAGGCTCAATTAACTCAGGAATTTTCTCATACTAAGATGTGTGAACCACAAGAACTTTAAAGCCCTGGTCTAGGTGCTGGAACTTATTCCTTGTAGTAGAGGCATCTGTCAATGTGGAAGTAGCCATATAATCTAGTTCAGAATTATCTGAGATTTTTGAATCTTTGTATAGTCCACCATCCTGGTCTAATGATTCCCTTTCCATTATAGATGAAGCATACAAGAACTTTGTTCCCTCAAGGGCATCACCATCCAAGGATGAGACTGACACTGACTGAAACTCTGAAGGATTACAACTAGACTTCTGCTTTTAGAACTTGATCAAACTTTTCCAGCTAATCTCACTAATAGTTTCCTGACATTAGTATTCCCATAGATAAAGTTTCTAAGACTGGCCTTAATAGAAACAAGCTAATCAAAGGTTTTACTTTTTCTCTTCTTGAAAGATCAAAGGCAGTCAAATATGATCAAATGCGATACCAAATATGGCTACACAGGAAGGAAGAATGTTTCCTCAATTATTTGAGTAAGCAAAAACAGCTGACGAGCTGTTGTGGCACAGAAAATAAAAAGATAAAGACATGGCTAAATCAAAAACAATTAAAATCATGACAATATGTATTAACATAGATCTCAGGCTGTATTAATTCCTTCTCATTTCTAACTGAGATATTTCACAGATGCTACATCTCCTAAGCATCAAAGCCCACTCAGAAGCTATAATTACAGAGAACTAAGAAAAAAAAATATACCTATGACTTGGATCCATGTAAAATAAAGCTACTAATCAAGCATCCTAATCATCTAATGGATGGTAATTTTTATTTTCCTGTCAGAAAGATTCTTTCTGCCACCGCTGTTCTGGCTACTTGCACCCACCCAATGTGCTTCGAAATCTCATTAAATCTCTCTAAAATTACAATTTTGCAAGTTGTACAAATTGTACAATTGTACAAATTGTAGCCAAAGTAGAAGTGTTGGAAAACAACAATGGATCAATCTGATCTCCTTTAAAGAAGAAAAAAAAAATATTAAAACTGACCCCTAACATAAAACAAAACCAGTGATTACAAGTGTTGTGTAAGGCAAGTACTATTAAAAAGGCAGCAAAAAAATAAACATTAATTTTATTGTTTGACTTCTTTTCATTCATATTGATTGGAAACTGCAGAGTTAAATAAACAGGCTATAGCAATTTGTAGAATATTGCAAACTATATTGAATACAAACAACCTAACCTACTGAGGAGCTTCTTTTTTGAAGGCTGCTTACTGAGGGGTATGCTACTATGGCAGGAGATGCTGTTCACATTGTGCTAAATTTTGCTGACGGTTGTAACTAAACTACCACAAATCAACCATTGGGCTCTTTTCTTTTTCTTAGAACAACTATTCAAAATATGAAAGGAAGTTTTGTGATGAGTGGAAGGAATACATAAAAAATAAACAGCCTTGACAGTCTTGTTCTTCATAGAACAAAATCCCAAAGATCCCTTTTAATTATTCTGAGAATACCTGATGAAGGTAATAATCCATATTTTTTCTGTTACTTATGTGGCAGATAAAGACTATTAGCATTGTCAGGTTGCTCTTATAATATCTAGAAACATATTTGGTTAGAGAAGTAGTAAACAGACATTTCATCTTTTTTATAAACCTAGTATATTTGACAATGAGTAAGGAAAAGAGATAAATTTGGTGGTCACTTATGCCTTCCCCTCAGCAAAATTTCTTGCAAAAGGAAAACCACTTATGATATTTATATGCATGTGACACTTGTACGCATTCCTAGGGCAATATGTTTGCAAGCAATCTATGACAGGCAAAAGTGCTATGAAATACATTGGAGTTGACGGAGTCCATAAAACAAGCTTTGCACTTGCCTAAAGATGTGAAGTACCAAAGGTCTGTAAACACTGAAAGTCTAAATGTAGGCTATTATGTCCTATGCTCTTAAAGAGGAATAGATACATACAGAAAATATTTGTTTTCTGAAGAGACAAAAAAGGAACTTCCTCTCCTTGAGCATGTAAGGTCAAGAGGAGATAACAAAAACACGAATCAAAGCAAAAGAATACAAAGATCATGAGGGCTTCTTTAGTGAATAGAGGCATACTGACTCTCAGTTAAAGAATATCTCAGTCATATAAAAGTGTTACTGTAAACAGCCTGGGAGTCCTGTAAGAGGTCCACTTTCCTGTAGGCTTCCTTAAACACTTCCTGAAAATTAGACCTTGAAATATTTGAAAATTGAATATATACATAAGTTATAGAAAACATTGTTTTCTCTTTTTTTCCCCTCTCCAATCTTGATTTTTGTGTAGGTGGAGGAGACCATCAATAGAAGTGTCTTTCTATCCCAGAACCTATGCAAGGATAATATTGATAATGTTTATGAAGATAAATAGTATTCTATGTGTAGAACTTACCAGCTTTTTACAACTGTATTGATTTAGGCTTCAGTCTGCTACTGCACCTACAGATGTACAACATCCTAAAATGTGATTTATTAATTTGTTCTTTTCCATTTGGTATAGGAGAGAAATAAGAATAGTAGAGAAAACAACTGAGCTTTGTCATAAAAATACAGAGATGAATTTGTTTTTTGAATAACATTAAGGTTCTGCATTGGTGTGATACTAGAATCTATGGATAGGTTTGATGAACATTTGGTCGCCGACATGAAGTTCAAAGTAAATTCCATGTTTAAACAGATGGTAAAATAGTAAACTGGACAAAGAGTAGAAGTGTCAGCATAATCCTATACAAAGTCACTGCAAGATTCAAGACCAACCTGACATTTTCAGTATAAAGTATTAAAACAAGGCATACTATAAGCCGGGAATAGTGTATGATTACAGCTGCCATCACAATTTCTTGATACACCTCAGAAGCCCTGCTTATTCTCATAACACTTTATTCAATGTTACTGCTTTTATTGCCTCTCAAGCTTCACGTAATTTAAACACAATTGCTTTATAGCGGCTATGTCCTCTTGTAATAAGTGCCAATGACAGATATACAGTTGGTATTTTTTATATAAGTTGTCAAAGGGAGTTATGGTGAGCCAGTGATGTTGGTCAAGTCGTCCTCTCATATTACTTCAGCTTTTAAAATGTTTTTCATATGTAAGGACTATATGAGTCCTGTACCTGTAATCAACATTCAGTGAAGGATTCATTTCCCTTACCTGCCCTCTGGCTTTTCTTTGCCCTGTAATAAGTTTTCACCATGGATATTAAAACACAACAGGGTTTTTATTAACTCTGCAAGGCCGCAGAATTTGGATTGGTAAGACCTCCATAGTATGGATTTACATTGACCTGCAAGAATCTTGCTTGTCAGTCTGCTACAACAACTGCGTATTAGCCAGATAATTATTATCTATTAAAGTTTGGTTTAGCTTTGTAACCTCCGGTTCTTATAATTTTGATATATTTGTGTAACTAGCAGAAAGTAATACCTGGGGTTTAATTCTGTGTGTTCACACAGAGATCTTCATAATATGAATACACAATGAAAGTGGAAGCTCTAGCCAAAAACTAAATTATTGGTGCTATTTATCAATAATGGCTGGATTTTTTGTGGAGGACCTATAACTAGGGAACGGATGGCTTTCATGTCAAAGAAGGGTTGTACTTTGTTTGGAAAGCTATCCAAACAACATTGTCTCTTATCTCTTCTGTTCCTTTTCTATGACAATATACACATCACCTTTCTTTTGCTCCCAACTCAAAAAGACAAAACAAATAAATTAACAGAATATCAAACATCAAACACTCACACAAACCCTCAAGGAACGAGCCAAAATTTATTACAGAGACATTTATTTAATTAAGGAAATATTATTTATTTTGTAGGGAACTCTCTCTTACAAAAAATATATCACTGATTTATAAATAAGTCAGTAAAATTTTATAGCCACAGATTTTCTTATGTTTTGATTTCACAAAAAGGTAGTAAAGGTTTCAGAGTTCATTATTTCATGGTCTATGAAAAAAATGGGCTGTTTTGTGTGCTCCATTGATAGAGTTCTGTTCCTGGTCCATTTATTACCTGATACAGTCTAGATAATTTTCCCTCCATTTTTGTCAGGAGTTCTTTCTCCTCTATTACCTACTATCTAGCTTATTTTCACACACTTGCTGCTTCTCTCATGAAATGGGTGCCCATTAGATCCTTAGAGGCATTTCTTTCCTATTCTAAATTCTAGCACATTTTTTCACTACTAGGAATAGTCTTTCAACTATTTCTTCACTGCCACATTCATTTTTCTTGGTGTGCATGTTAGTCCAAAAAGCTATTACAATCTTGGCCATGAAAAAGCACCAATGGAAGATTTGAGCAGAATTTTGGTGACAGTAAAGAAACTTCTGTATTCCACGTCTCTGCAAACAACGTGCAGGATTTAAGAATGAAAATGACAGACTTAATGACTGTAAGCCACATTGCAAAAAAAAAGTTGATTTCCTACCTACGAGACAGCTTCATGATCTTAACGTTTGAGTCAGTTTTAAAACAAACAAAACCAAAACAAAAAAAACCTAAAAAATGAAATAAAAAAGAATCCTCTATAGAAATATTGTCTCTCTTTTCAGATAAATGTTTCAGGAAAGGAACATTCTCCCCTGGCAAAAGTGCTTTTGGGAGGAGAAGATTTTGTTTTCTTAAAGAGGGGTATTGATGAGTTTAGCACAGATGGCAAACATGACAGATGTTTATTTGCTGAGTATGTTTACATATCAGGAACTTAGTTTATGGAACAGCACGCTTGAATACAGATTTACAAACCACATGATGCTGATACATTTTTTTCACTTTTCTTGACATTAGAGGAAATTAGAAATGAGAGGTGATTTCTCCTTTGATGCAGAACTACCCTAACAAACTAAAGTTTAGTTAACCAACATTTCCAAAACAATATAAGAGCAATGACATGCAGTAGGTCACTGAAAAGAAAAAAACAATCTGAATTAAAAGAATTTAAAATGCTGTTAAAGATATCTAGCCTGCATAATGAAAATCTAGGAAATGATTGCATAACATAATGGCACATACATATTTTATGCCTCTCTTGCTGTCTAATTACAAAAATTGGAGATCCATAACAAACAAAGAGGAAGACAGCATCCCTGAAGGATTTTTAGGAACTAATTTAGTTTCGTATTTCCATTAGTGACCTTTCACAAATGATGTATAATCAATATAAAGATAGATGAAGATAAAAGAGTGGTTTTAAAAATGGGCTGAATTTGAAATGAGACAAGGGAAATATAATAAACATATTAAAGCATGTATCTTTTTTTTTTTGCAGACTGGTAAAAATTTCTCAGATAAACTGAACAATCAATTCTAAAATACAAGAAGGAAGAGATATATGAGAACATATCAGTTGATCGCAATATGACCATGAATCAGTAATATTATGCAATTATAAAGAGGAGAAATTTAAACCTGAAATTAATTCTAGTACATCTATGGAAGCATTGATTGCTTTATATGATGTTTTCTGAAGCTCATATTTTTAGTGCTCTATTTTTAGGAGCAATAACTACCATCTGATGGCCATGTGTGAAATGTAACAACCCCTGCTCAAAACTCGTGAGTTCATTCTGCTCAAAACTGAGGAGCAGTTGATCATGTGTCATTAAAATAATTCAACCACTGTAACAAGCTATTTTCTTGAGAATCTTTAAGTTTACTTTTTGCTATACTAGGGGCTTAAGAACTTGAATTCTTTGCTAGTGGGTTCCAATTCTTCATTATGCTCTTTCCTATATCGGGTGCTAGAGTAGTTGCAATACGCTAGGATAAGTCAGCATATTTAGCCTGAGTCAAATTATAGGAAATTTATCTGTAGAGTCAGATCTTCCCTGCTCTTCTCCATGAATGCTTCATGACAGTATTCTAGAAGATGATCCAGTGTGGAGGAGGGCTGCTTCCATTCTAGAATCTGCTTTTCTTTCTATGGCAGCACTGGAGTTCAGGCAAGAGCAAACCTCAATTCCAATACAAATATTTAAAAGACAGAAGGACCTCTCCCTTGTCAAAGACCTTTTCGCTTTATAGTCATTTAATAAAGCAGTGGCATTCACAATAACAGCCTACTCTTTGTATTAGGCCAACATCAAGGACTGGGTCTATCACACTCATTTTCTCTGAAATTATTTTGCCTTTTTCATAACTCTGTTTTAGCTTATTTATCTCTAACAGCATTTATCTAATAACCATATAAAAGGTACTGAGCTTTTTTTAGCTTTCTTTAACTTGGGGTATTTGTGTTTAACAAGTAGTGTTAACATTTTTATGTAACTTGTAGTAAGAGAAACTCTGGGGACACATTCTTGTAGCCTTTCAGCATTTAATAAGAAAGATTAGGACAGGCTTTTTAGTAGAGCCTGTAGTGATAGGACAAGGGGTAATGACTTGAGACAGAGAGTTTATGAAGACTAAATATAGGGAAGAAATTTTTCAATGATGTGAGCAGTGAAACACTGGACCAGGTTGCTCACAGAGGTGGTAGATGCTGCATCCTTAGGAGCATTTAAGGTCAGGTTGGGCAAGACTCTGAGCAACTAGATCTAGCTGAAGATGTGCCTGCTTTTGGCAAGAGTCATTGAGGAAATTAAGTGAGGAAGGAAAAAAAAAAACACATTAATGCCCACAGCTTGCTTCTCCTATCAAAACAGAAGCAAACACCTCCTGTCTATATTATACTCAGGATGCTGACAACTTGTTTCAGTTCTCCCCTCCAGACAGAAACCAAAATGAGCAGTAGAAAGCTTGAAGCACAATACCAGCAAAAATGGTATAAGAATTTCTTCCTGGAGATAGAATGATCCAACTAAAAGCTGTCAAAACTGTCTTATGACACCTGTGACTTAGGTCTACCACACAAACTGCCTTTTTCATTCATCCTTCCAGACTTCAATGACTACTTCATAATTTCCAAAATTTAATTCTAAGTCCATGAGAAGCATTATGGCTCCTGGACATGTGGGTTTTACTTTCCCCAACAGGCTTCTAGTGATGCTTCTGGATTTTGTATTATGGGAGGATGTAATTATTTGATTCACTCTATTTCTATGTTAGTCTTTGATTATTTCCTATAGTAATTCTCAGGATTCACCTGACCTACCCTTTGAAGCCCTGTATCCAGTGTTTTCAATTTTTTTCTCAATTTCCAAAGATTTTATAAAGCTATAGAGACAAATGACCTTTTTTATATGGAAGTAATTTCTTGGTCTCTTCAAATTCAGACATCTAGTTTTATGCTTGTCCTGGAGCAGGTCCAAAGGAGGGCAACCCAGCTGGTGAAGGGACTCGAGCACAGGCCCTATGAAGAGAGGCTGAGAGAGCTGGGGCTGTTCAGCCTGGAGAAGAGGAGGCTCAGGGGAGACCTCATCACTCTCTACAACTTCCTGAAAGGAGGGTGTAGCCAGGTGGGGGTTGGTCTCTTTTCCCAGACGACTTTCAACAAGACAAGAGGACACAGTCTTAAGTTGTGCCAGGGGAGATTTAGGTTAGATATTAGAAAGAATTTCTTTACGGAGAGGGTGATCAGGCAATGGAATGGACTGCCCGGTGAGGTGGTAGATTCTCCATCCCTGGAGACATTTAAAAAGAGACTGGATGTGGCACTCAGTGCCATGGTCTAGCAACTGCACCGGTGGGTCAAGGGTTGGACTTGATGATCTCTGATGTCCCTTCCAACCTGGCTAATTCTATGATTCTATGATTTCTATGTGTCAGCCAAAAAGTCACTCTGCTGACTCTCTTTTTGTTAGTGCTACTACATATGAGCTGGTACAATCATTCAGCGTTAGGGCATTTACCTTGTTGTAACTGTCTATATTTTCTGTAGTCTTTCAGAGGAATCAATGGGATTAGAAATATAAATGAACAAGACATCCAATCCATAAAATCTTGTTACTAATGAATAAATTTATAATACTGATCTGCCACCTCTTTGAGAGCAGTCCAAGCCTTTCCTTTAAGCTTGACCTTTCCTGTAGTGGTAAGGCTGCAGATAGAACATAAGATAAGAGACACTTATTTGGCCCTAGACTGAGGTTAATCTAATTGCACTGTACCTGACATAAGAAAACAACTGGATGAAACAAATAACTGTGAAAATCTAACAAAAGTTACAGGCATCTCTGTGAAAGACATCTGGATCTCACAAGTGTATAAAAGGAGTTTCATGTGAAAGGACTAAACCTCACAAGCCCTTGGAGAGGGTGCTGGAGCCTTTCAGGGAGTGCAATTGCAAAGGCCAGCAGTACAAGGGTAACCATGCCAGCAATTCTGTGCATCACCAAGATCACTCATTAACAGTATTACAAATATCAATTCTCAGATCAAATGTAGCAAAGTTGGGACTAATGGTGAAAAAGGTAATTCAGAATTTATTTGGGAGGGGTTTAGAGTGGTAAAGGGGGAAGAAATGAGAAAAGGAAAGGGATGAAATGTATAATACAAGGACTAGCAAAACATGAGATCAATGTTGTTTGATTGTTCATGTCAAGCAGCAATTCATCTGAATATTGCAGTTTTAAACAGGACAGTAAATCCACTGATGCACTGTGCACATGCCTGACCTGGTTCCAGGGTATGCATGGACCTGGCATGGCTTCCCAGACATGGGTGAATGATTAGGACAAGGATCATGAAGTGCTACAGCAGATGACACAATCTGCCAAAACTAAAAACAAAGTAATAACTGTAAACTGATACTATACAGGCCAGAGAAATTACACATCAGGACATGATGAAGATGAGGTGTTTAAAAGCTGTCAGTCATTTCTTGATGTAATAACTTGGAAAACTAACATAAGAAAAAAATATTTGATTTAATCCTGAAAAGTGCCCAAGACCTAGTTCTAGGTATTGGAATATAAAAGCCAGTTCCCATTAGGGAAAAGCAAACAAACAAAGAAGCAAAAAAATCCCTACCCCCCCCCCGCCAAAAAAAAAAAAAAAACCAAAAAAAACCAAAAAACCAACCAACCAAACAAAGAAAAAACCCCCCAAAAAAGCCACATAAAAACAGATTTCTGTTTCCTAACAATAGCTGGGAAAGCAAAAAATTCAACTTTTCAGCTTTGAAGATGAAGAAATTAATTGGAAAGGAATTAAAGTGCTCACCTGAAAGACTGAAACGATTATTCATTGTGTGCTTGCAGAAGGATATAATATTAAAAGCTCAGGCTAAATGTAGATTGATGTACAAATGGACTTTGAAAGGACCACATAAAGAAGAAAATAATTCCTCAGCACGATTAGAAAGCAGCATAGAAGAGGCCATTAGTGAATAAAACATACCCTTCAAATGTAGAAATCTTATCAAAATGAGTAGAAATGAACCTAGACACTTGAGGAAGAAAATTGCTCAAGCCATTAAAACTAATAATAAAATGTTTCAACTTATAATAAGCAAACAACTTTAACAGGCTAGTACTAACCCAGTATATAGTTAAGAAGAAAAGGTAGCATACATAAGAGAAACCATACTGAAGGAAGATAATTTGTGTTCACTCCGGAGAAATTTAAGATGTTTCTGCAACAGAGAAAAGAGAACTAATCTGAGGAACTTTCTCATATATGAGTCAAGAGAAGAGATTCAAAATTACTAATTCAGATAATAGTAACTTGCTACAACTTTATCATACTAACTGAAGAAATACTAGATGAACATGAACTCATTAAACTACAAATTGTGATGGCAAATAATCACAAAATACTATGTTGGAAGGAACCTCAAGGATCATCTAGTCCAACCTTTCTTAGCAAAAGCATCATCTAGACAAGATGTTCTAGCAGCCTGTCCAACCAGTTCTTAAAAGTTTCCAGTGTTGGGGAATCCACCACACCTCTGGAGAGATTATTCTAATGGCTGCTTGTTCTCCCTTTTCCCTAGAAGTAAGAGTACCAGAAGTAACTTGTACCCATTACCTCTCATCTTTTCCATGTGACTCATTGTAAAAAGGGAGTCCTCATTGTGTTTGTAACCACCCTTCAACTACTGAAACAGAGAGATGAGATCTCCTCTAAACCATCTTTTGTCAAGCCTGAACAAAGCCAGTTCTCTCAGACTTTCTGTGCATGGAAGTCTTCCCATTCTTTGATCATGCCTCTGGCCCTTCTCTGGACCCTCTTCAGTCTGTCTACATGTTTATGTATAGAGGGCACGAAAAGTGTATTCAGGGTGTGTCCTGACAAGCACTAAGCAGACTGGAATTATGACTTGATGATGCCCCTGTTAATGTAACGCCACATGCTGCTTTTCTTTGCCATAGCAGCACAATGTTTACTCATACAGAGCTTGTTCTCCTGGAGCCCCAGGTCCCTTTCCACAGAACTGCTTTTCAGGTAGTTCCCAGCCTGTGTTACACTCCTGAGTTATTTTTCTCACAGGAAGACCTTATACTTCACATTTTTGAACTTCATAAGGTTGTAAGTCCACTCTTCTAACCTACCTAGGTCTTCCTATGGGGTGACTTTCCCTTCCAAAGTGTCCTTTAAATTTGATCCCATCGTCCATGTCACTTGAAAAGATAGTAAACAGTATTGTGCCTAATACTGATCTCTGGGGGACCTCTCTTGTGACAGATTTCCAGTTGAAAAGGAGCTATTTGCCACCACCTTCTGAGTGCAGTTTGTCAGCCAGCTCTCAACCCATCACATGGACCAGTTGTCTAGACCATAGCACATCAGTTTCTCTGGGAAGAGGCTATGGGGAACAGTATGAAAAGCCATAAATGAGAAAAGAGAATCCAAGTAGACAATGTCCATTGCTCCCCCCATATCAACTGAGCAGGTTCCTTCAACACAGAAGGTAATCAGATTTGTCAGGTGCAGTTTGCCCTTGGTGAATCCATGCTGGATTTTCCCAGTCAGATGTTTCATTTGACTTGCGATAGCTCCCAGGAGCATTTGTTCCCTAATTTTCTCAGGGAATGAAGTAAGACTGATATGCCAACGATTTCCTGGACCCTACTTTAAGCCTTTCTTGTATATGTAGGTTATATAACCCTTCTTCTGGTCTTGTGGATCAGCCCCTGATCTCCATGAATTCTCAAAGATTATGGCCAGTTGGTTGAAGTGGTGAAAGAACTGCCACTTTGGACCTCTGCCCCTGACTATTTCAGTTTAAAGCCTGCCTCACCAAGTTGGCCAGTCTCCCAGAACTTATGAATTAGCTTCACAATGAGAAGAAAAGAGGATTGGGAGAAAAAAAAAAAAAAAAAAAAAAAAGTGTTCATAAAGATCTGATATTTTCTGGAAAATTATAGACCACAGATTAGATAGCGTTGGTCCCCACCAGTCTTATAAGCCCTTAATTAGGTATTGAAAGGTTGCAGTGAGGTCTTCTCAGAATCTCTTGCTCTCCAGTCTTTACTCCAACTCTCTCAGTCTATCTTCACAGAAGTGCTCCATTCCTCTGATAACTTATGTGGCCCTACTCTGGACTCCCTTCAACAGGTCTATTTCTTTCTTGGACTGAGGACTCCAGAGCTGCACAGCACATCTAAATGTACACCTAAATATGAGGCAGCAGTGTGCCCATGTGGTTAAGAAGGCCAACATCATCCTGGATTGCATAAAGAAGATGTGGCCAGCAGGACTAGGGATGTGATTGTCCCATTGTATTTGGCACCAAGACTGGATCTCGAGTACTGTGTACGGTTCTGGGCTCCTGAGAGAGACATCAGGGTGCAGAAATTAGTCTAGAGAAGGGCAACCAAATTAGTGAAGGCTCTGGAGAAGAGGTCTGATGAGGAGAGTCTGAGGGAACTGGGGTTGTTTTTGAAGTCAATGATCTAAAAGTTCTTTCCCAACCAGAAGGATTCTGTGATAAATGGAATCTATAATACAGTTCCCGAATAGCTAGTCCATTGTTAAAGCAATATAGAGGGTTTAATCACCATCGACATCAGCTCTGCTTTTAGGCATTATTATTATCCGTACTACAGTTAATTAAAATTGCTGGGCTCATACTGAAGGCTGTTCATTTACCACTCTAACCTAGAGACTTACCATGATTTAAGAAAATCCTTTTTTCCCTTTTTTAAGTTTGTCAATGTTCACATAAGAAGCTAACACATTTTCTTTAATTGACTTTCTTATCACTGTTTCAGTTAAGAGGTTCATTTGTTCCTTATGTACCACCAAGCTCTAAGTGCTGTGATTTCTTCCCTAGGAGCAGGCCCAGAACAGTCTATGAGATGTATTTGATGCATAATTCATCAAGCATTTGTGTTTATCATCACAGAAACTAACACTTGCAAATGTGGTTGTCATAGCAATTAATTGTCAGCATTTATATTCAGAGGTGAACCAGGGCTGGCATCTGTGAAACCTTTTCACATGAGAATTCTATACCACATTCTTGGGGAACTAATAATTAAAGTCAGTATTATGGGTCTTTGTGTTTGTGCCTGCTGTGTCCATGTAATGGCATCAATTAGTGTCTGTACAACCTAGATTTTCCATTAGTAATGATGGAGACTATTTGGTCAGTATACTTTCATTGCCAGAGGGGAGAATCAATTTATAGTTATGGCATTGTGTCAGAATTTTATGATTCATACAGTATTAGATTTTATAGCTAATTTTCTGATTCTATCAGTGTAATCCAGCCTTCCACAATTTTGCTTTCTTACTGTAATAATGTTCAAATCTTTCTGAAAGCATTTAAATAAATCTCTGTTTTTAAAAATGTAGATGCTTTGGCTTCCTTCAAGACATTTATGAGCCTGGCAACATTCTACTTGTAAATTTCTAGAAATTGCACAGTCTGGCTACCCAGAACAAAGGTGGTATTTTGAGATTATGATTTTACTCCATGAGGGGAAAAAAAAAAAAGTTACCTTTAGATTTTAATGTCAGTATATTTTTAGCATTCATTGGATTTTTTCACTATAGTTTTTATATATATGCCTTAGTGTCTGCCAACAAAGAAGACCTTACAGAGAGTTTAAATATATGTCTTCTGTCAGATTTAATTATATTGAACAGAAATATAGAAGTATGCTTTTGCATATTTTCTTTTTAAATAAAGTGCCAAAGCTGAATTATTTTCCACTATAAAGTTGTCTAACTTTCTAAAACCCAGATGTAATTACATTAATTTTAAAACCTTAAGATACAAGATTTAGTAGTGGCTTCCTTGCTTCATGCAGACTTGGATATCGATCAGATGAGATGTGTGAAATACATTTTTTTACCTCAGGCTAGTGCACAGCACTGCCTCAGCTTCTCATAACAGATACCAATTTTTCATTGTCGTAAACATACTGCATCATCTATCAAAATATGTTTTTGCGCACAAAGTTTCCCATATTTATAATATATGGGAGAGATCTTGCTCATCAGCTTTGACATACGTTGGCAAAATACTAGAACTCATTTTGTGTTTTTTGCTGGTATTATCATTATTAGCAAAACACACTATGCTGCAAAACACTGTAAACATAAGAATTTATGATGAGGCAAACTGGCAACTACAGGGAGGGTAAATTTGTGCATTCTGTCAGCCTCTTATGTCTACCCACTCGAGAAACTATTCTTTGGAATATACTTTGAAAACCTCAGAACTAAAAGTGATGTATACAGGCCACATATCATCTGTTGTGAAAGAAACAGTTCCTAGCATTTTAGTGCTTACAGCTTCAGTTTGTTGGATTGGTTTGATTCTTTTAAAGTGTTTCTTAAACGGCCTCCTAAATAAAATCTGTAAAGATGATGAGAAAGCTCACTGGTTGCCATAGCTCTGTAGGATATGCTTGGAACATATTTGTTTTCTATAGCTCTGACTCATAAAACTGACATTCAGTCAAGCAAAATGAAAAAGTGAAGCTAGTGGACATGAAGCAAATGATCTTATCATGTGAAAAGTGTTTATTTCAGAATCAGATGTGCAAAAGTAAATTGTCTTTATACCACTGTCTTATATAGAATGGATTGACATGAAGGTCCAAATAACACATCAATGTAACTTTCAGTTCTGATTTTAGCTAAAATAATGGTTCCTCAAAGGCTTTGGTTAGAGGAGGGTTTTTTGTTAGTTAGTTAGTTAGTTAGTTAGAATCTTTTAAGATTCTCAGAATGGAGTTTTCCCATTTTCATTTACCATGAACAGACTAAAACTTGTTTTGCAATGAAGTAGATAGTAGTAGCTTTTGCTTTCCTCTTCTCCAAAAGCAGCCATTTCCCTATGTTCAAAACAAACAAATGTATAAGTGATTTTACTGCCCATTTTCCAAGTTTGTGAGACTCTGAGGCAGAAGAACCAGTCAAGGAGTTGATGATCTTGAAAGTCCTTTCCAACCATGATGAATCTATGATTCTAAAACGAGGAAATACTCAGGAAAGAAGTTTCTGAAGAGAATTAGAGTTCACATTACTGAAATGGTGAATTAGTTACTCAATTCCTTACATGTCTGGAATATTTTAGAATAATCAGTATTGCATGAAAAAAATATTATTTCTTTAAAATTTTCTCCTTCCAAAAATTTCAAAAAAATATATTCTAAAATAGAAAGTGAAGTAAAAACAGCCCCTGGGGTAATGGTAAGAAATTAATATTTATGGCTGATGTTTTGCAGCACCATTACTGCGATTACTTAAAAAACAAAACGAAAAAAACCCAAGACTGCTCAAGAATTTCTCAAAAAATAATCTCATGTCCCTTCAGAAACAGAGTTTCAGAAAAAATTGTTTTTCTTATATATATTTTTAATTTCTTTATGTTTGAGACAAAAATAATAACAATGAACAATTTTACACACATCTGTTTGTGAGAATTTCTGATAGAAATTTGTATAAACAAATGAAATACCACAATTTATACGTTTCAAACAGATCTGTGAAATCTGGAAACATCAGTGAAGAATGGAAACCAGACCTGCAGCTAAACTGCAAGTCTTTCAACAGATAAATGAAAACCACCCTCAGAGAAATGGTAAGGTCTAAAGCCAAATTATAGTCTAAATGGATAAATGTGACTTAATTACAGCAGTTAGGCACAGCACACTGCTGGAACAGTGAAGTATGTTCTTTCATGTAAAAAGTAATTTATTAAGTAGCTGAAAAATAACTAGCAGCAAAATCTTACCAGGTCAAGGATTAGCAACATATCCATGTCAAAATAAAGTTATAAGACTGAAGAAGTAATTTTTTTCCTAGTTTTTGAAAACAGGAATATTTTGTGTATAGGTAAACACGACCAGGAGTCAGGAGTTACATATACATGTTAATTGTTCTGTGCATTAGCATGGCTTCCTTTTCTGCTTTGCTGGCAGTTTCTTCCAGAGTATAATTAGGGGAATTTCATTACAAGTATTTGAGTAGTTCTGTAACTCGCAAAATTTATTATCTCTTCAAGTCATTTAGTAAAATTGGAAAAAAACAGTCAATACTGGTACAAGCAATACATTGTTTTGTGACACTGGCCTGAACTCTCGTTCCTTACAAAAAATTTAAGAAATAATAAAAAAATGTATCCATATCTCTCTTTCCAGTGTTCCTCTGTTGTCATAGAATGTATGGAAATTATGTGACAAATTTCAGCAGACCTTTAAACTTTGTTATAGGAGGATTAATTATATTATTTTCTTTCCCTTTGTGGCATAATAGTTGAAGAAGAGATGATACCAACATCCTGAACTGATGAAGCAAAAACATTCTTTCCAGATAACTACATTTTCCTAAGAAACAGTCTATGTCTATCTTTAACATTCAGAGTTCAACACTCTAAACAGATACTGTCTCAGTTTTGAGGCAGAGAATGAAAAGTGTCCTGGTTTGAACTAGGAAAGATCCAATTTTCTTTCTAGCAATTTCACTTTGCAGTTAACTCTCTTCTAAATAACTGGACTTGCTAAAAGATAATTTCATTTTCAGCAGAACGATTCTCCAGTACCCTATTATGTACAAGAATAGTGCTGTTTGAAGGTAAAAACATCTGACAGGACAGGACTCAGGGATGTCTAGGCTCTGCTTGAATTCTGGAGAACACGTATCCCCTTTGCATTTTCTTCACTATCTGCCAAGTCAGCCCAGCTCATGGAACATGACCCTCTTTAACTACCATGTTCTTCATTATTTGCTCTCCCACAGGCACAGGAAAAAAAAAAGACAGGGTTGGATCATGTATCAAAAAAGCCAAAGTAGCAACAAAACCCAATTACAAGGATATCACCTTCTTCAGTATAAGTGAACAGATAGATCATTAAGTGTACAGTATGGTGCAATAGTAATGCACTATGGCAGTAAAAACAGAATACAGTATTTCTTTGCACATCTAATCAAGATAATTCCAATATGTTTCTACATATAGACTGAAAATATTTTCTGTAAAATGACTAATACCTGCAGAAGTTTTTACCTTTTTAATTGGCCAACTCCTCATTTTATTTTCTTTTATAGTCATCTTCATTTAGATTGGAAAAGACCTTTAAATTAATTTAGTTCAACTGTAAACCTCACACAGTCAAGTCCACAACCTAACCATGTCCCTAAGCACCGCAGCTACATGCCATTTAAATACCTTCAGGAAAAGTGATTCAAGCATTACCCTGAGCAGCCTGTTGCAGTGTCTGAGAACCATTTCAGTGAATACATTTTTCCTAATATCAAATCTAAACCTTCCATGGCACAACTGGAGGCCATTTCTTCTCAGGCTATCACTTGTTACTAGGGAAAAGAGACTGCCACCAGTCTTGCTACAACGGCAGTCTCCTCTTCTTTAAACAACTCCAGTTCCCTCAGATGCTACTCATAATACTAATACTCCAGACCCTTCACCAGCTTTGTTGCATTTCTCTGGACTCACTTCAGCATCTTGATGTTTCTTTGTGTAATGAGGGGCCCAAAACTTTATACAGTATCTGAGGTGTGGCCTCATCAGTGCCAAGTACAGGAGGACAATCACTTCCCTAGTTCTGCTCTCCACACTATTTCTGATACAAGACAGGATGCTGTTGGCCTTTTTGGTCATGTGATCAAATTGCTGCCTCATATTTAGACGGCTGTTTATCAACACTCCCAGGTCCTTTTTTTTTGACAGACATGTTTTCAACCACTCTTCCCCAACCCTGTAGGGTTGTTGCCTGTTCCCCAAGTATGGGAACCCAGTTGTGACCCAAATGCAGGACCAACACTTGGTCATGTTGCATCTCACACAGTTGGCTTTGGCCCGTTGATCCAGCCTGATTCCTCTGAAGAACCTTTCTGCCCTCAAGCAGATAAACACTCCTGCCTAACTTGGGTGCAAACTTCCTGAAATGCACTCGATTGTCTTGTCCAGGTCATTGATAAGGACATTAAAGAGAACTGGCCCCAGTACTGAGCCCTGGCGAACATTGTTTGTGACCATCTGCCAACTGGACTTAACTCCATTCACTACAACTCTTTGGGTCTGGCCATCCAGACAGTTTTTCAGCCAGCAAAGAGTATGCCCATCCAAGCCGTGAGCAGCCAATTTCTCCAGAAGAATTCTGTGGTAAATGGTCTTGAAGGCTTTGACTCAAATCTAGGTAGACAACATCCACAGCCTTTCCCTCATCCACTAGGTGGATTACATTGTCATAGAAGGAGATCACATTCATCAGGAAGGACCTGCCTTTTGTGAACTCATGCTGACTGGACCTAGTCACCTGGGTTGTCCTCACAACATTTAACAAAACCCCAACTCATACTGTTTCTCATGTACTTTCTTTTTCAATCCAGAAATCTCTAATTATTTAATTGAAAAATATTTATTGTTTTATACAATACAATATGTTTATTGTACTCAGTGAGAGTCTGACCTCACTGATTTGCAATTGTCTCAAAGGAGCAATTTTAAGGTGAATAGCCTTGGCTAGGGTGGAGAACCTGGCTGGCCAGAGCTGAGCAGGGGGTGACACCTCAGAAAGTGATAAGAAGTACTGGGAGGAGACTACTCCCCTTTCCTGAGGGCCAACCTTCAATACTGGGACTCCCCTGGAGGCACGATTATGTACCTGGCTAAAGTGGCTGGAACAGAGGAGGAGTGGTGCCTGGAAGGAGATAAGAATTGATGACTGGGTGGGGGACTGCACCCTTCTGCAGAAACTCCCCTCCAGGCAGCCTGTCTTCTAAGGAACCTGGCTGACTGACAGCTGCCCCTTTGGAACAACAGCCACTCAGGGGTATATATGGCTGTTCATGCTGTGGCTGTTTGGTCATCTCTTGACCCACAGCCATTCTGCATTGGACCCTGTCCAGGATCAGCGCCATCTTGAAAAAACTCTCTGGAGAGCTGGATCCCTGGTGGTGACTCTCTCTCTTTCTCTCTCATTCTTTCTTACCACTTTCTTATCACTTTTCTCTCTCTCTCTTACATCTTCTTTTCCTCTCTCCCTCTTTTACCTGGCTTTATATTTTTGCCTGTGTCAATTGTCTGATAAAATCTGCTTGCACCCAACCCTTCCATGGTTGGACTTTGTTTCGTGGATCCAAACCAAAAATGAAGTTTAATGTTACCTTGGACCCTTAACAATCGGTTTACCAAAAGCATCAATTCCCTAACTGGTATGTATATACAAAAGTTGCAAGTACTGAAGCTAATAATAATAATAATAATAATGTCTAAGTGTTATTGCTATATTTACACAGAAAGAAAATCTAAGGATATACCCTATGTCCCAAAAGGTTTTACTTTCAGAAATAACTGGTTAAATAATTTTGTTCCTCCTCTAAGCTTATTGCTTAACCCTTAGTGAGTCACTGAGCCTCTCTTTTCTTCATCTCCAGTCTGTAAATTAAACAGTATTTCTCTTCAAATTGCAAATTTTTTAGTGAGATGACATTATTTCATTGTATTTTTCTTCAAGTAAGAACACCTCTAGCTACATATTCGGAATACAGGCATATGGCAGCAATGATACATAAAACCTTTCATTCTGACTTGAAGCAGATCTGAGAATGATCTTGTCAAATTGAACATTTGTTTAATTATCCCCTCAAATCTCCAAACTATTACTAGCAGGTGTTATTATATATATGATGATAGGAACAGAAATTACATTTGAGTTTTGTGTGTGCTGGCTTCATTGAATAAATCTTACATTTATATGAATATGCTAGTGAACTACTGGAAAGATTTGGTGACCTCATGCAAGTAGGTTATTTTTTCTTGAAATCTGTGAAGTATGCAACTAGCTGCATTTAGTCTTCTAATGGGAATCCTCTTTAATAAATGCAGGATTACTAGAATGTAATTTGTGATTGTATTAACATGATTACAGCACTCAGAATCCCAGTGGAGCCTCTAGAAATATTATTAAGGATGTCAGTAGAAAGGAGTATATGGATTAAAAGGTTCTAAACTAATCATGCACTTATTAGTTATGGCCAAATTCATGCTAACCCCCAGATGAAGGAGAAAACAAACCAAAACTAATTACTACAGTTGTGCACAGAGGGAAAGGTGTCTGTACAGGGAAAAAAAAAAAGTAGCATAAAACAGCTCTCATGCCTATAATTATTTTTTCCATTATGTCATTTTGAACTATTACAGAAAAAAAATAATAGTAGCATAGTAATATGAGGTGCTGATGGGCTACAGCAATATAAAACCGAGGATCAAGATAGCAGCTTCAGAATGTTAACTTTTGAATTAATCCTTACAGCTTGTAGAAATAGATTTATTCAATCCATTTAACAGTTCAAGGAGCTCTGACTTCAAAATCAGCATTTTCTTCAACATTAGTAGTCTGATAATTTCAGTTTTGTCTCTATACTTTAAAAATGTCAGAATAGCAAATATTTTTCTCTCAGAATATGAAAAATGTTTACTTTATCACAGAAAAAAATGTTAAAAGGAAAAGACTAATTCCAGAAACCATACAGATGATCCTTTAGACTCTTGTTTAAAAGTTCTCTGTAGATATTTCGCTTTCATATCAACACAGAATTTTAAACGGGAGTCTAAACCTTTTTTCACTAAAACTGTAAGACTGTAATAGGAATTACCTAATAAAATCTGACAGTTCAAATTTTTCAGAAAGAATAGTCTTAAAAATTACAGCTGTCTAAAAGAAAATGTTCTTTTTTATATTTTGTGCTATATATGTTCGATATTAAATAATTATTAAAATCTGAAGCTCAAGAAAGTTCTGAAATTAGTCTCTCCATAATTTTTCCTTTCATGTTTATTATGAAATTATTGCAAACCCCACCAACTTCACCACAGAGTATCCAGAGCAGCTCTGTGCAGAACAAACTATGGCTTGGTGCTAAACATCCTTATCCAAGAAATGTAGATATGAAACCACTATAGAAACTTCACTCCAGAGCTGGATCTGATTTTCTTTATGTCAGGCATAGTATGTAGTTTGAGATCTGAATATTGCACTATAAGGTGAATGACTCTTTTAAATGACTCAAAAAAGAACAATAGCTGTAAAGTTCAATTAATTAGGCATACACCAATACTGTGCCCACTTCCACTTATTTGGCCCTAGTGTCATATTTTCTACAGATAAGACTCCTGCTTCCAGACTTCCCACAGTCTCTGAGTCTAGAAATAGAGACTTTAAAGCCTTACAGAATAAAAACATCAGATGTTCCTCTTTCTTTCTTACCTCCAGCAATCAACCTCTTATGTAACCTTATGTCCCTGATGAGCAGGAAAAGTGTCTTTCAGAGAAGATGGTAGTGGTGACCTCCTTTTATTCAGTGCTTGGTGATTAGAGGGCTTATTCTAAATACCACCACTTTTGGATTCAGTTCCATCCTTTGGATTTCATTCAGCCTGGAGCTGAGTTCTCAACTGTTCAGCTGCTGATTTCAGTTGAAAGCTGGTGTGTATCTACTGAACAGAACTGACGAGAATTTAGAATTCAGTATAGGCAGTAGGTCTGATACCAGCAATGACTCTTAATGAGACTGATCTTAGCACTTACAGAGCACTTCTGCACATGCCTACTGAATCAAAAACTGTAGAAATTGCAGTCACAAATGTTTATAACAAACACACAATATCAATTAGAGAACATAGAATCACAGAATAATTTGGGTTGGAAGGGACCTCTAAGGGTCCTCTATTACAACCCCCCTGGAGTAAGCAGGGACACCCTCAACTAGATCAGGTTGCTCAGACCCTCATCAAGCCTCACCTTGAATATCTGCAGGGAAGAGGCCTCAACTACCCCCCTGGGCAACCTGTTCCATTTTTTCACTACCCACATGGTAAAGAACTTTTTCCTAACATCCAGTCTAAATCTACTCTTGCCTAATTTAAAAACATTGCCCCTTGTCATATCACTACAGGCCCTTGCAAATAGTCCATATCCAGCCTCACTTCAGGAAGCCTTCAGATACTGGAAGGTTGCTATTAGGTCTTCCTGGAGCCTTCTTTTCTCCAGAATGAACAAACCCAGCTCTTTCAGCTTGGCTTTGTAAGAGAGGTGTTCCAGTCCCCTGATAATTTTTGTAGCCCTCCTCTGGACCCACTCCATCAGGTCCTTCTTGCACTCAGGACTCTAAAGCTGAGCACATTCCAGGTGAGGTCTTACCAGAGCACAGTGGCAGAATTACCTCTCTGCTGGCCACACGTCTTTTGATGCAGCCCAGGATGAGATTGGCCTTCTGGGCTGCAAGTGTGCACAGTTGCCAACCTGATGACAAGCCTATTTCTCTCTTTCAAATTCCAAGAGAATCTTTTGCCTATCAATCTATAAATTGGAATATGAAAACCAGAAAAGGGTTGCTTTTTGTAATATTACCAAGACAGAAGTGACATTATTTTATCACTGAAAGTTCAAAAAGGGAGGCTTCTTTATTCTCTTGTTTTGTTTGCTTGTTTCTAAGGTGCTTACAACATTTAACATATCCTGCCTGTCTGCCTTGAGTTCTGGATGTACAATTACTTCCTGCCTATGTGCCTTGAGTTCTGGATGTACAATTAAAGGTATAAAGTGATCCTGAAACACAGCATTTCTTAATTCTTGTAAAACCCAGGCAAACTATTGCCTGCTTTTTTCTGGTTCTTATGGTTGTGTGTGTCTGCATGATGTGTATACAGCTTTTTGTGCCAGTGTTCTCAAAGATGACTAAATATACGATTTTCCTGAGGTAAGTATATTTGAAAAATCAAAATTATTTTAGATCTTTTAGCAGAGCTTTTTAACAAATCATAAAATAGGAAAGGGTGAGTTTTAAACAGAGATACTGAAACAAGTGTGTTGCAAGTTAGGCCAGCCCATAACAACCAGGCCTCCACTCACCCACTCCTCACACCCCACTGTGGGACAAGGAGAAATCCACCTAAAAGCTCATTGAGACAAGGACAGAGAGATTTTTACTCCCCAATTATGTCATGGATAAACCAGAAAGACTCAATCTGGGGAGAAAAAAAATTAATTTATCTATTAGAACAGAAGAATGAGAAAACAATACCATATCTTAAAATACTTTCCCCTCACCCTTTCCTTCTTCCCCAGCCCAAATTGCTTCACTCCTGCCTCCTCCCCCCCTCAGTGACACAGGGCTATGAGGAGTGGGGCTTAAAGATCAATTCACTACACATTGTGTCTGCTACATGTGACTAAATAATTTCATATCCAGAACAAACGCTGCCCTCCAGCCCTCCTTATCTCTATAATACTGAATAATTTAATGCCTATTCCAGATTTGCTGCACTCTGCAATCAATTAAAATAATGATTTGCCTATCTGCTACTTCTGGTTATGTCTATCCCTTATTAAAGACTTCAGAATTTTATTTCTATTATCTTTATATATTAAATCAGGTGAATAGAAAGAGTACAGGGAACTACTTCTGATTTGTTTGATCTAGACTATCCACTTTTTGTCTTTTTTTTTTTTAATTTTAAAATTTATTTTAATGCGATGTTCTTTTTCAAGAATCATTTGCTACAAGTCAGATATTTTCTAACCCTTCCTTCCTTCCCCTACTTAATAAAATCGATGATTAATAGAAAAATAAGTCTTTATGTCTGATTTTCCTTCAAATATAATATGAAACTAAATATAATTACCTGTTATAGTATAAAAAATGTATGCATATATCTCCAAACTCTTTCCAGGGTGAATTCAAGTTCAACAAATATCATAAAACATCCAAAAGGTGAATTTAAGTTACACTTACACTTGACATTGATCAGTTACAGAGATACAAGATGATGTACAGCAAGCCTATTCTTACAAAATATAAATTTACCAGCTGTACCAAGTATTACCTCAATATATTACAGACAACCTTGTAATGTTACTTTTTATGGTCTTGATTAATACAAACATTCATCTGTAAGATTGTAAAGGAAAATATTTCTTAAATAAACATATATAGCATCATCTCTTGAATGCTACTTATGGAACAAATTTCTATAGAAAACTCTGGCTGCACCAGAAATCTTATGAAAGTCATATAGTCTCTGGTGTTCAAGGACTTTTTACATAAATGTAAATAGATGTCAGTACATATTTCTGAGTTTGCTTCTTTGGAAGTTTCAAAACTACTCCTAAATCAATTAAGCATGGATCTTAACCTCCTGAAAATTAAAAAAAAAAATATTTCAAAAAGATTCTTATGACCATGCGCCAACAATGTGCCCTTGTGGCCAAGAAGGCCAAAGGCACCCTGGGGTGCATTAGAAAGGGTGTGGCTAGTAGGCTGAGAGAGGTTCTCCTCCCCCCCTCTGCTGAGGATGCATCTGGAATATTGTGTCCATTTCTGGGTCCCTCAGTTCCAGAAGGACAGGAAACAGCTTTTAAGTGTCCAGTGCAGAGTGACCAAGATGATTTAGGGAGTGGAACATCTCCCTTTGTCACGGTTTAACACTGGCCCGGCAATTAAACCGAGTAAAAGACGCTCTCTATTAATCTCTCTCTCCTCCCTGATAAGAAAGGAGAGAGAATAAGGGAGAGAGACTTATGGGTTGGAAACTAAACTACACAACTTTAATGAAACAGTAATGATAAATAGGAAAAATTAATAAATATATACAAATATACAAGAAAATGGATACCACGTTCCTCCCCCCTTTCCCCCAATAGCTCTCACATCACAACCGAGGCTGCAGGGCAGCCCTGGGAAAGTCCAGGCTGGACTCCTGGAGTCGGCAGCAGTCGGGAACTGGAGGCAGGAACACACAGATAAGGGCTGGCATGGATCAGGAGCACAGGCAGACGAATGGATGGGATCCTTCCAGGATGCCGGGGTGAAGGAATGGAAGCAGGAAAGGCAGGAAGGGCAGGCAGCCGGAAGCTGGAAGCAGGAAATCTGGCTTGGCCCTTGTGATCCCTCAAATTTATACTGAGGATGACGTATATGGGATGGAATACTCTGTTTGGTCAATTCTGGCATCTATCTTGTCCCTTCCTCCCCAAAGGAGGCTGCAGGTGGGACCTCTTTATGTTTTCCTCAGAGCTGAGCAGTGTCCTTGGCTCTGCACACCAGTCTCTAGCAGTAACTATAAACATCAAGTGTTATCAGTCCTAGAAACACACACTGTCTGAGAAACTTGCTGTTAATTTCAGCAAGTGCAACTACTTACAAGAGACTTAGCTAAAAAAAAAAGTACAAGACAGAAAATCACCTTTATCCTGGCCCAAACCAGGACACCCTTATAAGGAAAGACTGAGGGAGCTGGGTCTGTTCAGCTTGGAGTAGAGGAGAATGAGAGGTGACCTCATCAATGTTTATAAATATGTAAAGGGAGAATGCCAGGAGGATGGAGCCAAGCTTTTCTCAGGGGTGCCTAATAATAGGACGAGGGACAATGGTTATAAACTGGAGCATAGGGAGTTCCATATAAATATTAGGAAGAATTTTTTTACTGTGAGGGTGACAGAGCACTGGAACAGGCTGCCCAGGGAGGTTGTGGAGTCTCCTTCCCTGAAGACATTAAAAGCCCACTTGGATACGTTCCTGTGTGACCTCCTGTAAGTGACCCTGTTTTGGCAGAGGGGGTCAGACTAAATCACCTTTAGAGGCCCCTTCCATGCTCACATACAAGAAGGAAAATCAAACAATTTACCTATGATGGCAGGAAACAACATGACTGATTTATATTTACATTAACTTTTCCAGAAGGATAATGTGGCCCTTAAAGAAGCAAGAACTTCAGATTTTTCAGGGCGAAAAGTTGAAAAGTTCCATAAAATATACCTTTCCATCTTTAGGGAAGCCTTACTGTTACAGAAGTAACTTCTAACTTAGCCCCTAATGAATACATTTCCCCAGACAGAGCTGGGGAATTTTACCCAGATTCAGAAAAGAGGTCAGCACAGCCCCATCATTGTAAGCACATCACAGTATGTTGGAGAAAGCACACTTCGTTTCCCTGCCATGGCAATGAATGACTGACACCCAGGGGTCCTTTTTGAGCATCAGTACTTTATTCATTAAACACCTCTATTTTTATACTTTTGTTTATCTTGTTCATGAGTACTGGCATAGTTTGTGCTACTTTATCATTGATTATTATGAGCTGATCATACATACTTGTTACAAGCTGATAGCTGCAACTTATTTGTTCACATGAAGCAGAGCCTCCTCTAACTGGTTAATGCAATCTTCCTAAAAAGCAAAATATGTGCCACTCTATTCTTTTGCCAAGGTCTTGTTATGTCTGTGACCTACATTTGTTCTGCCCAAAGTTGCCAACTGCTTTTGCCTCAAGGATAAAGCACTAGTACATCTAGGCCAAGGTCTTCAAAACTTAAAGCACTATCAGCTACCGTTCCCAAGTGTTAACCTAAATGCATTTTGTCCAACAGTACTCCCGAATGATCAAATCTTGCAAAACTTTAATAGGGTCTCCTGCTGTAAGGGTTCAACTATGGGTAGGTATCAACAACCAGCAGTGGGACTGTGGGAGCTTTTAATCTCTGAACTTGATGAAGTCCAACCTGCCCCCAGTTTGTACCACTACACTGTGCACATGCGCAGTGACTCAGGGCATACCCAGCCTTAGGTAGCCCAATGTTACATCTGTAGACAATTCATTAATTCATCTTGACAAACCTCTTGTACTTATTTCTCTATTCCAGAGATGCATAACAGGCTCAAGACACAGGAGACTTGGGGTGGGAATAAAGAGGAAGACTGAACTGATACAAAGTTACAAGGCAAATAATAATATAAGAAAACAAACAACCTAAGAGTGCATCCAGAGAAATATGAGGTAAAGATTTCTTCCATTCATTTCATTCTCCATGTTACCCTTTCAAGTTAACCGCACCAACCTTTCTAAAATTGACTCCTTATAAACTACAGTCTACAATAGATTCCTGGGAATTAATTCTGAAAATTCCAATCTTGAAATGTTATTTTAATATGCATTCATATATACTACAAAGAGTGATGACACAGAGTTCATGCAGCCATCAGACCACACCCTTCCTTGTAAAACTGAAATATAACACACATTAACAAAGCTCCATCCAAAACATCTCTGTGATGACCTGAAAGAGGCAGCAGAACTGAGCACACTTCTAATTTTTGGCTGCACCACCACACAGCCTTCAATATCTGCTCTAGGCTAATCTGCCCTGGCACTGGTGTTGGACTAGATGGTCTACAGAGGTCCCTTCTGACCCCTAACATTCTGTAATTCTCTGATCCCCTGGAATGAATTAAATGCACACTTATAAAGAAATGTGATGATTTGAAATATAATTAACTCTGAAAGTATTGTGCAGGATGTGAGACTAGCTCTTTGTGAAATCTCAAGAATTAAGATTTCATTTAATAACTTAAGCATTTAATTAAATTCTTTCAAATAATACCTCTTTCTTAAACCACCTTTCAGTATCTAGGTTTTCTGTAGGACGAGACAGCAAATTCTTAAATACTGGCAGCTTCTGTAAAACAAAGTGGCTTTTTGAAGACGTTTCAAGGAGAGTTTTAAAATTTCATCAAATAGTACTTCTGTAAAAAAAAAAAAAAAGCTGCTAGGCAATAATGAAGTAATTTTTCTGCCTGAGCAGAAATCTGCAAGAGAGACAGCAGTTAGACTTACAGTTTAATTTGGAAATTCAACCACTTGTTTCTTCAGTTTGTTTAAATCAGACCAACAGGGAACCTACTGAGCTACAAAGTGAAAACCACTGAAATATTGAAATATTTTCCATTTTCTTCCTAAGCTTGCTGGCCCTCAAGTGATATGAAGAATAGGATTACTTAATTTCTGACCCATCCCTCAATTAAGACAGAGGAAAGAAAATATATTACCTTACTCATATTGACTACTGGCATTTTGGAATAATCCTATTACTAGATGACGTGGCTAGAAGGCAATAAAGAGAGCGGGAAATAAAGATCTTTGCAGGCAGTAATTGAGGGAACATTGGTCAAGCTTCTTTTCTGAATCTCTGTGTAAACATCTTTACTGTCTTCTCTGATTCTTGTAGTACAAAAGGACTGTCCTCCTTTTTGAGACATCTCAGATGCCTAAGTTTATTTATTCTACCTCTTTACCACTGTTGCCCAAGGAATAAACAGATACAAGCTACTCTTCATTTCCTTCTCAGTGAGAGTAGCCTAATAAAGCAGAGGAAAAGAAAATGCAGAATTCATTTGCAAAACACACCAGAGACAGTCACAGTCATGTTTGCATTGACCCTGGGCAATGAGCAGGCTGGGGCAGAGTCCTCAGAGACCTGAGCTTCCTTAACCAGGCATGCAGATCTCATAGCTTTGCCTGACCCTGGACTTTTATATCTTCCAGACTGCCAAGCCAGGGACTGAGTTGCTGCCAGGTGGAGAATTGTTGGGGGCAGCTGCACTCACGCCCCCCCATCAGGCACCACTGGTCCCACCTGTGCTATGCAATGTCCTCCAAGCAGTGTAGACAAAATCCACTGCCTCTGCTTCCTCTTGACTTCCCCAGATCTCTTGGCCCTTCTTGATCACACTTTGTCAACCTACGTAGCAGTTCCAGTGCTCTTCAGTTGTCTGAAATGACTTAATTTTCAAAGGCAGAAATGCCAAACACCCTTAAAGTGGGCCCAAAGACTCTCCTGTGAGCTTGATCCAGCTGCTACTGAAACGGAAGAGTATTTACCTGTACATGAAGAAGGGAGCTAGGTACTTTTCTTCCTGGCTAGTAAAGTTTGAACATTGTCTATAATCCAAATAATAGGGAGGAAATATACTGTATATATGATGACTAAACAAAGAAAAATACGTAATTAAAAAGAAAGGATCATTTTAAATAAATCTTTAATTAGATGGAGAATGCTAAAGGAAACATTTTACTCATTCCTGCATACAAATGAGAAGAACATTTTCAACAAATCCTGTGACTCTAAGCCATTTTACTACCAGAAGGAAACAAGTATGTTGCTTTCATTTTCTTCCACATTTTTTATGATAGTGTATGCCAGCTTCCAAGAGAGATTTTGATCCACCTCTGAGTCAATATGTTCGCTAAAATTCTTTTTTGCTCCCATTTTTCATCTCTATAATAAGAAAACCCTGGTAGATAATGTAGCTATGGTATACTCCATTTATTAGAATTAGTCTATTCAAGTTTCCATGTATGATAGCTAGGCCTTCTTAAGAGGTATTACTTCATAATTTTTGTATAAGAAATTTTTCATCAGGTGAAGATAAATGGAGAGGACAACATTAATATTTGGTCTCCAAACTATACATATGATTAAGTGCTGAAAGGACAACAAATCATGGCTTCCATTAAGAAAGTCTGAGCCGTATGATTGCTGTACTATGAATATAAAAGTGGTCTACTCCCTTTTCATTACAAATAAATATGCCAATTCACTTTTTCCTTGTCTACCACTTAAACTTTGTATGTAGAGTTTATTGTACACACCGTCTTCAAAGAAGATTTTAACCCAGAAGTAGATCAAATTTAATGTAGCTAATGAAAACTTTTAAGCCACATGCTTAATGCACAAATACTTATGCTACAATGACAGGTGAATGATGTTCTTAAATTCACAGCTGTTAGAAAGATATTAATCTTTCTGTTCATATTCTTTTATGATTATCCAGTACAGCACATCTCACATCTTTGTGTGGTTTTAGGAGTACAGAAAAAAGACTGTCTTATGGTTAAGAAATTATAGCGATTCTTATTTCCCAGCAATGTCCATAAAGTTATTATTACATCTTATTCTGAGTAATCCTCAGTGTTTTATCTGTTTTAAGTACTACTCTTCTTCTTGACAGTAGTGAAGTTCTGTGTAATTTTACATTTTGGATAATTTTGTCTAGTTCTAGAATTCCATGCTGAAAAGAAATACAAAATAAAGGACATGTCAAGTGGGAGGTTTTTGGCCAAAATCCTTGTGTTTAAAAGGAGTAAATACACAAGCCCATGTGATTTTTGTAGGCACAACTGCGAAGTCCATTTACATATGCTTTATCTGTAATTATCTATGTAGATTGGATGAACTGTTCTTGCATATAAATAGGCATTTAAGCCTAAAGTTATGTGATTGGCATGTGTAATCAGGGTAACTGATTTGCAGAGTAGGTATGCAACTGCTTTTCTGATATATCTAAAATGCAGGTCTATAGCATTCTGTTCATTCTTAATAATCTTTTGCTATTAGAAACACTCTGCCTCTTCGCTTAATTAGCAAGTTGCCAAAATTAGACAGAATAGCTGAGCTGTATTTTCTGCAGAGTATCATAAGCATAGGCTAAAACTGCTGCCCTTCAGCTCCACAAATGAAAGGGCAAAATTGGGGCCATCCTAAGATCAATTGCAAGACACCAATAAAATTGGGAATTTACTTCTGACCAATAGCTTTTCTTGAAAAATAATTTGTTCAGCCACAATTTCAACCTTCTCTGCTGAGCTTTATGGTGGCAAAATCCACACAAAATCTACATTTTCCCCTTAACATCTTATTTCTAAGTAAAAGAAGCTTTCATTTACTGTGTTATTAAGTTGCAAACAATTCTTGTTTCTGCTATAAATTCAGACTCTTGTATTTTTTGTGGCATAGTTCACAAAAATAACATTTGCACCTTTCAGTAACAAGTTACAGAAGAGTTTTTCCAAGGCATCTAAAGTTTCCTGAAAAAAAATTTAAAAATTCTATTTTCTTGAGAAAAGAAGAGTAACTGCAGTCTGATGGTGCAAGATATCCAAAGGCAACGAGGAGAGATATAAAGGACCTGGGACAATAGGTTAAGGAACATAAGTAGTGTTTCCCTCTATCCCTCTAGTTGTGGGAATTGATGAAGGAATATACAGGAAGAGCCAGAAAATCAATGCTTGGCTTTGAGCCTGGTGTCACCAGCAGTACTTTGGGTTCTTTGACCATGGGTTGATTTATATGACTCAGGCCTGGTGGTGGCTGACAGGGTACAACTGTCTCAAAGAGAAAAAAGATCCTGGCACAAGAGCTAGTAGATGTCAACAAGACAGCTTTGAACTAGATTCAAAGGGTGGAGGCCACAAAAATTTTCCCTGTCTTTTTGTCCTTTCCAACAGGTAAATATATATTTTTTTCTCACAACTGCCAAATTCCTCAAAGCGCTTCCTTGAAGATCCTGTTTTGTGCTGTATTGAGTTTTCCCAATGTCTGAAGGGTCCTATGTACCAAAAAAGGTGTGAAAATTCAGCTAGATAGTAAAATGCCAATAAATGCCTTCATTATTTTAATTGTCATTCACGAATCCCTGTTCCAAACATGGGAGAATATCTGACCCTACTCTTCACTCATGCAGAGACAAGGCTTGCATTTGTTTGCAATTAATAGAATTGTAACCAGCTCACTTATCTTATATTAATAATTAATAAAAGCCTCAGATATATCAGAGAAAGTACTGAGCAAAAAGAAAAAAGATGGTGTTTATGGTGAAAGAAGCTGAATTTATTAGTTACAAGACAAGTATCTTGGCAATGGGCAGAGGGAAGAGATGATACTTTTTACCTCTGATTTTATAGTCAGTCATGTATCATTATTAGTGCTGATCTTCACTTGTCTGTTACATGTTAAATAAAGACCTGAAAAGGAAGTGTATTTGTACACAAATAACAATTCATTTATTTTA
This sequence comes from Heliangelus exortis, assembly GCF_036169615.1. Classification (NCBI taxonomy): domain Eukaryota; kingdom Metazoa; phylum Chordata; class Aves; order Apodiformes; family Trochilidae; genus Heliangelus; species Heliangelus exortis. The sequence goes on along the minus strand of NC_092423.1, from coordinate 134,573,088 downwards.
TAGAGTGTTTCACTTTGTTGTCAGCTAATTAAATTCTGTCACTGAACCAAATATGATTGATCATTACCTACATCTGTTCCCTGTAAATCTGTCTACAAATAGCTGCTCCAGGATACTAAACATTCTGACACTCTCTAAAACAGTCAGCAACAGAAACAGACAACCGTTGAAAATTTAATCTTAACAAGACTCCCACTGAACTCATGGGGATACCATTTTTAATTAGAAGGAGAATTCCAGACTCTGAGTAGCTTGCTTTGCAAAGTTCAGTAAGTAACATCTGATTAAAAGACATAAGGTGAACAGCTTTATTATCCCTTTAGGAACACCAATAGCTTTAGAATTTATTATTTCCTTCATAAGATACACTTAACTGTCAAAATGACAGGTTTATCAGGCATGTGGCAGATTATCCTATATATTTTTTAGTTTTTTAAAGTTCGTTTCTTTCCGATGTGTCAAGAAAGAGAACACACTGCCAGGCAGTGCCTTTTATTACGGACAATATCAAGATGTATCCACACATCTAAGAAACTAAGGTGCAACACTCATCATTATATATGATGGTGAGACAGAACAGAATGCTCTCTCAGAAAGTCTGCAATGATAGAAAACTGGGGGGTGGTGCTGCCATTCAGAGGGACCTTGACAGGCTGTGGGAATGGCCAGAGTAGAAACTCATAAAGCTCAACATGGATTACTGCAAAGTCCTGGAAGTGAAGAGTTTCCTGCAGCAGTACAGGCTGGGGCCAACCATCTGTGAAGCAGCTTTACTGAAAAGGTCCTGAGGGTCCTGGTGGACCATAAGTTGAGCATAAGCCAGCAATACATCCTTGTAGGAAAGAAGACGAACGGGCTCTGGGACTCCACTGGTAGAGTGTTGGCAAGGGGCTGAGTGAGGTGATTCTTCATTCAGCACAAGTGAGATATCTAAGTTGTGGGCTCCCCACTATCAGAGGGATATGATCATACTGCACTGAGTACAGAAAATGACTACAAAGATGACAGAGGGACCAAAGCGTCTTCCACATGTGATGATGAAAGAGCTGGCATTCCTTAGCCAAGAGAACAGAAAGCTCAGGGAGATCTTATCCATGCATAAAAACCTGCGACTCCAATAACCAAGGACAGATGCTCCCTGCTGTCCCCCCACTACCTCCACAGAGTAAGATTAAAGGAGAATAAAGGAGAAAGACTTTGAGGTTGTAGAAGACCTTGAAAAGCTTAAAGAAATAATAATAATTAATAATAACTGGTTTAAAATATGTTTGTTTGTTTTTTATTAATGATAACTGAGCAACTGTCTCAGAGGTTGAGCACAAAAAGTGACAGTGAACAGGTAACATCAGGCTGCCAAATAGTCATTATTGGGGTCCCACAGGGCTCCATCCATGCCCCAGTCCTCTTCAATGTCTTCATCAATGACTTGGACACAGGAATGAAAGGAATTTTAAGCGACTTTGTGGATGGTACAAAATTCGGAAGACCAGTCAACTCCATTGAGGACAGACAGGCCCTGCAGAGAGACCTCAACAAGTTAAGGAGATGGGCAGTCACCAATCACATGAAGTTTAACAAATGCAAGTGCCGAGTTCTGCACCCAGGATGGCACAATCCTGATGGTAAGTACAGGCTGGGGAATGAGTAGCTGGAGATCAGCATCACTGAGAGTGACCTGGGGGTCCTGGTTAATGGGAAACTGCATATGAGCCGCCAGTGTGCCCTGGCAGCCAGGGCAGGGATGCATCAAGCACAGCATCACCAGACAGTCAAGGGTGGTGATTGTTCCATCAATAGACATCTATTAATTATTTAATATTTTATTTTGATTCCCTGTAACTGAGTGTGGAACCTAAAAATTTATAGGCAGTTGATAGCAAATATACAAATATACAGAAAAATGATACCTTGTTCCTCTCCCATTTCCCCCAATAATGCTCATGTCAGCACTGAGGCTACAGGGCAGCCCTGGGAAAGTCCAGGCTGGACTCCTGGAGTCAGCAGCAGTTGGGAGGCAGAAACACACCAGTCCAGACTTGGACAGATCAGGACCAGAGGCAGAAAAATGGATGGAATCTGCACAGGGCGCTGAAGGAACAGGTTAAGAAGGGTGAAAAGAAAGGATGAAGGAAGGTGAAGGGCTTGACCCTCATGATCCCTCAAATTTATATTAAGTACATTATTTCTTAATTTCTTAATTTCAAAAAATTTCCTATTTCATGTTAAAAAAATTTGGGAGAAGTCTGGTTTCAATTAATGTGCAATCAAATGAAATTTTCCTCTCTGTGGTTATAAATCTAGAAATACGATATGGAAAGACAGATTTGAAGAAATGTGTAAAACCATGGGAAACAAAGTAAAGATCTAATTATTTGTACTCTTATGAAGAATATATCTTTATACTTATATATTTATATTTCTTTATAAATGTATATGAACACAGAGAGAGACATATGCATATGCAGAGAAGAAGATATGCATAAAAAAAAAAATAGCTAAAGAGCAAGAGAAGAAAAGAAATTCAAGTCTCAGAAATTCATGGGTTAACCTTAACTGGCACATCTAATCTACCCATCTGTCATTCAGAGAGTGCTCTTTCTACTCACTAGAGAAGATGTCTCACTTGGGGGTTCTTTTTTTTGGGTTTTGTTTTGTTTTGTTTTAATGAAAACTTCATTCTGATTCTGAAAAATATTTCAACAGAAGTTGTGCATAAAAACGTTACATTTTAGTGTAAAATAGTAGTAGGGTAGTCTAACTCACAAAACAAACAAGCAAATATACCAAAAACTATTTCCAGACTTAATATGACTTTAAAAATACACCTGAGATGTTAAATATATTTCAAGTATGAATCAAGGGGTGTATATTAATTTGGTGATGCAATACAGAATAGATTTTATAATTTAACCAAAGGGGAGAATAGAGATAGCACTAGTTCTCATTACATTTGTGCCTTAATCGGAAATAAAAATTAGTAGTAAAGATCAAGCTTGATCATGAAGTCGTAAGGAAGCCTTGACAAACACTGAGATGATCTTTGTGTTTCAAGGAACAGCAGCAGATTCCTGTAAAAACAGTTGCTCTACTCATTTAAGATAGGATGCATAGGACTTACAGGCTAAAACATAAAATATAAATGTGCATTTTTAAAAGAATTTTTCCCTCAAAATAAGTTTCTGAGAAAACTGAGCTCTGAAATAATCTGTACACCTAGGCAACCGAAGACTGTTATTATTCTATATTCCTTACCATATTCCTTATTCTGTTCCTTAGCTATACATCCTGTAAGTGTGTGGTATAGAAAGAATACCACATGTGGTGGGAAAGAAAATTCTTGAGAAATGTGTTGTGGAGTATGTGGAGAGATGAAGGAGACAAAAATAATCAAGGAAGGTGAAGGAATTTTGGGAAACATGGAGTGGAATTTGATGAAGCAAGAAGAATAAGAATGGAGGATCATTATAGTAAAATTATTTTTGTGCTACACATGCGTGTTTTCTGTAGTGCTACCAAATAACAAGTTCGGAGATAGAAAAATATATTTTTCATGAAACGTATGTGTGAAAATCATGCTCCAGAATTCTGCCGAATATGAGCAGATTTAAGATACACCTTTGACTTGGAAAATCCTATAAGTCTTTCTCATTTTCAGTATCTACTATTTTGCTAATTTGGTGAAAAAAACCCAAACTACTTCAGTTTACATTTCAAAGTGCTAACATAGCAAAGTTTTGTTTATCTAGGCAATGGAGGACAGCCCTCCTGCATAGGATAACCTCCAGTCTCCTTGGAAAAATTATTCTCAGACAGGTAAGTGATAAGAATGTATAAAACCATGGCCTGTAGGATAATTTGTCTCACCTAGACCAGAAGTTCTTCTAAATACAGATTGTTCTGTCTGCCTCACAGGGACAGATAAAACCTGTGTATCACACTGGGTGATAATCTGCATGTATCACCACTCACATTGCCCCCTGGGGTCTGGCCAGCCTGGAGATGATGCAAAGCCAGCACCAAGGTTCAATTTTGGTCTAACAGCCAGTGCCAAAATTTGCACTAGTTAGATTTGCACAGCACCACAGAAAACAAAAAGATTGTTGTGCAGTAGGAGGCAGAATTAGGTGTCAGATCTCAGTAACAGACAAAAACAAAAGAGGAAGTGATTCAGTACAGACAAACCTGGAAAAATAAAAGCTAAATTTCTGTAGGCTAATAATATATTTTTATAGTCACATAATTCAGGCTGAGGAAAGGCTTCTCTGTTTCCTTACCAGATTCAGATTCCCAAAGCATCATATGTTGATATAAGAATCTTATAATATGAAGAGTCCGATGTTTGTCTTTTTTAAAAGCTCACATTACTTCTAAAATATCATCTGCCCCTTTTGTTGGTTAGAAACCCATCTTTGTAAATGCAGTGTCTATATCCTGTTAACATTTAATACGATTGTTGTTTTCTTGTAGGAAAAATGAATCATCTTAAGTTTGACTTAAGAGTTGGAAGGTAGTTAAAATATGCAGCTATTTTCTTCAAGTCATTCCTGTAGGCAAGAGGGGACACATATGTTCCCTAGTAACTGGAAATTATTCAAATAAACATGACTTCATAAAGCTATATATTTTTCCAGGATTGGCATGAGATTTGCCTACAAAAGAATACTAGCAATTACAGGAAAATATTTTTCTAGGAAAAAAAAAAAGAATTTTTATTAAATAAGATGAAATTATCTAAGAATGTTGATAATATTGATAATGTTGGTAATATTGAAGTGTATCAATATATTTGTTTTTCTGTTATTATTATTAAAGTAGGGGGCAGGGTTTCTTTTGTGGGAATGTGCAAAATGGACATGTTGCTTTTAACTCTTGGTTTTATAGTAAAAAAAAAAAAAAAAAAATGGAAGCCATAAAACTTACACAAATTTAAAAGCCAAGCTGTAGAATAGTTTGGGAAAAAATGCAATGACTAATGATCAGAATCATCTGAAATACAAAATTTACAGTGGTAGGTTTACGGCTCAGCTGGGCAGTGAAGAGCTTATCCAGCAACCAGTGAAAATTCAAGTTTCTTGTAAACAGTGCCCCTGATGCAATTCTTCACATAACTATTACCAGAGGCTAGAAAGCAAGTAATTAAGATTTGCATAAAATGATAATGACTGATGTCTATTTCTGATAGATATCACCCAGTCTGATAAATGGATCAGACAAGGAAAAAAAAATCTGTAAAACATGAGATTTTGAGAACTGTTCTGATCCAACTAATACCTTAATAAATCAATGATGCCTTTTGGCAGCAGAATTTAGATCAGAGGCAAAATAAATGCCATCCTGCCAGATGTTGTTAGTAGCAACAAAATCTTTACAGCAGTGCCCAAAGCCTCCAGACAAAATTGGGATTGATTATGCTAAGTGCTGTACATAGTACAAAATTGTGTTTAGTTGCAAGACTTTAGTCTAAACTCTTGCAGGTGGAGGCAAGAAAACAAGGGCAGAGAGAGCCATAAGACTGGCTGATTAATCACAGGTGGGTGTGAGAAGAGGTGAGTCCAGAGCCAAGCCAGCCAATTCCAAACCAGTTCTGCCCTGTGGCCATGTAACTTCGTTAGTGTTAGGAATGGTGTATTGTAGCTGATTGTAAAGCTCCATCTCAAAATATCTCTGGCTTCTACACCATCAGTGGCTCAAAATGAACTCCTGTAGAACATGGAACAGGCAAGCTTCTCTTTTCATTTTGTACAAATTCCTGTCCTCTCCTGAGCTTCTAGAGAAGCTATCAAAGTGGGTAAAGCCACAGCAACCTATGCTCCAGTTTAGTGCACAAGTGCCTGATTCCAAAAAATGTAAATGGCCTAACTGTTACAGAGTTACAGACCTTAACATCTCATCAAAATAGAATTTTTTTTTCATTAAAAAAAGCGAAAATAGTTAATTTTATTTCAGAATCATAGAGTCATCTGGGTTAGAAAAGACCTTTAAGATTATTGTGTCCAACTGTGAACTTAGCACTGCCAAGTCTACAACTAAACCATGTCTCTTGACACCATGTCTGCATGTCCTTTAAATACCTCCAGGGATAGTGATTCAATCACTTCTTTGGGCAGTCTATACCAGTGTGCTAACCCTTCCAATAAAGAAATTCTTCCTAATATTCAATCTAAACCTCCCCTGGAACTACTTAAGGCCATTTTCTCTTGTCCTATCACTTGTGACTTGGGACAAGAGCTGGACACCCACCTCACTATAATCTCTTTTCAGGGAGCTGTAGAGAGTGATAAGGTCTCCTCTCAGCCTCCTCCACAGCTTTTCTCCAGACTAAATAAGCCCAGTTGCCTCAAATGCTCATCATAAGATTTGCTCTCTAGATGCTTCACCAGCTCTGTTGCCCTTCTTTGGATCTGTTCCGGTACCTCAATGTCCTTTTTGTAACTATGGTTATTTGGTTTACCCAAGTGTTCCTTAGGCATTCAGTTTGGCAAACTTCCTGTTCACATTTTCGAATTCGTGCTAGTAAGAATACCAGTTTATTTACCTACATTGGCTTTAGCAGAGTTGGAAAGTCATTAAAGATTCCCAATAATATTTCTTTTATCAAAACCAACCCCTGTGCCAAATTGTAAATACGTATAAAACGATTTCCAAATTTTATTCCAGAAAATACTTCTGGTTCTGGCACTACAATTTTTTTCTCTTCTTACTCTCAAGGGAATCCATAATAAGTGGATTTTTTTACAGAACAGATTTTTGCTAACTTTACTGCATTGTTTATATATTGTGAATAGGACATTAGATGTATTCAATGATATTTCAAATGCTTTTCCATCCTACTTTTAGTTTGTATATTTCTGTCTAAACTTTTCTTCTTGTGAGCAATCTTTAGGAAATTACTTCTTAGAATTACTCATTTCCATAACAAGGGACATAGCTGAACTCTGCACACTCTAAAGAATAGAAACAGAATTATTGAATATAACACTTGAAGCCTTCTATGGAGTATCCTTTTAAATGAGATCTTTAGTATTTTCCTTTAAGCTAACAGGCAGTGGGATAACATTTACTAGGAGTCATATCAAACAAGTTTCCCTTTGAAATCAAATGGTAAGTTCAAAGTTCCTTTAAACTTAATTACAAATTATTTAACTTAAACTGTGATAGTATCCAGTTAATTATTTATTACAGTACTAGAAAACATTTGTCTAGAAACAATTTTCTACTTCATTGTTGCCATTATAATATCAGAATTTCGTTCCCTAATGATCTCTCCTTGTTAATGATTTATGGTCATGGTTGCAAAGCACTTCAGGGGGCTACTATAGTTTCTTCTTTCACCAGTGCAGTTCAGAAACACCTTACCACTTTCTTGGTTTATGTTAATTACTCTTTCTGGTTTTAAGTTACAATTGCTTTGGTTTTCTAGACAATAATGGAAGAGTCAATACTGACATTTATGATGGAGTTTTAATATTCAGCACTAATTTTATCTTAATTCTTAGATACAGTTTTTGACTACTTCAGAAGTTCAAATCCTTGCTACTGTAATAAAATAAAAACCATAAGAAAAAACAGAGGAAGAAAAAAATTGCAAGGATCAAGTGAGGTTAGTCTCTGCAGCATGATGACATCAATTTTCTTTAAGACTGAGGACTGAATATTGTCCCTGAATTACTCCTGGAATTCTTCCAGGGCAAAGACCAATGTATCAGGACTGGGACTTATGCCATAAATGTCTGCTTGTCACACAGTAATTTACAAGCAAATTTACAGTCCTGGTACAGGACCCTAAGATCAGATGCAGAGTGGCAGTCAAAAGATTAACCTGCAAGTGTGCAGCTATGAAATTAGCCTCAGAATCCTTTTGTACAAGGAATGAAATAAATTTAATGATGTCAGTTATAAGCTAGTCATAATTAAAGAATCAAACAAAGTTGCCAAGGAATAATTATTTTACAGAGATAGACACTTCTCTCTAACCTATATTAAGGTAAATACAAGATAAAATCAGAAATGCCATACCAATAGAAGTATACATATATTTAAAATTAATACAGTACATTACTAAACATTATTCAGCAAGTACTAATGTTCAACAAATATTAACTAGTGAAAATTTTTCTGCCAGCATAGAAGGTCAAATCACCTCTGGAGGATCTCCCTGTACTGAACAGGGAAGTAGGCACTAGAGGAAGAATTTTATTTTTTCGGTTTACAATAACATACATGTCAATGAAAATCTTTAAGCAGCACATGCAAATCCTAATCCTATTAAAGGCTAACATCAGGTTCAGTGTACTTGAGCCCTATGGAATGCTGTGATGAAGCAGACATTTCTTTTTCTTGTCAGATCTTTCATAAACTCTAGAATCGAAGCAATTGTTATAATCCTGCAGTTTGACCTCTGACATAGGGGGGTGTCTAATGAGCTTCCTGATACAATTTGTCAGTCCTACAGCTGGTGCTACACTAAAGCATACTTTAGATTAATGGTTAGTCTTGATGTATATGTTCCCCACAACACCAGAATTCTTCAGATGTTACTGCAAAGGCTCATAAAAAGCAGTTGAAATTGGGTGCCTAGTCTAAAGTTCTTTAGCTTAATCTAAAGTAATAGGATCATGTTATATATTTGTGACCTATTTATTATTGTTTTTTTTTCAGCCAGCCTTTGTAGGTTGAACTTCTTGAAATTCTAACTTCTTATTTTCCAAAGCTTTAATCACTTTCATGTTACTTTTCTGATTTACTCACAGCCTAAATGAACCCACTGTAAAGTGTGATTAAAAAGCTTATGTTTGTCAAGTAATGCCCATATTTGACAAGGAATTCGAAACCTTCTTCTAAGAAGGTATCAAAATAGCACCAGCATGCAGCACACTATTCTGTAAGAGGTGAAAAATATTCATAGATATCTAAATGTGCAAAGGTGGAGAACCAACTGAAGCTGTAAACTATGTCCAAGCACAAATACAGTCACCTATCTTCTTATGCCTCTCTTCCATCTCCTTTCAAGTACAATTCCATTCTCATATTTTAAGCACACAGCAAATAATGTCACTAAGCATAGACAGCACTGTGGTGATTTCAATTAACTTGTGGACTGTGTGAGAAAAAGAAGCAATTCATGAACTGTCTGGATGGCTATGAAAGTACCACGAGTAGCTTTCCTTCCAGTCTTCCAGATCACCTTTCGGTGTTCCCATTTTCCTTAATCCTGCCTTCCTATTTTTGTCCCTCACTACTTTACCTAAATTTCACAAGCTTTCCATTTATTCCTTTTGATGTGAAAGCTTCATGTGTCCCTCTTCACTACTTTAATTCATTTCAAAGGCATCTCTGGAATTAATTAGGTACATGTTTACCCCATGGGCCACATGTGCATGAGACCAATTATGCTTCTCCCACTACCTGACTTCCATGCAAAGGCCTTGGCTGCATTTGCATCCTTACAAATTAGACTTTCTTACTGCTGGGGTTTTTTTCAGGTATAAAGGATGACATAATCTGGAGTCTTGGAGAATTTAATAATATGAAACTCCATATTGGTAATACGAAATTGTGAAAAGGGAAGAGGCAGACAGAAGGCCTCAGATAGTATGCTAGAGAGATCATTTAGAAAAAAAAAAAGTGGTACAGCTTATCTCTACTTCCGGAAGTAGGACCTGAGACATCACTTTGTTGGGAGACTTACCAAGGTAATTCTGCAGCTATGACATTGAAGTTGAATTTGGCATAAAATTTTTTGTCTTTATTGTCTGAATAATCTATATCTGGATTTTCTGCTTCTGCTATAATGCAAAATGAAACACTTTCTTCTTTTGTTGTTTTTGTTTTTTTTTTTTTTAATTTATTATTAGAAAATTTATATTCCTGGTTATGTTCTGAACAGCTAAAATGCTTGATGTGAGATTAAATGAATTTCTTTTGTCTGAGCACAAGGGGGACAGCACCAGCTTTCCTAATATTAGAAAGCACACAGTGTAAGTGTATGTAATTTAAAACACATTAGCAGCTGGATATTTCCTAGTCTTTCATTGAGCTGTCAGCTAATGGCAGTGTCTTGTGTAATAACCCCTTTCACTTTTTTATGCTCTAAATGACACCAGAAATTTGAGGACTTACCTTAAGAAAGTAAGTCTCTGGTAAGTAAAGAACCTAAATTAGAATAAAATCCTTTGGTAAGTAGTTCAACGATATGCTGAAAGAACATGGCAGCTATAAAGGATGCTTCAGGGCAAAAAATATAATTTCTTAAACATTTAGAATAACATAGAGAATACAGTATGTATAATAGATAAGAGGAATAACCACGGAATCCAGAGTCACCATAATAAAACCTTAGGGTTTACTTAGGTTTGTAAATAGCTTTTTTCTGTTTCTAATTATCTTCTCAGATTCCAGAAAACAGTGCCCTAGCAATGTCCACACTGTGGTGTTTTTTGAATTGCAAAATGTGTTCTAATAGTTATTTTTAATGTTACATGACTGTCACAAGACAAAACTGACAATTGCAATGACTGCAGATTATCTGGTTGATCTATTTCACCAGTCCAAGATCATTACATAGAAGTCTGTTCTCCTACTATAAGGATAGTTAACTCTAAAAGTACTATAAGTAAAATGTGATAGATTTCCTTAACAGGACCACTCTGAAGTCGTGTGATATCCCATTGTTGCTTTTAAAAATATAGAGTACCCCCTAATTATATTCAGTGGTGTTGTTGGTGTTAATAGTAATGACTATTCTTAGTCTTATAATTATATTTTATTATTATTAATACTAACAATAACAGTAACAATGACAATAATAATAATTAACTTTACAATAATCAATAATAATATTATAATAACAAAAATAATAATATCCATGTCTCAAATACCAAATAATTCAGCCCTATATCTGTTCTTTCCAAAGCTAGGGGCTTTTGTCTGGCTAAAACGAAGAATTCTAAATACAGTACAGTAAATTGCAATGGTTCCTTCAACAAATGACACCTTTTCTAAGCTTCAAAGTCAGTTGGATTTAAAAGCCTACTGTTCTTTTTGAGGCTCTAAGTCGATCTATTCTGCTCAAAGAAATGCAGGAAGTCTGTACCAACAATTGGTAAAAGTCACAGAATTTTTGTAGTTCATTCCAGTGTTTGATTCACAAAGCAGAAAAATATACTTCTGAAATATAGGCTGAGACAAAAAATATCAAGAGAGACTTTAAATTTCTGCTTCTGAATGTGCAGGCACTAGATTCACACTGGTGGAACTAAACCAATTATTCTGTGATGGGAAACAACAAGAACAGCAACCAGGCAAGTCATCCTCACTGTCTTAGCCTAGTCTGTGACGTGAGACTGGGTTCTCATCATCTTGTGGCAGCAAAAGGAATAGTTTTTTCATAGAAAATTCTTGTGAATGCCCAAGAGGTTTTAGACTGTCTTTCAAGGGCATGAATTTGATGGAGAAAGTCCAGTGGAAGGCACTGAAGATGATCAGAGGGCTGGAGCATCTCTCCTATGAAGACAGGATGAGAGACTTGGGATTGTTCAGCTTGAAGAATAGAAGGCTCCAGGGAGATCTTTTAGCAGCCTTCCAGTATCTGAAGGAGGGCTACAGGAAAGCTGGAGAAGGACTTTTCACAAGGGCATGTAGCAACTGGACAAGATAAAATGGTTTTTAAAGTGGGACAGGGTAGATTTTGATTAGACTTTATAAAGAAATTCCTCACTGTGAGAGTGGTGAGACACTGGCACCATCGTCCAGGTAATTTGTGTATGCGTCACCTCTGTAAAAGTTCAAGGCTAGGTTGGATGGGGCAGTAATCTGGTTCAGTGGAAGCTGTCCCTGCCCGTGGTAGGGAGGTTGGAACTAGATGATTTTTAGAGTCCCTTTCAACACAAATAATTCTGTGATTCTATGATCTTCCTTGGACCCAGTGAAGAAAAAAGCAAAACAAAAGTTTATGTACTTTAAAGTTAAGTGAGTTGTTCTGAATTTTGGTTTTGCTTTTGAAAATTATAGCCATTTTTTTTCCCAACACATATCACTGCATCTAAATATACATATGTATTGCTAAGCAACGTTTAGCAGATACTGTTTTTAGAAACTTCTGCTTATACCACAGCCACCCTTTAATATTAATCATGCAAATTATAATTATGTTCTTCAATAGAATTCAGATTTTAGGCTCTTAATGACCTTTATAGACACTTTTTTGTCAGCAGAAATCATCTTGTGTATCAAATTCAACTACATCTGCATAAAGCAACTTTGTAAGTTCTTACCATTTAAATCAACATGAAATCATCAATTGTAACTCCACTGATATAAATCTAACATTATATCACAATGGAAATGTGCTCCTGCTTACCTCTTCCAGCCAACCTAAGTAGCACAGAAATCGCTGAGATAGATACACAAGTAATCAGTTATGTCACTTTATCAATGTATTCCTGATTATCCCTTAATGAAGCAGAGTTTCTGGAGAGGGAGTACTTGTCCCTAATGAATGTTTCTTCAGATGTCAGATTTGTTTGGCTTATACACCTGCTTTCCTTATATGAGCTGCTGTCCTTAATTACTATTTATATGCACAGTGGAAAATCAAAATTCTTGGAATAGCAGTCAATTGAAAATCTTACTTTTCATTAGTATGGGAACACAGTGATAAAATAGAGTGAGATTCTGAGATATGAGTGAGGTCTTAATTTAAGAAAAGAGAAAGTGTGGGTAAATACAGTATAGTATTTTCATGCAATATTATGAGTTAGCAGCCATTCCAGTGACCCACTGATGTTAGCTGAACAACCTATTTCTGGCTTGTCTCTCTCTTCTACTCAGAAGCTGAAGGATAATTTGCCCTATGCTAATTTGTTCAGTCCCCATTAATAATGACTGGTAGAAGAATGATAGAATAGTCACAAAATGCTGGTTGGGCTGAGAAAGGACAGTGTTCAACAGCCTAGTTACCGAATGGAACCAGGATGTGCCTTGAACGGAGGAATCCAGAATCCTGTTATTTTACAATATTACCTCTGGTGCTAATGTGAATATCTTCACTTCTGAATTGGGATTCAGAATCATGGTTTATCTAATAGAACATGAAATGCTACATTAAAAATAAAGTTGTTATTTTTGTCCCATATTTATAAGGTGTTTATGGGGATGGTTTTGGAGAAAAAAAATTTAGTCCAAATTCTGTGCAAACGAAGTGAGAATCAGTTCTGGCCAGAAAGTAAGTATAGGTTTATGCCTAAACTAATAATCTGCTTTCTCTTTGTTCACAAGGAAGTGAAGTTCACTTTTCTTATCTGTACCTTTTTTTTTACTTCTGTGCAATAAGGTGACATCTTTAATACTTAAAAACTAGAGGCTCTTCATTACTGAATTTAAGATTTAGGTGGCCTAAATAGACAAATTTGACTAATGTTGATCTTTCTTTTTGTGTTGGTATAGGTGTATTTAGCTGAGAAAGATACTTCTGATGGAAAATTTTTATTGTTCTTTTGTGGAAAGACAGTTTATCTTATGTGTGTCAGTTGAGGACTTCATTATTTGCTGTTTCCAAGTCTGTGCCAAGTACACAATTGTTTTATTTAATGTCAAAAGAATTTTCAATACAGGAATAATTAGAATATTCTGTAAATTTATGGTCCAGTTTCTTATCACTTTCATAAGATCTATAGATGCATTAGGGCTCATTATAATAAGTGTCCTTGGGAGCAAAACAAGTGAAAAGCACCAGGGTAACTGCTACTGCATTCATAGGAGAGACACTCAGTGCCTCACCACCTCATGCATACAGGTCAGAGAGTTATTTCCAGAGCGCATGTGTGTATCTTCATACCAGTATATTCTCGAAAGGAAAGAGAAGTAATTTTACCAGAGACGATTAGTCAAGCAGTCCACAAGAAGGAGAGTCTGTCGCAGTACTTATTTACCTGGAAAATGGATACAAGGAGGATGACCCAAGCAGTAGAAAATTTGGCTCTAATGACAGATATCAGATCCCTGAATATTTATCTTTGGGCGATATTCTGCACATATGCTAAGAGAAACTGAGAAATCATGATTATGTCAACCATGGTCAGAGAGACAGAAAAGTGAAGTACTCTGTTGTTTCAGGATATTGTCATCCAGACTACGTGTAAGGTCCTGACCATGGGTCAGAGCAATCCCAGTCACAGATACAGGTTCGGTAAAGAGATTCAGAACAGTCCTGAGGAAAAGGACTTGGGTGTGCTGATTGATGAGAAGCTCAACATGAGCCAACAATATGTACTTCCAGCCCAGAAAGCCAACTTACCTTGGGATGCATCAACGGAAGAGTGTCCAGCAGGTTGATGGTGGTGATTCTCCACCACTACTCTGCTCTCATGAGATGCTGCCTGGAGTTCTGTGACCAATTCTGGAGCCCTGTACACAGGAAGAACGTGGGGTTGCTGAAGTGGATACAGAGGAGGAACATAAATATGATCAGGGGGCTATAGCATCTCTCCTATGAGGACAGTCTGAGAAAGTTGAGATTGTTCAGCCTGGAGAAGAGAAGGCTCTGGGGAGACCTTATAGTAGCCTTCCAGTACCTGAAGGGGGACTACAGGAAAGCTGCAAGGGATTTTTTACAAGGACATGTAGCTATAAGATGATGGGGAATAGTTTTAACCTGAAAGATGCTAAATTTGGATCAGGTATAAGGAAGAAATTCTTCACTGTGAGGGTGGTGAGACACTAGCACAGGCTGCCCAGAGAAGCTGTGGATGTGCACTCCCTGGGAGTGTTCAACGCCAGGCTGGACGGGGCTTTCAGCAAACTGGTCTTGTAGAAGTTGTCCCTGAATGGGGACATGATGATGATCTTTAAGGTCCTTTTTTACCCAAAGTATTCCATGATTTTATGATATCGCCTGGAGCCCGGCTTAGAAGTATCAAAAGTACCTCCTTCCCCCTTTTCAATCCAATGATAATATATGCTTTCTTGCCTATAGACAGACTACAGGATACATACAGGTTTACCGAGATACATTGTGGGCAGATGATGTATATACTACTGCTTGCACTGTTTCTATGGAATGGAGTACTTTCAATTTACTGATTTATAGAATTAAATTCCAAATAGGGAATTGTGTGTTAACCTTGGTAGGCAGCACAAGTACCACACAAGTGCTTGTCCACCGTTCCTCGGTGAGATGAGGAAAAAATCACAAAGGTGAAAGTACAAAAACTTATGGGTTGAGATAATAAGAATTTAATAGGTAAAGTAAAAGCTGCGTGGTCAAGCAAAGCAAAAGAATTCATTAGCTATTTCCCATTGGCTGGCAGATTATTAGCCATTTCCATCTTGCACAACAGTTACTTGGGAAGACAAGCTCCCAGAAATTCTTCCTTTCCTCCTTGTTTTCTCCAGCTACTATTGCTGAGCATGGTGTCATGTGGTATGGAACATCCCTTTGGTCAGCTGGGGTCAGTTATCCCATATTATGTTCCCTTTCAACTTCTTGTGCACCCTGAGCCTGCTCACTGGTGGGGCAGAGTGAGAAGCAGAAAAGGTCTTGATGTAAAGACCACTCAGCAACAGGTAGAACCTGTGTTATCAAAACTGTTTTGGTCACAAATCCAAACCATACAAGTTACTATGAAAAACCCAGTACCTCCCTGAAGCATAAATAAGTTTACAGACACAGTGTAAGCAGATGAAGTATGTATCAATGCCTGAATTGTTTCTATGGAATTTAGTTTTAAATTACAAGTTTATAGAATTAAATTCTACATGGCATAAAAAAATCTTGGTTTGGCTGGAAATATAATAGTTTAATTTATGCATTTTTTTAATCACTAATAATGCAACAATTATCAATAACCCTCCAGGTGCATGGATAGAACTCACTTCTGGAAAAGATCTTTACTGGCTGTCTTGTCATCTCCCTGCACTTCACCTTGCCCTGTGAAGATGATGTTTATTTTGGCAGCAAAGTAATAATACAATATGCAGCAAGTACATGTGTTTAACAATTCAGTTATTAGTAACTGATCTTTTCAGGTTCAAGTTGCCTGTATTGGCTGTGGCTGAAATGGAATTAATTTTCTCCCCAGCAACTCTCATAGTCTAGTGCTTTGTATTGGTAACTAGAAGGGTGTTGATAGCACACCAGGGTTTGGCTACTGCTGAGAAGTGCTTGCACAGCACGAAGGCTGTCTCACCAACATCCCCCCTGACCTCATATCCAAAAGCCAGAAGGGGGTGGGCAAGATCTTGGAAGGGGATATAACCAGGACAGCTCACACAAACCAACCGAAAAGATATTCCATATGATACGATGTCTGCTCAGCAATAAAAGCTGAGAAAAAGAAGGAGGGGAGGTGCACATTCATTATCACATTTGTCTTCTGGAGATATCACTACGTGTACTGAAGCCTGCTTACCAGGAAGTGTCTAGATATGGCCTGCTCTTTAGAATGAGAGAATAAATCTTTTACTTTCCTTTGCTTCTGTGTGCAGCCTTTGCTTTGCTTTATTAAGACTTCTTTATGCTCGTCATATTTTCCTCTCTCCTCTGAGGATGGGGATGATAGAGTGTCTTGGTGGGCATGTAATGCTAAGCTATCTCTTTGACACAATTTACTTTACAATCATAAAATGATCAACACAGGTCCATATTCAAAGTCAAATAAAATCTTAGATCAGATTGTAAAAGGATTTTTAGTGTTTTAATCTTAGATATAAAATTTCCATAAGCATAGACACTGGTAGAAGGAGGAGGAGAGATGGATGAAATTTCCAGAACTGTGCTCCCTAAATTTTTATTTTTCTAATGGTTGCCCTCCTCCCTGAAAAATATTCCAGGAAATTATTAACATGTACCAATTTACTGCTTAATAGGGTCACACTTTGTGTGTGTGGGGAGGAAAGCACTACCAACTTATAATATCTTTATTCACTTGAAAAACATCCTGAATCTAAAGCATAACTATATTTAGATGTGATGTAAACACTGACTAAAAAATATATTCCTACATTATCTTGATATTGTACTGGAATAAGATTTTTAGAAAAATCATGTATTGTACTGGTATCTATCAAGATAAACAAGTTTTAGGATAAATTGAATTAGTTAATAATCAACATTTTGTTGGTGGTTTTCTTTTAAATTTTTTTTCCTCTTTTGAGCAGCTACACTCTACATTTAAAACTATGCTAAAATTCCCAATAAAGATGGTGGGTTCAGAATTTAATTCTTGGATGTTTATGAGATTGTATTTCTAGTGGTCAACCATAAAAGGTAAAGAAAGAAAAAAAATAAAACTAATAAAACCCAAAAACCTGGTAAATGAGTATGAGCTGAGTTTGTCGCAATGGAAAAAAATAAATTCATAAGCAGTAATGGCACTGGAAAGCTTTGAAAAAAGCCCACAAGTAAATTAACCTTTTCTTGGCAGCAGCTGCAAGTTTCCATTTTAGCAAATGTCTCCAATGCATGATCCACATATGTGAAAATCTAACTAGAAATTCAGCTTTCAATGTCTGGCTATTATTCTTACATCCAAAACCAATTGTGGGCAACTAAGCTTCCTATACTATCAGTCTGTTTACCAGTTATGGTCCTCTTGCAAATGAATTGTAGTTCCATTTATAGTAAGAACTTGGGAAAATTGTGTGAAATCAACAAGGAAAGTGGTGATGTAAGTATAAGTGCCAGCAGTCTGGATGAAATCCACAGACTACCAATAGTAGTGGCTGAATTTCCATTGTACTGGCTTGTTTGCTTTAAAATCTGACAGGTAGTAAAATCTCAGTATTTCTTATTATTTAGAATGCTTTTCTCAACCTTGACACTATTCTAAGCTGCACAGCTTGCACTTGATCACAAAAGTTAAATTCTATCATTCAGCCAGCACCCAGAGTAGACATAATTTCTCATAATGCTTTGGGATTCACAGAGAAAGAAATTACACTACAACATTTAATTTAAGTAAAAAGAGTTATGGAGATTAATATATATATATATATTTCTAAATTTTCTAAGCAGGATACTTTACTTTTACCCATTTGCCTACTGTGTAAGCAAGAAGCTACATAGACATTCAGTTCTGCTCTGTACAAGATTTTGAAAGTACAAGTGCAGTAACTAAGTAGGGTTTAAGAATCACATACCTATCTCTCAGTTCCCATCTATCAGAAATAAGCTGTCATACCATTCTCACCAAGTTCCCTGTTTTTAAAAACAGTGAAAAAATTCCTGGTACACTGATATGATCAGTCATTAGTATGCACCTGCTGGCATCAGCCTGGTAATTCATTACAAGACGTTATCATGAAAATCATGGTGTGTTGATTACACATTAGCTTGCATTCATTACCAGAGGAACAGAGAATTGATTCTATGTTACTGTAGTACATCAGAAAAATGCCAGTCGTAGAATATAAGAGGTGAAGTGGGGTTTTTTTTGTTGTTTGGTTGGGATTTTTTTTTTTGTCAAAAGAAGGTAACTTTATGACAAAGACACTTGGGGTGTGTCCAAGGGGTGGGTAAGAGGACTGTAATATTTTTTCTACAAGAAAAACTTGAGACAGTTGGGGTTGTTCAGCCTAGAGAAAAGAAGAAGACTCCAGACAGACCTTATTATGAACTCAGCCTGGTGTACTGAAATACATTCAATTTCTTAAAATGATTATTTTTTAAAAACATTCATAGCTGAAAACATCAGTGTAGGAGTACTTATGTTAAAATCTAAAGATTTTAGATTCACTTTTTTTTCTTTTTTCCCAGTATTCCAAATGAATAACAACCTTTTGCTACAGAAATTAGAATTCTTCTCTCATTTATACTAAACATAAATATGCTAAATCGGGTGGGAGGTGTGTCCCTAAAGAAGGTGTAAGGTGTGCTGTGCCACTGTGTTACTCAATTAATTTGTACCCCTCTCCCCAGACTGTGAACACATTGAACCTGTTATGAAGAAACTGAGTTCAACAGCTCTTGGTGACACTCTGATGTTTTTAGTAGGATGATACATTTAAATCAAGTCAATAGGTATCAACAAATCTTCTTTGAATGAAAAATGCAGAACCACATCTGTAATGTGTTTCTTAAAGTTAAAATTACTATGGTCCAAGGCTAAAAATGCATTATTTTAAACTGCTAAGAAATAAACTGAAGCAGAGCTTTTGAGCAAAGATTAAGGATGATTTTTTCTGTGCTGTGTACATTCCTTGACAAAAGGCTTCTCATAGTAGCATAAAGGTTGTACAATACTACCATTCCTATGGTATTTTTATGAATCTTTCTTTTTAGTCATCTTTTCTTGTTATTTGGTTAATTTTCTTCCTGTCATTTAAACTTACTTCCTCTGTATATTTAGTATGTCTTCTCAGGCCAACAGGTTACTGCATGACAAGACTTAATCTGCTTTTTCCCAGAAACTCAGTTATTATTAGATGACTGTCAGTACCTCATGTATCCAGAATAAGACTTCCATACTCTAAGACTATTAAGGCCACTTAGACTTGTTTTCTGAATTAGACTCTGTTGAAAGAGTAAAATCTGGATTTGAAAAGTTTTTTTATTCTCCAGAATTTTACACTAGGAAAGCATTTATTATTTGACTTCCTAAAGAAAAATGTGTTTTCTAAAAACATTGTTAAAGAACTTGGGCAATAATGAAAGTAAGTTTGGTAAATATTGGTTAATGATGATGCATTATTTTCCTTTGTTTATAACACAGAGAATGTAAAAATGAAAGAAAAGGTAGAAAGCAAACAAAACATTGGTTATTTTTCTTTGCTGTATTTTGCTTGGTTTTCCTCTCAATTTTAAAATTTCCTCTTCAGTTTTAATTCCAAAATCCCCAGTGATCTGAAATCCACATAAAATAAGGGTAGATTAAGGAAATATTTATATTTATCTGATTTTAAAAAGCTAAAATATGTTAATTAGCAGTCTCTTATCACATCGTCTCCAAATTTGAATATTTTGAATTTCCTTAACAGACTTTTTTAGTAAATGGAACTGTATGTAAGTAGCTTGCAGAAGAACTACTTGGTTGTCTTACACAAAGTAATGTACCCTTGTAAAAAAACTATTTTTTATTAAGCAGTGTAAATATATTTTCATTAGTATGAAGAGGTTGTCCCTTTGAAATAGCCTGAGGCAGTGAAGTGCTTTGTGACTGTTAGGGATGTGAGTGGCTGAATAGCATGAGAAGTGGGAACATTTTCTGGTTTCCCTGAGGCATCCCTGTCTGATGAGTTGACCTTCTTCCCAAACTAAGTCTTGTTGTAATTATATAACATACCACAAAGTAGAACTAGTACTGCCAAGGTGAGAAGAATTTTAAGTCATACTAACCCATGAAATGGGGTTCATCACATACAATATTATGAAAGTTACTAACATTGCATAATGCTGATTCCAAAATAAATGTTAGAAACAATGTACACATCTTCCTTCTTAAAGTCACTCCTACCTTCTGCTGTAAAAAGCAAGAGGCAAGAAAAGTACAGCTGTTCTACTCAATTTCAGATATGAGCTTGGAAGGCATGTGCAGCCACCTCTCATGCTTTTTTATGTCTAAATATGTGAGTGGTTGAAGAAATGATTTTAAAAACTGTTTCTGTACAGATTACAGAAGACTGAAATTTAAGTATTTTCACCTGTCTTGTGTAGTATTTTTCACTCTCGTGGTAATGGTAAAAGCCCTTGTAAAGTAAACTATATTTGCAACAATTAAGAATGAAATCAAGTATCCAGAACTACTTGTAAATCTACTTTTTTTACAACGTGTTTCTTTCACATGAAAAGGGCAGAGAGTTACATAAATTAAAAAATATACATGCAAGTTTGTGTGTATGTACAAACCTGTATCTCTGTTTCCCTCTTCAGATTTTTAAGAAAACCCTCACTTAATCAAAATCTCCATTGGTAATAGCAACTACATTTTTCAAAGGTGATTTCAGTTTAACTAACAGTAGGTCTCTCACAGCAAAGTGTTGAACAAATATCCTTTTGTAGTCTCTTTGAAGACAGGAGTAAAGCCCCAGAGACTTTTTGGAAGATTTTCTATAGAGAAAAGGAGGACATGACAGACATCAGCCTTTCTTGAGTGTCTGTTGTTATGCCTAAAGAAATGAGGTGATGTGATGCCTGGGCCTTGTCTGGAAAGATAGTCACATGATGACTTATGTGTCATTTCTGATAGACTAATCTTGAGCAATATTCCTTTCTGAAATTTCTAGGGAAGACATCTCATGTCAAATCCTATTAATCAAACATCATTTGTTGTTGCAAATATATAATAAGAGAAAATCTTAAATAAGCTATAGGAAAGTATTTTTATGGTATTCACATATCCTCACTTATGAAAATCTTGAGCAAAAGGGGAAAAATACTGGGCAAAGGGGGATAGCTCTCAGTGCCTCTGTATCCGTATATTGTATATAAACCAAAAAATGAGTAAAATCATCATGCTTTTTAGAAAGAAGATAAAGTGTAGAACCCATAAATTGTAGTATGTGAGAATTTTCTTACAAATATTTACAAAACACATCTTGAAAGAAAAAGAGACTGTTTTTCCCTTGTTAAATATATTTTCATAGTTCATCATCACTAACACAGAGAAAAGCCCTGTTATATCCCTCTTGAAATTAATACATTTGGAAGAATGTACAATGAGAACTTCTAAATTTTTTTATTCACTCTCCAAACACTGATAATGGGAGGAGTAATAAAGCACCACTCTCTCTGTTTTAGGGTTTTTTTAGGGAGGGGGTTTGTTTGGGTTTTTTTTTTGTTTTGTTTTGTTTTGGTTTTTTTTTTTTTGTTGCTTGTTTGTTTTGTGGTTTTGTTTTGTTTTTTTATGATGGATGTAAATTTTCTTCCCAGGTACTCGACTCATTTAGAAAAGATTATACACAGATGCCACCAGAAAAGAGGTTTTAACAATGTTTGGAAAAGAGTTTGGAAAAACATATATGTCTCTCATATTCAGGTATTTGAATATACTTTGCTCTGTTTGACAGAGCAGCCAGTCCAAAATTCAAGGTCGGAATTATGTATCTTAATACTGTTAATGTCTAACCAGTGGACTTGCATAATCTGTGATACACAGTCAAGATGTGTATAGCACCATACTGTTAAGCACTTCTGTACCACATAAGTGAAAACATCAGTAACTTTCAAACACTCATTCTGACTTTTTCGAGGTTTTGCACCATATTTAAATCATGCTTCATCCCACTCTCCAAACTGTTTTATCTTACAGTGAGAACTTAAGTGTCTACCCTTTTCCTTTCTGTTAGTATATATGCTGATCAGTACTACTGTGTAGATATTTAAGAGATAGTAAGATCATTCCTACCCAATTTTGAAGCTTTTTTATAAATGTCAGTTATTCACAAAACTGGTAGAAGGAATGAACAGAGCTATTTCCTTTCCAGGAATATGAAGTATAAATTATTTTCCAGAAGATTTGCAAGATTATTATTACAAAATATACAACATAATATTGTTTCCTGATATGCAGTTCTCAAGTTCTTACGTCACGGAAAAAATATCTCTTAAGGCAAAATATCAGAGATAGGCAACTTTCTGTGCTTCTCTGTTTTTTTAATCCATTAGCAGAAAGTATGTTGCCATCTCTGTTTTACCACTTAATCATATTCTACATTCAGAAAGTTTTTCTGAATTTCCCGAATACTTAGTGATGTCATCAAATTAAATAGTCTGTAACATTCACATGTACAAGCATGCATCATGCAGAGGATCATATTAAAACTTACTACTCATATTAAGTCCATCACTTGCTTTATTTGTATGGCACCTGTGTTGACTGAACAACAGGGAAAATTAATTTTTCAGACTTATCAATACTTTGTAGTATCATATACTGTTTGCTGCATCATGTATTTTTTTAATTAATTTCACCCACTTAATGTGAAGGCTGGAAAAAATAAATAAGCAAACATAGCAGATATACCCTGCAAAAGTGAGGACTGGCAAGAGTTTGAAGCAGCACACCTGTTTACAATGTATACTTAAGTCAGTAATTTCCACAGTGCTTATTTACTTAGTATTGTACTCCCCTTGAGTGCTTCAAAAGGAAGGCTCTCAAGATTTCTACCTTCTTTCTGAACAGGAAAAAAGCTTTGGAGAATGCTACATTCTAGCCAGCACTAGTTACTTCTCTGTTGAAACACCACAGTGATGGGGAATTTCTTTTAATATCTAAAATAAAGTAATTTTCCTATTGTGTAGCCTCTCAAGAATGTGTGAGGGAGCAAGCAGTAATGACTGTTATAGGTAGCTACACAAATGAAAAAAAGCAAAACAAACCAAAAAAGCAGATAGAGCGAATAACAGGAAAACCAAAAGGAGTTACAGGACAAAGAATAATATGTGTACTTTGAAAGGAATAGGACTACTTATATGGTGAAAGATGAGTGTCTATCAAGGTCTTCCTTTAAAAAATCTAGCTTGATCAAGGCATTGGGGTGGCTGGAGTTAAATGTTACATAAATCCTACCTATAAATGTTCTGCATTTTGAGTACAAGTTACACAGTGTAAAAAAACTGCCTACTGGCACAGACTCTTACACTGAAGGACTGAAAACCAACAAAAGTAATCCATAGAAATATGTGTATATTTTTTTAGCTTGGTGAAAACAAGTGAAAACAAATAGTTTCAAGAAGTACAGGAAATAATGCATTTCAAAGAAAATGTCTGGAAGACAGGGAGAAAAAAAGGTAGAAGAAAAAAAAAAGAAAATACAAGAACTTCCTTTTTTAGGCATATTAAGGACTTATACATGGAAGCACTCTTGTCACTGATATTAATCTTTTCATTAACTTATTTAGCATGAATTCATAGTCTGGCTGATATTTTAAATAAGGTCTCCACTGTGTCTGAAATAATCAGTTTGTTCTGCATGGCAAAACTATTTACTCTCGTTATGTTAAAATGAATCACATTAAGAGAATATGACTTCAGCTGACAGTTAATTGAGATCAGGGATACAACACTGGCAATCATTTTACAAATGACTTCCCTGTTTGTATTCACATCTGACACAGGGCTCCTAGCAACATGAAGTCTTTATTAACAGATCCTTATCAATGGAAATCTTTAGAATACTTCAGAATAATTTCTTTCTCATCTCTCTTCCAGATCTACCCTCTTCCATTCAAAACCATTTTCCCTTGTCTTATCACTACATACCCTTGTAAAAAGTCCCTCCCCAGCTTTCCTGTAAACCCGCTTCAGGTACTGGAAGGCTGCTTTATGATCTCCCTGGAGCCTTCTCCAGGCTGAACAATCCCAAATCTCTCAGCCTGTCTTCATAGGAAAGGTGTTCCAGCCTTCTGATCATCTTCGGTTCCCTGCTCTGGACTTACTCCAGCACTTCCATGTTCTTCTTGTGTTGGGGGCTCCAGAACTGGGCACAGAATGCCAGGTGGGGTCTCAAGAGAGTTGAGTAGTGGGGGAGAATAATTTCCCTTGCCCAGTGGAGTTTTTCATCAACCAAACCCTCAATTTATTTCCTCAGGACTGTTGTCAATCTATTCTCTTCCCAGCCTGTATTTGTGCTTGGCAATTTGTATTTGTTCTTTCTGCAAGAAAAGAGTTTAGCAACAAATGCCAGTATTTTGCATATTACAGGTCAAGCAGTCATGGCTCATCACATCAGTAATTCAAATACTGGCTGGTTCCAGTATATACATAAATTTTCAGGACACAGGTAATTGCATTCACAGTAGACCTTATCTGTTGTGCATAAATTCATATTCAGTGTGATATGTAGGAATAAAAAAAAAAGGAAACTTTTCAGTGTATAGACAATGTTTTAAAATGTCAATTTCTCTATTTAATTTAAAAAAATAGAATTACAAATTGATGGCTCAAAAAATATCCAAAAATATCTTTTTTTTTTTTTTTAATTTTTTATTTTTGTGAGGTCTCTACCTCCCTTGTCATTTCTCATTAATCAGAACAGCAACAGCAGCAACACCAAGCAATTAAAATACCTTATACCCTCCAAAACATCTGAATAAATATAGAATCATAGAACTTTACAGGTTGGAAAATACCTGTAAGATCATCCAGTCTAACCTCTAATCTTCTACTAACCTAGACATACCAGCCCACTATTAAGCCATGTTCTAAGCACCATATTATAATCTATACTATTTTCAAACACTTCCTTGAGCAGCCTGTTCCAGTGCTTAATAACTCTTTCTGTAAAAAAGTTTTTCCTAACATCTAACCTAAACTTCTCTTGTTGCAACTTGAAACCACTTCCCCTCATTCTATTTCTTGTTACTAGGGAGGAGGGATTGACAGCCCTCTCACTACAACTTCCTTTCTGGTAAGAGAGGATAAGATTGTATTGTACAGATCATACTGACTGGACAAACTGCAAAACATACCTGGTGAGTTGCCTGATTCTGACAAATGCTCTTTGACCTTATTTCCTGAATTCAGCATTTTAAATATTATTGTAATTATGTGTAGAGACAGAAAGGAAATTATGACATATACATGTCATATACATTGTCATATACATTATGTCATATACATTGTTAGTTTTTAACAGGACACTTGGAGATGGAAATGAATACTATAGAAGAGAGTTTTGTAATCAGAATCTCTTTCAAAAATCCTTAAAAAGATTACCATCAAGATTAGAGGATCTAGAATTATCCCGTGATGTGCACTATTACCTGTGTCAGTAGAACAAATTTTAAAAAGTGCCAGTCCCTTTTCTCTTTGTAAGCCAGATGTCATCGCAACAAAAATAATTTTCATCTTTTATTTTCAATTTAACTTTCAATTTATCTTTCAATTTATATCAGAACTTCTATATTATAAAATCTAAACGTAAAAAATCATTGAACATTACCATTGGAACACTGAATCCAGTCTATTTAATGATATCCTACTTTCAGCTAACAACCAGACATCTGGTTAAACTCAGAGGTGCCTCTTTACTTAGTCCTAAAATTCCTGACCACCTTGAATTTGGTCACTGGCTGCTGTATAGAACTTTATTGTAATTGACATTGAAGCAAAAGTTAAAACCAGTGAGAAATATCTCTTGTGGTTCTGCTACAGATGAATACAGGCACTTAACGTAAGATGCTTCTGGTTTTGAAAAAGACTTTGCTCATACAACTTTCCTACATGCTATCAAACTACATACTGATCTTTCACAATTCTTAAACATAAAACACAGATGAACAATATCAAAGTACAAGAAAAGCCGATAAGCTAAATCAAAATGACACATACATGGCAGATAATTCCAACCTGCACATACTATCTTAGTAAGAAAAAATACTTATGAAACCTATGTGCAAGCATAGAGCAGTCTCTGTGTAAGGTGGCATTTATTATTCATTATTTACTTCTTGGATATGAATTAAAAGAGACAACTTTAACTGAAGAAAGCATGTTCCTAAAGACTCCTTGTCCTATCAACAATCATTACAGAATAACAGAATGTTTTTGGCTGGAAGACACCTTCAAGATAATCCAGTCCAACCTTTCACCAACAAGAAACAACTCTTTATTGTGGTTCAAAAATAGATCAATTTTTTGGCAGATATGAAAAAAGTGAACCTCGTGAGTAGCCTGTAATCTCTAGCACCTGGTTTTTGTTTTTTTTTTTCTTATTCTAACAATAATTATACCAATACAGAGGAATAACCAAAAAGAACTTACTGCTATGGTCTTACCCATCTTACTAATTTTTTAATATTGCACAGATATCGTTTTCATTTGTTTAATACAAAACCACAGATATTTTTACAGCCAGAAGTGTCTTTCAGTGAGATAATTAGGGTAAATACATGAGCTTCTAGAGATACATCCATTTACACCAGTCAAGATGCTGTCAGTTATTCTGCCAGCTTATGTATGTCTTTTTTTTTTTTTAATTATTATATTTTTAAACTAAATT
Organism: Heliangelus exortis; assembly: GCF_036169615.1. NCBI lineage: Eukaryota > Metazoa > Chordata > Aves > Apodiformes > Trochilidae > Heliangelus > Heliangelus exortis. Next base: position 134,546,154 of record NC_092423.1, on the reverse strand, counting down.
AGACTGATTCATTAGGTTATGTTTACACTGATGACTAAGGTCAAGCATACTATCTTCTTTTAGCTTAAGCTTATGCTAACCAACTGTTAGTTTCAGTAACAAGCTGATTCTACACTTACATGACGAGTGCTCTTTCAGAAATTCTGTTAAAATGGTAGAAATTAGGTCAACCCAGCTCATCTATGCTCTCTTGCCTTTTTTAAGCATGCAGCATATGCGACATAAAGTCTTAGGAAGTGGCCAGCCAGAATCTCACAACTTCCTGCACACCACTTTCTAACCCATTTTATTTCTACTACCCTTGAACTGAGAGAATTCTTGAGAGATCTGTTATCTTTCCTGTGTTCACATAGTTCTTAATCTGTGTCTTTATTATCTATGCTCCCATAAAGTCAATGAATACCTAGTGTTCATTTAAGATAACTAATTACGTGTATGTAGTGCCATCTAAGATATGCCACTGAATCCACCTTGCCTCTAGACACTACTGTAGAAGAATATTAGTATCCTGTATACCCATTGTAATATTTCCCAGACTAACATGAGTGTCTAGGACACTCTGGGCCTTCTAAAGTAATATTGGACATCTGTCTTCGGGGAGCTGGTTTGTGCTGCTTGTCAATGGAGCCGGGAGAGCAGCTCAGTTTACTCTCCCAGAGGTGCATGTACAAGCTGATAAGTGGAGCAGTTCTCCAGCTTCTGCTTGCTGTATGCACCTGATCTTCACTGATTACTAATGTGATCTAAGTCCCTTACCTCACAGACAGTCATCTGCAACTGGATGCCTGTGTTTAGGTGTCTTCAACTCAAATGCATAACAGCTAAGGAGGAATCCAAAAGTATACTTCTCCTAAAATTAAAAACACGGTGTAGGTTGCTCTAGTGCTTCCTGTGAATGTCTTTTTTCACTCCAAAGTCACACTTGTAGAGACATTTGCTAAATCTAGCAATAATTGCTCTACTGTTCACTGTCAATATTTTTTTGAAAGATATATGCTATGAACATGATGCAATCAGCTGTCTGAAAGCATTCAAGAAGCCTAAACAAAATCATCCTTTGTTCTTTTCATCCATCTCCACACTCCATCACTCCATAGTCTTTCTATTTCATTCTATATGCTTATTCTATTCTTTGCCTATTGATATGAAGATATGCTGGCACCATTAACAAATAGAAAGACCAAGAGGAAAAATAAAAGGAAATAGAACTGTTTTTTATATACTGTGCTTTCATGAAAGGCACCCCTGTTAGGCTTCTATCTTTGTAACAGAAACAGTAATGGAAGTAAAAATGCATGTTTGCTACAGTGGAAAAATTCAGTACCACAGAAATTGTTTCTTTCTTGGAAGGAATTTATCCTTCAAATGTGAGAAAAATCAGACACCTAATAAAGTCTGTTTTAAAATAATAGCTCTAGGCTTCAATAATCATGAAAAAGTATGAAACTGATTTGTGTGCTTTGTTCTTCATCCAGTGGACCTGATTCTTAAGCCTGTACAGTATTTATACGCTGTAAACCAAGAGGAACTATTTCTTATTAACACTAAGATTTTTCTTTAAAAATATAATGCCAAATACAATGCCTCTTCAAAACTTCATGAAGTTTTACTGAAGTATTAAGAACCTAGACAATAAATCAGATTTATAGACTGAAATGTCTGACTGAAGGTAAGAAGATGAATTTCTACACAATCATCCTCAGCTGTGGTGAGTTGACTTCAGCCAGCAGCCAAACATCCACCGTGCCTTCAATGGTTCAGGTTGCCTTTGTTCCAAATATTAAAGTGAGTCTCTTTCACTGACACCTCTCTTCCAGGGGATGGTGTGAAAAATAGAAGACAAATGATATGTGATATAAGATACAGTTTAAAAGGAAAAACAAAGCCTGCGATGAAAATGATGAAAAAAATTAATTCACTGCTTTCCACTGGCAGACAGATGTCCAGCCACTTCCTGTCAGAACATGTACTGGTTGCCTGGGAAGACAAACAACCTAATCTCAAATACCCACCCTTCTTTTTTTCCTGGGCTGAGCATGATATCCTGTAGTATGGAATATCCTGTTTAACAGTTTGGTTCAGATGTTTTGGCAATGCCCACTCCCAATCTCTTGCCCAACCCTGGCCTACTGACCTCTGGGAGGATGGGAGTGGGAGGAGTGAAAACCTTGGCAATGCTGGACACAGACTAAAGTGCTGTGCTTTTAGCCTCCCAAAGCTACACACCCATACCATCAAAAAACAAATCAAGTAATGTGCATGAAATCATTCCCAGAATAAGCAAGCTAGTAATTTTAATGAGAGTGCTCTGAACTTTGCTTCATGAGGGTTAGATGTTCTTCACTTTCCACATACCATAATTTCTCTTGAGAACAGCAAAGCATTTTGGGCATGTTCTTCCATTTAAAATTGGATTCTAGCCATCCCTAATCCCATCCTCCATCCCAGTTTAAAATCTCAAAATAAGCAAAACAATGATTTTTCTTTATAGTAGGATTCAGACCTACAACAAATGAAAATTCTCACAATTTCTTTGAGAAAGCTGACATCCAGTTTCTGTCCCACTCTATATGATTACTTTACACACATGAACACTTTATGCTTAGAGTTCTGTGACTTCTGTCCCATGCAGACTTTAAATTGGATCCTTTCCACCAGGACATATGGTTGGTTCATTCATCTGCAGATCATGCAGAACAGCAAATTGAAAATCAAGAGAAGAATAATTATGATTTCTGAAATATGTATATGTAATGTGGACTTTCCATTTTCTTAATGACAAAACAGATAAAATATTTTATTTTTCTTCTTCAAATAGTGACGCTAATCTAAACCCCAGGTTGAGCTCTCTGGATTTTTAGGTCATTCTTTGGCCACAGAAGTTAAAATAATATTAAATTAAAATTGACGTTTTTATATTATACTTTAGGAAGAAATTGCAGGAATCTCCAAACAGGAAAACTGTGCTAAGATTAACTTCTCTGAATCCTTCATTTTTGTCTGATGGAAAAAAAACAGAGGTTGTTTTACCTCCCTCTGCTTCTGGGAGTTTATATTAGCTGGGTACCAGAGGTAAGAATAATTGTGAAATAATTTATTGTAAAACCAAGAGAATAACTGATATATTTTTATCTTTCTTTTAGTAATTTCATCTTTTCAGACATAAAATTGGAAAGCTTCTTTCTGACAAGAAAGAAAATAAAGGTGAGGAAAGCATTGCTGTTTTTCTAGGTTTACTTTCAGCCTTTTAATAGAGTTTACCTCCTGAAGCTGTAGCAGCCTAAAAAAAAAAAAAAATTAAGGGAGAAAAAAAGGTAAAGAGAATCTCAGAGACTTACTTAAATACTCAGCACAAAGGCAACTCAAACTGTGTTGGTTTTAATCTCCATCCCCAAGAGGGAGAAACTGAAGAGACTAGTGGATTAGGGTCTCCTTTCTACAGTTTACAAAAACAAGAGAACATTAGCATAAACCTTTCCAAGCCTTTACATGTCAGTCTTTGTCTTCATCCTTGTATTATCTCTTGAATCTGTAATATTTTTACAGCAGAAATAATCTCCTATACATGCCTGTTGGCACAAAAGGCTTTCCTGGACTCTGACAGATCTGTTTTTCTGCTAAGGAGAATATAGAACAGTAGAAGTGAACATGTTTTTGTAGATCGACCTGTGCTTATGCTATCTTGTGCTATACCTAGGCAAGGCCATGGTAGGGTAGGCTTCTCCTAGGGGCTATAATTCTGGAAACAGAGAAAACATTTGTGCTAGTTTGCTTCCTCACATATATCCTCGAGTTACAGGTGATAAAATTTCCACTTAGTAAATTAATTTATACACTTAAGTCTTTTGAGTTGGCATGATGGTTGTGTGGATTGGAGTCCAAACGAAAGTATTGATTTAATGTGGTACTCTACATTAAATATCTGAACTACAAATCTATTTTATATTAAACTACTTCTTATTTCCTCTAACAGGCTTTTTAACATCCAGTTCTTCCTGTGGCTCTACAACAGGTGATGCTACTCTTCTGTTTAGTATGGAAAACAAAATACCTCATGGGAACCTATATTCAAAGTAATTACATCTCTTCAATAAAACAGCTGAGCTTCTTAGTATTTTATGAACCGTTAAGGAAAACTGCACAGGAACAAACAATTGTCCAGATGTAAGTGCCAACTAGCTATTTACTGCATTGTACTAACAGTATTTTCTGCATGAAAAGTTGGTTACTCTTCTCTACACATCTTTTCTGCCTTATCTTATTGTGGTAGAATGAAAGATGTAGTTTGCCAGAATGCCTTTAAGGTTCAAAGTAACAATCTGACTGTAAGTACCTTTCTCCTCCCTCAGTTCTTCTATTCAAAGAGAGGATGAGAAGTAGGCACAGGGACAAACTAGAGACTTATCTGCAACAGAACTGAAAACCAAGACTCAGATCTTGCCCATTATGTCTGATGGTCCACCAAAGCTAAATATCTCATAAGTATCAAGGTGAGTGCAAATTTGATGTAAAATATTTTCTGTGAATGTCAGCATCAACCAGTATTGGCTCCTAACTGCTTGCTAGGTTTTCTGTCTTTCTACAGGATTTCTGAATTATCTTATTTCTCCTTTTTCCACTTGCTTGCACATAAGAACAGGAATACATGTCATCCTACTCCAACACTAAAGCAAGTAGAAGCAAAGGAATACAGGACTATGAATATCAAGTTAAGTATTTCAACCTACTGTGACCAATTAGTCAATGCCTACAACAGAAGGAAGCTCTGAGGAGGAAAGATGAACTTGGAAAAGTGAAAGAAGGTGACCTTTTTTCTAGATAAAAGTTATCAGATGTGGGATGAACTAGCTGCGTGAGCTCAGCAAATTAAGCAGTTGTATTACCTGAGCTGTGTAATGTTTGTCCCTGACTTTGTCAAGAATGCAAATATCTCCCTGAGTTAGACAGGCCAGCATGGGTGTGGAGATTTGGATCTGACCAACATAAAATATAAAAACTGAACAACCAATGAAAAAAACCTTCAAAGAGAGCAATTGACTAGTTTCACACACACACGTATTTATCCCTGACAACCAGGCTAGCCAGCCTGATGACAGTGAGGGTGTTAGAGGCAGCATACGGTGGGTATCACATTTGCATCATGATTCACCTGTGTATTCACCTGTGTATCTAGTACTGCATTAAATGTAATCTGTGATATAAGTACAGTTTTGTATCACTCTTCTAAATCAAGAAAGTAAACTCGATATTAAGCATTAAGTCCCCTACTGTGTAATGACTGAAAGAACCTACTCACATAATATTAGATTCTGACACCTTCTTGTTTGCAGTAGTAGCTACTACTGTCACTACTAGATAATCAAAACTAAGCACTGAACCTGAGCAGGAAAAAACAGCTTACATCTAATTAATAAGAAATTAACTTAAGTCAACAGACTATGTGCTCAAGGCAACAAAATTGTTACCTTTCACATATTTTTAGCCCTATCGGATTTTAGAATTGACTTAAATCTGATCCACTTTCAATCACTCATATTTGCAATCCAAATTATAACATGCAGGGATGAATTCTGTGAAGCAACATGATTAATAAACAGTGTGATGCATTACAAATAATATTAATGTTAAAAAAATCATTACTTATACAGATTTCGTATCATAGACACACACTGAATTAGGCTACCTGCAACAACTTTACATTTACCCACCTCAGTGTCACAAAATATTTTATAATATTTTGGTCTAGGTGAAATGCAACACAACAGCACTTGCAAAATGTAAATTTAACTCTTTACTCTCATACAAAAGCTTTACAATACACTATTTCTTTGTTGTATGACTTAATAGCATGAACATGAAGGGCCATCAGTAAAATTATGGTAATGCTGTCGAAGTACTTATTTTATGTATTTTCCTATTTGTCTTCCTCTCAATAGTCCTATCTGTGACTGATTAAAAAAGATAATAAAGGGTATGAATGGGGATGAATAATCTCTTTGTCTGAGTAACACCCTCGCTACTCAAACACACCTTTTCACTACTGTGTATACTCTGTGCCTGATTTGATTTCTTTCACACATACTTCACAGGGAAAGCAAGAATACTTTTTCTGGATGTTATCTGTCTAACATTAAGTCCTCCATTAATGAATCTGGTTTTTACTTTCCTGCAGCTCACAGGCTGTTTGAAAAAAATGGGTTAATTCAAATTTCACTGGCAGATGGAGTTAGGATTGGGTAGAATCACTGACAAGTCCATATCTGCCAGTTCCTTGAGAACCAAAAGTCTCACTTTGACTGGTCAGTGCCTAAAGCTCCTTTGAAATTCTTAAATGAGCACAGAATTCACTCCCTTCCACAGAAGCCGCCAGGAGACCTAGGGCATCTGGAATGTACAGACTGTGCACTGACAAGTAAACATTGAATTCAGATCAATATTCTGTCTAAACTATCTATTCAATGAAAAGAAACGTGTAGAGATACCTTTGGGACTTCTTAATACTAGCAACTGACTCTAGTGCTTTAGCTCAGGAAACAGAGTACTATGGCATTACACACACACACACACCATCCTCTGTCCTTCCTCCCTCCCTATCTCCTTTCCTGGCAATATTCAATGTGCTGCCAAGTGATTCTGATTGTCTTTTAGCTACAAAAAAAGACCAAACCCATGCTAACTCAAATCTGTAATCCCTGTGCTTCATCACTCTGTAAACCATCACTATATATGTAAATGTACACACACAAAACTATAGCATAGAACAGTCTCTAAATATCATCTCTGACCCTTCATTTAACATTTTTAGTATTCCTTTACTCAAATATGTTTCTTCCACATCCCAGTTTCAAAAGCAAAACCCATCCCTGGGTTTGCTTCTCTCCACTGTCTTTCACATATCTGACGGTTATATTTATATCAAATGGATTAAAACTTCAGCTTCCCTTATTTCTGTACTTTCTTACTTAAAGTCTTTTCTGGTACTGAAATTTGTGCTTTGCTCTTTTCTCTGAACACCTTGGCATAATGTATTTATATTTACTTATTTCTGCATTTAATTTATTTTGTTTTAAAATCTTCATCTTTCCAGTGCTTTGGCTAATTTAATTCATCCATGTCTGTCTTGTAAAATAAATGAATTTGGCCTGTTTTACTTTACCTGTCACTCTGTATTTGGGTTTCTAGTTGTTCAGCTGGTTAACATGGATATATATCTGTTTTGTTCTTTAAGGTCAGTTCCATCTCTCATTAAGTGTTTTATTTTGTTTTGTTTTGTTTTATTATGTCCTGAAATCATCTGTTTAATTATATATTTTAGCAATATTGACTTTTTAAGTCTCTGACAAGTTCCTCTATTAGTTTCTATTATATTCCTGTCAGTTAAGCATTATTTTTATGTATTCCAAGTGTTATTATTATCCCTAGGAATACACTATTTCTGTCAGTTTTGTGAGATAAACCAGACGTAGATAATGATTTTGTAACTGCCGCTCTAAAAAATACAGAAGTCTTTGCCTCAGCTTCAGTCCCTATGGTTCTTATATAAAAATGAGATTGTAGCCTGAGTTTGTAGCAGGCTCATACAGCATAACCTGTTATTCTGAGGGCTGGTGAACTACAGCAACCACTTGATTACAGGTAAACTACAGCAATCAGTGTAAAGTTTTTTTCTTCCACTGAATCTTCTCGCAGTATGTCCCAGTTACTTCTCATGTCTTACAGAAGCAGGAATAGTTAGACACAAACTATTTTTGTAATGAAAACTCAAACCACTTAAAGCTCTCCTTTTTTTTTTTTAATTTTATTTATTTAATTAATTTTTTTCTTCTTTTTTCTTTTTTTTCTTTCTTTTTTCTTTTTCTATTTTCTTTTTTCCCTTTTTTTCCTGCTTTTTTTTTTTCTTTTTTTCCCTTTTTTTTTTCCTTTCCTTTTTCTTTTCTTTTTTTTTCTTTTCCTTTTTTTTTTCCCAATGCACAGAATTTTCTATTAACACCCCAGTTAGAGCAGAAAGCAGGGACACTAAAGTGCTCGATAACATCTTCTCTTTGCTTAAAGATATAGCTGTGCTAATACTTTGACCACTGAAATTTTGTTTTCGGTGCCTGCTTATCTCTAACCATTTGTGATCCACACATACAAAGGAACGTCCTGAATGCCATCAAGGGAGAGATTCTGTGGGAGAAAGGAAAGAATATCCCTGAACCCTTGCTTTTGAAATTTTGTCCTTATGTTGCAAGCAGTGCAATGTTATATCAAACTATCATGTGAGTAAGCAGCAGTGATGTCTAATGTAGTAAAAGGGTAACACCTTTAGCAAGGTTCCTCTTTCTGTTCTGGTGCTGAGCTGGTGCTTAAAAATCATTTTGCCTGTAGATATTTACTGCTTATATGCAGGCTGGGGTATGTTGAAATAAAGTGAATATGCGCCCAACAGCATGTGGAGTAATTTTCAGGTTATTATGTGAAAAATCTGGGTCTTGGGGCTGTTATGAGTGTTTGTGACACTACATAATATGGGGAAAATATGGGACACCAACTTCCCCCAGTCCTCAAAAAAGTGTATCAAACCAAGAAAACATTTAAAAAACAGAGGAACCTTTTCATTATTTGGTTCACCTACATTCATGCTTACCTTAGTAAATAGGATGAGAATTCAAAAAAACTTGAATAACTTGCTATTTTGAGAGAAACATAAATTCAGTTGCCTAAACATATGCATTTGGGCCAAAAAAATTATATTTACATTGCCGGATGATGTCCAAATCAGCCTCATAGAGCTGGCAGATAAGAGATGAAGGGACTCATATCTGGATCACAAGCTGAAGTCCAAGCAGGTATTGCAAGTATCTCAAACAACACAAATATTTTGGCAGCTGCACACAGCCTAGAATTTAATCCATGTATGTGTATTTTTAGATAAGTAGCTTTTAACACGAGCAGGCTAATTGTGATCTCTGATGTTAATGTGCTTCATAATGCAAATGAAAGAATTTCAGCTAAGAAATATTACTTTTATTTCTGTAATATCATGTCCTTTGGAATGGTGCCTAACCTTGACTTTAAAGGCTAAACTTGTTGCAGTACATCATAGTGCTACATTAGTTTTACAATGATTTACTAGCTCCATATTAAAAAAAAATAATCTTTTGTGCAGTTCTGACACCTATTTAATTTAAAGGACCACACACCAACAAAAAAAACCCAAAACAACAAGCCTGCAGCCTGTTTATTTCTAGGTCATTATCCTGACAGTTAAAATATCCATGCATAAGGCAAAGAGAGAGTTAATTTTTCTTCACCAGAAATGCTCTGGATTGTCCATATCTTCAAGGAAGAGACTTTGCATAGTGCTTAGCCAGATTTCATTAGCAGTCCTACTGCACACCTATCTAGACTCCAAAAGTGGACATAAGGATCATCACTGGAGACATATTTAGGAAAAATAAAATACTATATGCTACATTAGACAATAAGGATGAGAAGAAATACATAAAATGAAAATATTTGCTCACTATAAATAGTCTTCATATATATTCTTGGCATTACTCCCTTGGGGAAAACAAAACAAAACAAAACAAAACCTAACCAAATCAAACCTAAAAAAAGGTTTTCAAATAGTGTTCATTAATTTTAAATAATTGATATGCAAAATAATGAGAGTATAAAAATAAATTGGACAGAACTAATACAGCAATTTAAACACAAATAACATAAGTTTGCCTTAGGGGCTTTGGGATCTAACTAATGCTTAATTACATTACATAAGAAATCAGTGGAGTCTTCCAAGGTGATAAAGACCAGAACCATCATTTATTATATTTTAATCCATTTTACTGCAACCACATCCAGATGCATTATCATGTTAGGTGTGTTTCACTTAGCAGAACAAAAGCAGTCTGTAACAAATGGTTGACAGTTTAGGAATATGGCAGGAAGAACAGATGGAGAAAGATTGATAAATGGATGGTGGCACTGAGGAGGTGACAAAGCAGAATTAATTACAATTAGGCCTGCACAACCTCAGGACAGACACACATACCTTACTTAATGTACCAAGCTGCTGTCTGCCTGCAGTGCAGCAAGAGATTGGCTGAGTGGTTTGTTTCAGTATTTGAAGTAAAAAGGTAAATTCTTTAAAGGTTTTTTTAAGTAAAAAAAAATATTAATAGCATAGAAATTGCAAGAGTGACACTTATGAAGATGGTCATAGATGTGTTTAAGCAGTTGTTTACTACATAACTATGTTGAACAGTTTGAGATGACATGTGTTGACATTTGCCAGTCAGATCCTGAGGGATGAATTCTGCATTTGATGTTTTTGTGTTCTAAAAGTCATAATTGTACAATTTGTAATATTTTTACCAAGTAGAAACTGCAGCTACTTAAACTAAGATTGAATCATAGTTCACACTGGCATTAACAAATTTCTATGTTCCATCAAATGACTAAATATTTAAAATAAAATTTGTAGATTTTTGAAGGTGCAAGTACCTTATATGTGAATTAATATATATACACATCTAAATACATATACACACCTAAATTGAGGCACAATCAAACTGAAGTCATTGTGGTTAAGTTTGCTTTATTAGATTTTGTCTGAATGAAATATATCTCAGTATTTGACTTGAAATATTATGAAATGAAATATATGTCAGTATTTGACTTGAAATATTTGGCAGTAAGGCCAACTTTTTCTCAGTGGTGGATGCAGAATAACGTGACTGCTTTTTCTGGTATAAATATTTATCACTTGTATTTGGCCTTTTTTATGAATTTTGAAAACTCATAAGCAGTTCATTCACAGGGGTACATCTGACCTAACTTATTGGTGTTAAAAATCCCAATTTTTAGAACTGCTTACCCAGCTGACTGTGAACATGGTTCTGAATGTTAGGAAGAGCTCTGCTCTCAGGGCATCCTTGTTTCTACAAGCCTGCATTACTACTTCTTCTTTCCTGTCTATCAACACCTTTTTTGTTACTGCCACACTATCTTTTCCTTTTGACATTGCATCTCTAAGGGGATGCCAAGCTCTCTGATCCAGAAGCTTTCTGAAAAGACAAAAGTAAGGCTACTGCTCCAAGGGATGTCAACATTAAGGATGACTTCTCCAGAAGAAAGCAGTAGCATATACATTTGTGGTTAGACTGTGTTAAGAACACTGCTTATAGAATACTCATGTTTATGTCAGTGTTAGGAAGTTAGAAATATAAAATAAAGGTTAGCTCAAACAAGATAAAATAACTTGCCAAACTTGTGCTTTCATCTCCATATCATGACAATTGCTTTTCTGCAATGAAAATTTATATAGAGTATAATTCAAGAACCTGAAACCTAAAAAGATGATGCAAGTGAAGCAACACAGAAAGCACTGTTATACTGTCAACTTGTAAGAATTGTTCATAAAGACTGTTCCCTGTTTGAAGGCAAAACCAAAGTAAAGCAGCAAATAAATAAGTACAAATGACAGAAAAATTTAAAATCACAAAATTGTAGGATAATTTAAGTTGTAAGGGACATCTAAAAGTCATCAGGTCCAACCCCCCTATATCCTAATGTTTACAAAGAACAAATTGGTGAGTATACATGCAGAAATTTTTGGAAGATCATGGAGAGTGAACTCTGAAGATGGCTCATCTGTCTGTTTTCCTGTGCTTATTTACTGAATGTAAACATTTAGATACTGTACCTTAACCATGGCTGTGAGATTTTATTAATTTCTACATCAAGGGACCATGTACATAGATCTCTAAGGAATATAGGAAAATACTTTATCCAGAATACTTTTATATAAAGTTCTATAAAGCAAAAGAAGCTAAATAAAGGCAATAGCAATAAATAAAGGCATAGCAACACTGAGAATTTTGCCAAACATGCATGCTTTCCTTAAAACCTATGGAAGAGGAAACAACAGGAAGCCACTTTTGGATAAAGAAATGGGTCATTTTCAGTAGACTGCATTTGCTCTCAGTTCTTTTTAACTTGTTCAATACTTGTGGTTAGCCTAAATACAAAGTGAGTAGATGTTAATAATAGATAGCTGGATACCTCAGGTAGCATGAATTCAGACAAGACTACTGACAGTGATGGAGCTTCGGGAACTTATAGAGTGGGGTATTTTGCTCAGAAAGCAATAAAACTGGAATCTAAATAACTGTGTGGGCCACTTCTGAGGAAATTCATAATTTCAGCTAGGTATCTAAAATTGTAAGATGACTGAAAGGTTTTATGATGCTGCTCAACAGGATACAACCAGTTCATTGCACCTAGAAGACAAGTATAAAGCTAAGTTCTTTCCCAAGATGTATATATCACAGAATTACAGAATGAGAGAATGCAAAGGGTTGGAAGGGACTGCTGGAGATCACCTAGTCCAAGCACTCTGACTAAGCAGGTTCACCCAGAGTAGATTGCACAGGAGAGTGTCCAGACAGGTTTTGAATGTCTCCAAAGATGGAGACACCACAGCGTCTCTGGGCAGTCTGTTCCAGATCTGTTACCCTTATAAATATAAGTACTTTATTTCAAAGGAATTCAAAGCATGAATATTTATCAGAGTCTGTCTAATGTGTACTCTAATGTGATGAACACCTAGTGCCCATTTCCTTGAAAACAGTATTAGAATTGTGTAAAACATGAATTATAGCCAAGATGAATTACCATTTGTATCAAAGCTGTTGAACAGCACCTTTAATATGTACATATTGAAATTAATTATTTTGGACTAAGCAAAATATATTCAGCCTTATTATTTTAACAGCTTTTTTTTAAACTTACTTTTTGGGAAAAGGAGACAAAATATCCAATATCTTCAAATAACTTGTCAGATGCCAGGATCAATAAAATACAGTCTTATTGCCACATTATTTCCTTTTCTTGCAGATTTTCATATAAGTACTGAGGAACTTTGAGTTTCCAGTAACTGTTTTATTGAAAGCCACTTGTACTAAAAATAAAAAACAGAACTAAATCTTCACATTCTCTGGTTTTCTATAAATAAAAAACAACAGAGTTCATGTTTTAAGAATACTGATCCACCCTACAGAAAACAGTAGGGAAGTGACTGGTGCCATAATGGAGCAGTGAGGAAGAGCACAAACAAAAATAGTTGGATTTTTTTCATCTCATTTTAAATCTTACAGTCCTGTTCTCTGTATCACTAAGTTATAAGTTTTACATTGACTCACAACCTTGACTGTACGTTTTTAACCACTTTAACTCATTATAGTGTTCCTAGATCTCCTAGATCAGGTACTTAAATTCACCAGTAAAAATATAAAAGCTTGCCATAGGTCAACAAGACAAGGTTGTTTAATACAGCATTGTCTTATAATACAGAATGTATCCTTTCCTCTGAAAGTTTCTAAGTGTAATACATTTAATGACAGAATCTGTGAGGTTGGAAGGGGTCTCTCGAGATCACCTAGTCCAATACACACAGCTCAAGCAGAATCTTTTAAAATAGGCTGCCCAGTATCATGTCCAGCTGTTTATTTAATACTTCCACAGATGGAGAATCCACAACCTCTCTGGGCATCCTGTTCCAGTGCTTGGTCAACCCCAGAGTGAAAAAGTGTTTTCTTTTGTTCAGATGGAGTTCTGTGTTTTTCTACTTTGTGCCCATTGCCTCCTGTCCTGTCATTTGGCACCACTGAAAAAAGTTGGGCTCTGTCTTTACACTCTTCAGTTATTTACACACACTGAGAGGTGCCCTGTGAGCCTTCTCTTATTCAGGCTGAACGATCCCAGCATTCTCATTCTTTCCTCATATGGCAGGTGTTCCAATCCCTTAATCATTTTCTTTACCTTTTACTGAACTACTTATACTGAGGAGTTCAGCACTGGACATAGTGTTCTTGGTATAGATTCTGCAATTTAGTCAAGCCAGTTTGAATTTATTTATATAAATAAAGAAAACCCCATAATCTATCTTTTCGTACTATATAGTTCACCCTCACATTTAAGTCTTTCTATTTTTTAAGGTTACCTAAATGGGGCAAGAATTCCCTTCTCTTTTCACAGCAGAATTGAATGCCCTGGAATGTCTTAAGTGTCAAGAAGATTTAAGTTTTTCCATTAAAGCATTCATAAAATAGACACATTACACCCACCTGAGGTTCTTTGTCTTTACTTTGTTGGGTTTTTTTATCATTTGGTAAGTCATGTTTGCACTATATAGTTACTAAGACATAATTTTCTTAAAAAAATTGTACCTCTTTTCATACAATTCAGTCTCACGGACATCAAAGTAAACGAGAAAAATCATTGCTGTGCTCAAAGTACAAGGTCTGTAGGTGACACTGAAGCTAGAAAGAGTAGAGGTGGGAGGATGCAATATAAGCTTGAGAAAATAGATTACATTGTCAAAAAATGTAAAAGGACTTGCCAAAAGTCCTGGTCTTCTGTGTGGGAATGTACTTAAAATGGGAATGTACTTAAAATTCTGAATTACAGTAACCATGTGCAAATAAATTAAATATGTTAACTACCATACCTAATGAATTTTCACTAGGAGTGGGAGAGGATTAGATCCTAATAAAATGAATATTTAGCATAAATACAAGGACATATATTTTGAGGAGAACTGTGGAAAAACGTTTCCTCTTTTATTTGTGCTCTGAAATAAATAGGGAACTAAATTCCAATATTGTGAAATCTCAGTCTCAGCCATATCGAAAATGTTTTCCAATATCTGTCCCCCAAATTAGCTTAACAGCATTAAAACGTTAAAATCATCTTGGCTTCATTTAGAAACCAGTGAACCAGCTGGGGCATTTTCATTGGTAGTTCCTGCTTTTAGGTAGCACTCAATTTATCTTGACTAAGATACACAGAGATAGATAGGCATAGACATTTCTTATAGACATAGGAAAATAGAGACCACAACAAGTTTTGGCCATTCCTAATTTGAAAAAGCAAAGTCATAAACTCGTGTTAAGCAATGTTTGCTGGGTACAACAACCTGTCAGCTCCAGCAGTCTTCCTAGGTAGCATTCATTATTTCCAATCACTGTAAAATGCTGCCATCTACTGGAAAATATTTAATTAAATATTTAAGACAACTTTGTGACTGTCCAGCAAAAATGAAATCCTGTTGTTTTCAATAGAAAAAATAGGAAAAAAAAAAAATCATTTGGTTACTAATTGTACTAATTGTAAGCAATTTGCACAGGGCAATTGATTTCTGACTGTAGAAAAATAAAAGATGAAGAACTAAAATGGAAGTTCGCATTCATTTTTACAAGAGAGCATAATTTAAAATGAAATGTCACACCTTCACTGATAATCTACCTAATGCCAGTAAAATTCCAACTTTCTCCATACTGAAGGACGTATCCATTTTTTATAAATGCAAGTGAATCACTGATTTTCCACCAAATACTTAGGAAGAGTCAATATTCTGCAGTCATACAGTGAGAGTCAGTATCTTGCAGAAGTTGTTGACATTTTAAGAAATGTGGAAGTAATTATGCTGAGTACATATGGACTTTTTTAAGATTACATAATTGGCACAGATATACCACTAAATTGGTCCATATTACAGTTCTTGCATTGATTGGGACAAAATCAGTTCCTAGACATTTCTATGCACATACAAAAATGAATGCAAAAGATAAGACCTTTGTGGGTTGGAATCCACTGTTCACAGCCACCTGCTTTAAAATTGCATTTGTCAGGGATATCTAATGTTTTCTTTTCCTAGAACAACTGGACACTTAATCCTGCACATACTTAAAATGAGATTTAGAAATTTAACACATCCAAAGTCATTAATGTCTAGTGTGTACTATTAATGGCTTTAGGGAGGATTCTGTGTTAGATGCTCGTTAGCCTGTAGGATGCCATGTTTAACTACTTAATTCAGGGTCAATTAGTTACTTATTAAATGCCAATCATTATGCAATTAAGTTAAACTTTCCCAAGCATTATATAAAACATAAACCTAAGAAAAACAAAACTGAATTTCAGAATGAAATTACCTGCGTATCCAGTCTACTTATGAAACAGGAAATAACTACTGAGAGATTTAAAAAAGAAATAAATCATGCTGGGAAAATTCACAATTTTGGTGTTCTAAATTTCTGTTTTACAATACACACTGAAGTTGATTGATATCTCAGGTGATAGAACAGACAAGGTTGTTTCTCCATGCTTAGCAGAACACACCAATAATTGAAAACCTGCCTTTAAAAGAATGCAGTATATGCTCCCATGACTTAGGAAACAAGCTTAAATATTCGCTTTGAAAAGGTGCAAACCTACAACAAAACCATATATATGTACAAAGGCTTTGTCAGATAATTTAATAGGAATGTGTTTACTTAAGGAATTTTTTATGTTACCTGTGCTACCAATGTTACTAACGGTATTCATGAAATTTATTAATCCTAACAAAGTTCCAGAAAGGGAGAATTAACATGCATAAAAATTAAAGAAAATAAAATTTATTTTGTGGGAAAAACCCCAACCAAAACATGACATATCCAAGGCGGAACATCAAAGTTTTTTAAAGTATGGTCAAAGTAAAAATTGTGAGATAACAAAAAATACACTTATATTTCTTACTATTTTAAGGATTCAGTTGATTCTGTATCTGTGAGGAAGGTGTTTGGAAGCAGTAAGACTTCTTCTGCTTTTAAAACAAGATTGCAAGTAGTGAGAAGTGTTAAAGGAGCCAGTATATTCTAGTTGCAAGCAATCTATGTTTCCAGTAAACTATTGACCCATATACAAATTAGAATTCTTTGAAAATACTGCATGAGTAAGACCATAAAGGAAACAATACAAAGAATGACTACAAGGTCAGAAGAAAAACAAAGATTTGCCAGTCTTTTAACAAATTGTAGATTTTGCACACATCAGGACATCTCAAGAAGAGATGCCCATTCCATTTGTGCCTAAAAGCAACCTATCTTGCACCCAGAAGGGCCACAGAAAATGTGAAAAAGGAACATTAAATATAGACTGGCTGTAGCCTTGAACTTTCTTTGTGTTTTCTTTCCAATTCTCTCATGATCTCATCCTAGAATTTTCTGCAGAAGAAATACTGGACTGTTATATGTAAGAATGACCAGCAAATAGTGAACAGGAAACACAAAAATGAGAGATAAAGCTGTTGTGGAAGAATAAATAAATAAATTAAAAAAAATCCAACAGATTAAAAATTTAGCATGTATGAGGAAGTGACTGGAAACCAGAGTCAAACCTGTTGAGCTCATCTTACCCACCAAGATGGTGCCTTAATATTTAAAACTCTTATCTCTACTGGCTATTGATTTGAAGAATAACTCGTAACACAGATAAGTGATGTAGAAGCCAGCTGAAGAAGTCTGCATACCATGTGGAAAATGTGGTTCTCTTTTTCCCAGCAATGACACTATTGACTGGGAAAGACTGGTAAGATTTGCTAGAGGGAAAGGAAAAATATTATACCAAAATGGGATTCTATTGTTGCCCCACCTGAGTCCTCTTACCCAGTCTTGACAGAAGTAGCTCAGCACAGAGAAAACAGGGAAGTAGATTACTGGCTGTAATGAATGCAACTGGATTCAGACGCTTCTGCATTATTTTAGACATTATTGAGCTTTTTCCATCTTTATCAATATAAGGTAACTCAGCCCAAGGAAATAAAGCCTACATTCACTCCAGTAGTTTTGTGTCTGATCCTTACACCAGTAAGTCAACATATTTTTTTTCAAATAGAACAAAAAAAGAAAAATCTTGAAGCACTGCATAAATAATTAGAATACTGATCTGTGATAGATAGAAGTAGATTGCTCTATTCAACAAAGAGATCAAAATAAATTTAAATGTATATGTTTGATATTGTAGGACAATTTACAGACATATCCTGTCAGCGTTCCTCTTTGAGGAAAGAGTTTAGATGCAGAAAACCGAATCAGACTAAAAAAACCCCATGAGGACTGATGTTCACTGATAATTTTTCCCCTTTAGTTCTGTCGGTGACCAGTATGATAAGAGCCTCAGGCGTATGACTGCCTTTTTATACCAGATCTGACAGTAACCCAGTGAATCCATTCTCTTTTAAAAAGATGGACTTTACAAAAATCACCTCATGAATTCCAGTTAACTCTGCCACATTTTACCCAAAGTGCTACTCAGTGACACCATACTCATCTCTTCTCTGCTTATTTGGGAAGTATCTAACATGATTTGTCTTTTTCCGAGCATTGCCTCTTCCTTTCTCCTCTGTGCAAGTTCTGCTGACATTCTCTTTAAACCTAGTAAAGTTACAGGAATGGACACTTTCATAAACTGATTTCAAACCAGTCAGACCAGGCATATTCCTGACCAATAATGGATTTAAAAATGTGTTTATTGTACACCTGACAATTATTTCTGAGTAGAAGTCTTATGCAACTAGCAAGCAAAATGATAAGCATTTAAAATTTTAGGAAAAATTAATAGTGGCTTTAGAATTTTCATATTCAAACCTTCCTTAGAAAACAGAAAACAAAACCACCCTTCCTCAGAAAATAATATAAAAGACATAAAATTCCACAGAAAAAAAGCCTGTAAGGAATAAGCTCTATGGCCCAGAGAGAGCACAATATGATAGGTGAACGTTTTAAATGCAATTACAAAGCTAGCAGATGAATGAAAGAAACATGACCAAAGGAGTAGAGCAATAACTGTGACATATCTTACTAAGCTTTTTGCAATATAATATTGGCATTTATGGCCCTCTAACTACTGGATTGATTTGAATGGACTTTCTCTGCAAATACTGGTGTATTTATATTTATATATATATGTAAAAATTATATATATTTATATGTATGCTAGTGTTAATTACAGGTCTTAGATATGTTTACATTTCCATAAATTACATAGAGAAGAACAATGCACTAAATGTTAACTAAATGAAAATATTATCTTAAATTCATGTCTCTTGTAAATATCTCCAAGAAATGTTTACAGGCAACAAATTTGAGCTGTTGAAACTTAACATTAGAAGATCTTGAGGAAAAAAATAGACAGAAAAAAAGTAATTTCTGCTTTAAACTGTTAGGCATAACAAACTGCCTAGAAATGACTTAATGACGTAAGATCTATCACAGATTTCAAGTTAGTCAGGGATTACAAAGTGTTAATTTTTTACAAAGGTTAATTTTCCAAGCTCATGGTGAAGATCATTAAGCTGCCTGCAGTGAACAGTAAATTACTTTTGAACAATATCCTTCATTTTTGATATGCCACTTAATAGATGAAGGAAGTTTCACTACCACTACTTCTTCTTGACAATTAGTTGGTTTAGATCAAGCCAAGCTATTACTGCTTGACTTGAACAGGCTGTGTAACATTTTTTTACTTTCATGGCAGAGCTCAGAGTTCATTTTAGAAGCCAAAGAGAAACAAGCATGAATTTGTGAATTTTAATTATGTTTATTCAGAACCTGCTTTATTGTTTTCATATACATTAATGTATTTTTCCTCTCAACAAAAAATTACAAGCAAGTGTGGTTTAATCTATTATTAAGCAATTTTCTGAATATTACAAATGTATCACCTCTGGAAAGATGTCTTGCAGATTGATGGACATTGATAAACTCTACTAGACTGTGAACTGAAAGACCCATTAAACTAGAAGAGCCTCCACAAACTATCTTGTCACATCATGCCATAATCCTGTGGGGACTAGATGATTCCCTTCTTTGTAGCTGCAGCTATTTCTATGACAGAAGGTGCTTTCTCTTCTGCATTAATGTCCCTATGTCTTGCTTTCACTCTTTAAATAATCCTATGTTTAAATCTGCTATATGCTTCCTTATCTGGCAGAAATAATATGTAATATTATTCACATCATTTGCAATTCAATCAGCACCAGTGAAATCAGGCCTCTCCTGCATCCAGATACATGCCTATATGGGCCTTAGCATATAGGTTTTACTCCCACAAATTTTTCTTCCTTCCTACTTATATAACATGCAGATTAATCTTACTGTAAACAAAAAATTACCTTATATTTCACTGAATTAAGTGATGTTCAGTCTTCAAAACAAAGATTTGCTTCTAATTCAGAAATAACACTCTGCTGGGTCTTTTTCATTTTTATGTGCACATTTTGTTTTAACATTTTACTCTATGAAATACCTGAAATGGTAATTGATGTGAAACCTAGTGGTCCTGTAGAAGAGACAGAAAAAGTAATTGCTTAAACTCTGGAATATTTTTTGTTTAATAGATAGCTGTTCCTTATATATTAATTTTCCTTGAAGAACAAACGAAACCTAGCTAAGCAAAGGACTTGATACATTAATGCCCCTAACAAGCCAGATAGGTTATTTTTTAAACTATAGATTTACATGTCTCCAAGTTAGCTGGTAAAAACAAATAGTGAGATTGTTCTACTATAAAGACCAGGGCTCCAGTTTATTACAAGTTAAAAAACCCGAAGTTACAGTTATTTGAAAATAAGAAAGTGAGTTCAATAGTTCTGGTAAAATAAAACAAAAACATTCTTTTCTCTTGGTAGTTTTTTGAAATAGTACCAAGCATTCCTGGAACTTCAAGGAATAAAAAAAGTTTGAACTGCTGAATTTACTTAGACACTTCCTATTATCTGCTGAATCCCAGGTACAAGAAGTGAAAGCGCTTCAGTGCAGTGGGCACAGGAGGGACACTGACAAACAAATTTCAACAGGTGAGAATTAGACACAAAAAGTTCCTGGGGAGTGTTCATAGCTGCATCATTTCCAGAAGATCAGTTAACAGCAGGAAATGATAAACTGCCTGGGGAAGTGCATCCTGTGGAGGCAGGATTTTCAAAGATACATTTCATACACAAAGGAGACTACAGTACCAAAGCAGTGTATTGCAGATTAAAAAAAAAAAGCTAATAGTTATGTCTGGAGACTATATACATAGGTTTGTTCTGGACATAAAAGGAAATGTCTATGGCCATCCATTTCTATTTTCTTGTCCTTCTAGCTTTTACTTTTTATCATTACTTCATTATTATTTCAGTGGCATAAGTTATGTCACTTAAGCAAAGAGCCTGCACATTTCTGAATCTAGATAAAATTGCAAAGTAGTTCTGATTAGATGAGAGTGAGGAAGAGGGTTTAATTTTCAGTTGTATAACCTTCACCCTTGTAATGAGGGAATAATAAAAAACTTCTGGTTTCTGTGTAAAACAACTAGCAAACTTTCAGAATTTACATACAAATAATGTCTATTGAAAAATCTCTTTATTTCAAGTCATAGAAAAGTTTATTTTAAGAATAAAATAATTAACAGGATACCAAATCTCTTTTAAAACCTTATTTAAGCTTGCTTTTAACCCAACCATATTAATCCTAGAAGCCTAAAAAGACATATTGATAGAAATATCATTATTTTGTAGGGTCATTGCAGTTTTAATAACTACATATTATGTCATAAATTTCCCATAAAATAAGAATTACAGGATTAAAAAAAGTCACAGGGAATTTATTAAAATATTCTGTTCTGCTAAAGCAGAAAATTAAACCTAGATCACCTACAAAATATATTTTTATTTAGTTTGTATTAAAAAACATGATTTCATAGAATTGGCTGGGTTGGAAGGGACCTCAGAGATTATCAAGTCCAACCCTTGATTTCTCCCTCGTACTTTCTCTTTATATACTAACATTATACAGTTCCAGTAATCTTTTATCATGCATCATGCTTTTAACTCCTTTATTCTTGTTTTTTGTTTTTGCTAAAAAAATATTTTAATCAAGATATTTATTAAATGAGGGGAGTTTTACAGGTTCCATTGAGAAACACAGGTGAATTTATCCATTATACTCTAGTTACTCTTTCTATTTTGTGACTTTTTTTAATTCATGGAAGCAAAAACTGTGATGCTCATCATGTAATCCTATTCTGTGTGTACATAGTAAAGAAGTCTATTTCAAAATTAATAAAGCAGGCAAATGGTGAGAATTAAAAGAAAGACAAGTCACTTCATTGACAGTGACCAGAAACAAATTCAAGTTTTCTCTGTCCCAACTTTTCTGCCTTATTTTATCAGTTTTAAAATAAATTAAAACCTCTTAAATAAAGCAAGGCTTATTCAAATAAAACAGAAAATTAAATAACATACATGTAAAATAATAATAAAAATTTTCCATTACTAAACCAGTTTTAACAAGTTGCTGACTCTTTTCTTTTTATTATTTTTTTTATTAAGTTACCACTGTAGTTACAGACAGCTGCTGAGCTGCTCCCCTGTTGTGTGGTAGCCAGTTATAACTGGCCTCCAAAAGTGTCTTGCATCAGAAGCTCATGTTATTTTCAAAATGAGGTTGAAGATTTTCAGCTACCAGCATCTGAAAACTATAGAATAAAAAAATATTTTTTAAATTAATACACTACTCACACTTCATATTGCAAAATTTATTACAACAGTCAAACACAGAAACAATTAAAATCTCTACTTCTGAGTAGAGATTTTTCTCTCCTAATTTATGCAGGAAATGTTCTTTCAAACACAGATTTGCTCTTTCTATTAATAAATTTAACTCGACTTAATGTTTTAGGTAAATTGTTTTAGAAACATGAGGCTAATAGTTTTCCCAGAACTGTATCATGACAATTATGGCATTTGTATTAAGAATTCCAGTATTAATTCATTACAAAGAAATTAAAAAAAATATTAAAAAAAAACTTTTCCAGCTTTGATGAACTCTAAGATTAAGCATTTTTTTAAACATTTACTGAAAACTTATTGTTAGCACCTCCCTAGCAGCACTGCAGATCAGCAAGTATGTAATTGGAAATGGTAGAAAAACTCACTAGTTTCTAAGAAAATAAAATTTTATTTTTATATACTTTTAAAATAAATATTCTACATGACTAGTTAACTGAAAGTTGCAATTTGTATTCGAACACAGTTTTTTATTAGCTACACTTCTGTAAAGTAGTAATTTACTTGTTTGGTTATATTTTAATCCAAATTATGGTTGGTTTGTTTTTTTTAGCAAATGTAAAAGCAATTTTTAGACTGAATGTTTTCATCATCTATGGTCAATATTGTACAAAGGGCTGACTATACCAAGTAGCAACTGAAAATAGGCAAGAGAAAGAAATTCAAAAACTTATAAAAATTTAATTCTTCTGAAATTAAGTTCAATTAAATACCCACTGTGATTACCAATGGAAATTTCAGACCAATAAAAAAGAAACGCAGTAGAACATTATCGGAATAAAGTGGTAACTTTAAACTTCAAGACCTCAGGCAGTTTGTCCAAATGAGAGACGAAAAAGAAAAGAAATACTGTTTAATAACAGTTCCCTTTACTCTATTCTATATTAGCACATGAAGTGGAAACTACACTTTCATAGGACAGATCCTTACTTCATGATACCACACTAAAGAAAAAAAGCTCCAGCATCTGCTTTTTTAAGATGCTTTCCTGAATGGAAAATGGAAAAAATAAACAGCTACAAGCTTTTATTGGGAACTATGCACCTGGGAACCATGCACCTAGAAACACAGCTGTGAAAAAAAATAGTAATTCCTATATTATACAGTTGCACCACACATTTTGAGAACTTTTTGCTAGTAATGACCTATTTTTATCAAGCGTTTCCTTACTTATGTTTTTCCATACCACTTCCTTCACTAATTTCCTTCTTGTTAAAAGTATATATGGATTGCCTGAAAACTCTTTTATTAAAGGAAAAATCCATTCTTACCAACATAAGAGAACAGCTATAAGTTACATTATGTCATGTCACACCTGTTTTCCAAAGAACTTCTAATTCTACTTTAGATAAATAATTTGTATTATTGATGATAAACTTTGTATACAACAAGAATAAGGGAAATGATGCTATAAACTTTAGTAAAATCAAGTTTACACAGCTCCTCAGTATAAACAATGCCAAACTCAGTAAGAAAAGGGTTCTGCTTATAGAGCCTTAGAAAATTGCTAGGGCTCAAGAGCTATAGAAATCTTGTAGTGTGCTTTGTCGTGCTTAGTTTCTTTGGATGGATCAGCAGCTGTTAAAATAATTCAGAATGGAGACAAGAACAATTACCTATTTTAAAACAGCTTGTAGTCAGACAATCCAAAGGTCTATTTTAATTAACACAGCAAAGAACTTACAAGATAGCCTGATAACAGCTCATGAACACTTTTTTATGAGGAAGTGAAATTAATTTAGAGAGCTCTTTAATTCATAAACATATGAGTGGTATAGGTAAGCATTCAGTCTGGAATGAAGGTGTGTATTTTAACTGCAGAATCTTTACTGTAAAAACTGACAAAACCCAATAATGTACACATTATCAGGGATTTAAAGTCAAGAATGAAGACATTTTATAAGGATTTGTGTTGGATAAGGATACGTCGATCTTGGAGTGAGTCCATAGTAAGGCCATGAAGATAACCAGAGAGCCTGCACACTTCTCTTTCAAAGCCGGTGTCGTGGTTTGAACCTGACTGGTAAAAAAGGACCATGTGGCCGCACTCCTCCTGCCCCATTTCAGGATGGCAAAGAGGAAATCCACCTAGAAACCTGTGGGTCAAGGCAGGGACTATGAGGTTTTCACTCACCAGTTATGGTCACAGGTAAAACAGACTCAACTTGGGTTAAAATCAATTCAATTTAACATTAATCATATCCAAACAGGGCAAAGCAAGAACACAAAACAGAGCTTAAATACTTTTCACCACCCCTCCATTCTTCCCAATCCTGAAGTACTTTGTCCTGGTATCCCTGCCTCCTACCCACCAGCTGCATGGGGGAACAGCAAGCAGGGTCTACAGTCTGGGTGTCACATGTTGTTCTCTGTCACTTCTTACACTTCAGGGAGAGGATTCCCCACAGTCTTCACCTACTCTATAATGGGGTTCTTCCCTCAGGAGAAAGTCCTTCACAAAGCCCTCCAACCTGAGTCCCTTCTTCAAGGCACAGTCCTTCCAGAGCAAACTGCTCCAGCACAGGCAGCCCAAAGAGCCACAGGCTACTTTGGGAACAGTCGTCTCCATGGCTGCGGGTCCACATGTGCTCCGTGATCTTCCATAGGCTGCAGGTCCACAACTGCCCTGCAGGGATTCTTCATGGGAAGCAGGTCCACAACATCTGTTCTGCCATGGTCCTTCAGCATCTGCTCCACTGTAATTCTCCATGGGTGCTGGGAATGGTGCTGGGAATGGGTGCTGATGACTCACACTGGGATGTAGAAAAAAATCTCTACAGGGAGAGTCACCTTCTCCCTCTTCTTCCTCACTGGCCTTGATCTTTCTGCTCCAGCACTTCTCTCCTCTGCTGTTGTTCTCCCTTCTGGTGGTGGTCTCTCTCTCCACATGTTCTGTACTCTCTCACCTCCCCCTTCTCCTCTGCTCCTAACTACCCTGTGTTTCCCCTTCTTGAATATGTTAATTTCAGATGAGATAATCTTTTTGTTCACTGATGGCCTAAGGCAAAGCCAAGCATCTAGAAGGGAGAGGTGTTCAAGCTACTTCACATGAGTAATTCCTGGGAGAGGGGAACCTTTCCCTGCTACCAAAAACTGCACCGCATCAATCCAGGACAGACAGGCTGAGAGAGTCGATACTGTTGAGCCTGGAGAAGAGGAGGATCCAGGGCAACCTTATAGGGGCCTTCCAGTACCTGAAGGGGACCTCCAAGAAAGCTGAGGAGGGACTTTTCTCAAGAGTGTGTAATGATAGGACTATCAAGCATCACAGACAGCCTAAAAACATTTGAATTGCTCCAATGACATGAGTCACTTTCTCAAAACTCAACAAGGTTCATTCCAGACAAGATCAGAATAAGAGAGTATAAAACTTCACTAATTTTGTAGTTTCAGTGTTTCAGTATAAGAAGGAGTATGAAGAGGATGAAGAGTCTGAGTTTTATTGTTCCACATAAAAAAACCAAATTTTCTTTTCTTTTAGTTTTCTACTTAAAAATTAATTTAACTTTCTAAATTTTATGGAAAAGGAAAGATTTTTGAAAAATATGGCCCTATGACTTGGTAATTTAAATTTCCAATTATATTCTACATACCTTGTTCAAAATCAGAGATCATAGCGTATTTATGAGTATAAATACACTACAGATGTCCATTTAAATATTAATTATATGTAAATAACTTAGTATATGTTATTAATACACATTTTGGAAACTACACAATATGAGAGTTTCATCTTTTCTCTTAGAGAAAATGTTATCCACATTTTTTATACAACTGTAATATTTATTTGAAGCTTTTTATTTGTCATAAGATTTTTTGAAAAAAAAAAAAAAAGCGAGTCACTGGAACAGTCTTGCAAATGCAATGAGGAAAAAAAAAGAAAGGAGAAAAAAGTTTAGGCTGGATGAGACATCTACTCAGTGGCAGTATATGTCTGACTTTATTCATCCTCAGCACTCTTTTATATAGTGCAGAGTAAACATAGCATCACGATAAGGTGGATTATGTTTTTAAAAACAAGATACAATAAACGGGAACCATGTCTTACTCGCTACAGATATTTACAGCACTTTCCCACAGTAGAATATCCTGGGAAAACCAAGAGTTGATAGAATATATACTCCCTTTGTTCAGCACAGGTGTCTTCCAATTTCCTTACTATCTCTTCAGGCGATGAGCCTTGCCTCATGTTTATTTTTCTGGCAGCAGGCCTTGCCTTGCTGTTATTTCTCGTCAGCCTTGCTTTTTATCGTGCTTTTTTGCTAGCTCTCAGGTCTCTCAGATTATTGAGGCACCTCTCCACAGAACAGGTTGCCCAAGCAAGTCATGGCTGCTCCCTTCCTGGAAGGGCTCAAAGCCAGGTTGAATGGGGTCTTGGGGTCCTATCAACCTGAGCTAGGAAGGTGTCCCTGCCCATGCAGGGGAGTTGGAACTAGATGATCTTTAAGGCCCCTTCCAACCCCAGCCAGTCTATAATTCTATGATTCCCTCAAGTTCCTATTATTTTAATGGATGTTAATGAGAATTTACTTTAGACATGAGATTTTTAAAGCTTACTAGGGTTGGTAGCAATATTTCTTCTGTGTTCAATGCGAAAACAGCCTTAGATTATAGATACTACTAATAAGGCTGAGTCACAACTATTACAGTATGACTTTTAAAAAGAATTAGTTTCTATGATCATTAAAACCAAGATCTGTTATCAGTCTGTAACATATGACTTCCTAATAACATGATGAAATGTGCCCCACTTAGATATATGTATATACATCTACATATGCAAACATATGTGTATCTAAAATGCTTTGCTAAATTGCTGAAAATATCTATTAGTTATGGCAATGCCATTACTATATTATCAAAATCACTTTAGATCAGTCAGACTATAACTGAGCTATTTAAAATCCGATTTCTAGTTGTATAGTAAAACAGTTTTTTTAATGATGGAGTTTTATCACTAGCTTGGCAGAACTGTACTTGAATCATAGAATCATAGAATCATAGAATCATAGAATCATAGAATCATGGAATCATAGAATCATAGAATCATAGAATTGGCTGGGTTGGAAGGGACCTCAGAGATCATCAAGTCCAACCCTTGATCCACTCCCGCTGCAGTTACCAGACCATGGCACTGAGTGCCACATCCAGTCTCTTTTTAAATATCTCCAGGGATGGAGAATCCACCACTTCCCGGGGTCGCCCATTCCAATGTCTGATCACCCTCTTGGTAAAGAAATTATTTCTAATATCCAACCTAAACCCCTCCTGGCACAACAAGCTACTGGGTAATTCCCAGAAATTAAAAGATATAAATTACTAAGACCTCTTAAGATTTACAGTATCAGATAATCCTGGGATCTTTTAGGTTGGCCAGGCCAGTTTCACCCATTGTTACATGGAAATTTTGTGAACTTTGTTGTTTGTTCACTGAGTTTCCCCAGATTCTCTTCTCAATGACATATATCAGCTGCCTTTTGATTACCAGCAGGGTTGGTAACATCCTGTATGGTAAAGGAGAACAACTAGTTCTTTTTTTAACCAGTAACCTTGATTCCTTTCCCACCACAAAAGATTCATAAAGAATAGATTCCATAAGTACACACTACTTACTTTCATCCAGGTACTTCCTTTAGTATATGATGTCATGGAACCTTCCCTTTTCACAGAGCGAGTAGAAAATAAAAGAAAATGTAACATTCACATTATGGTCTGTAAGAATATGGAACATTTTATAAGAAATTCTGTGCCTTGAAAGTGTCTTGAACATTTCAAAAATTCCTACTTCAGTCACAAAAGCATGGCAGGAGCTTTTGGGCAGTTGAGGAAAAAAGTTTTATACCAAAAAATTGCCTGAGAAGTTACCAGGTGCACACACATACTTCTTACTTTATTTCCTCTTGTTCTACTTATCCTTCTTTATAATAAAATGACATTCTATTTAGATCAAAGGTTTTGAATCTGAGTGTTTACATTAAATATTTAAATCTGTCTGTATCAAGCAAACTCAACTTGACCTTCCATTTCACTCAACAGCCACACTTTAAACATTGTTGCTTCTGTTCACTGTCTTTGAAAACAGTATTATAAATCACATTAGGCATTCAAATTGTGGGATTTGAATTAATAATGACTGACTGCTGTTGACTTTTCCCCCTTCTCTAGCACTTAGCATTTGCATTTTCATTATTAATTTATTATTTACATTAAAACAGAAGCTACTCATTTTTTATTCCCAATGATACTGTATATCAGCACCTGTATTTATGAAATGTTTGTGCCTTTGTGTCTTGGCATGATAGTTAGTTTTGTTTTAACATTTCTGATTTCTTGCAGTTAGAGTATTTTATGTATCTGAATACCTAAATACCTAAATAGAGTATACCTAAATATACCTAAAAAGAAGAGATTATAAGAAACAAAATCCTGTTTTTTTCAATAACTTTTTTTCTGAAGCTGCAACAGAATGGTTACAAAAATAATTTTTATGCATTTGTACTGTGGTCCTTTATAATCCTTTATAAACTTGAATACTATGTACATTTTCTAGAAAAAACTGACTTTCAGTTGGAGAATGTTATGTAACTCTTTATGGCATGAGTAATGTAATACTTGAATCCAGTATGAAATGATGTTATCAGGACAGTAGTACAAGAATAGTGGAGAAAAGTGAAAACACAACAATAGCTTCTGAAAGAAATACCTGAAATCTCTGAGTCACAAATACATAGAGATAGATTAACAGGGGCACACAGAACAAGTTAATCCACATTCCTTTTCTTCCAGTGGCAATAAAATAACAGAAAATAACAGGAAATTACTGGTCTTATGCATATTAAACAGAGAAGTTTGCAATACTGCTGTTCTTATCAATGGTATAATCCATTGTGCACTTTACCAGTGTCACAGTAAATGAGTTTTGAGAATTAGACTGTGCATGGACAGGTATGGATATCTTCTTATGGGCTCAGATGTACATAGAAGATGTACATAGATGTAGACAGAAGAGGTACATAGATGTACGTGTTCCCATAAGGAAAAAATTGTTTAAGATATAGGAAAATATAAATAAGCAAAATTTAAAAGAAAATAAATGAATAAAACAAACAGATCTGGATGGCATAAGAATCCATGAATGGTTACTGGAATATTTCAGAGGATGAAGTAAGAGTAGGAAGACAGACTAGAGTATGCTTCCATCACTATGAAGGTATAGGAGTATCCTTTGCAGTAAAACTAGCAGTACCTATGGCAAAGATAAACATATATTTTAACTGTACAGTTATTCAAACACATCGCATTGCAAATATTATCTTAATAAACATATTATATATATCATTGATTCTGTCAGAAGAGATCAATGTCTACATTCTGTTCTCTATTTAACCAGTTTCCCAAGTTGAATATTATGTCAGAGAAAGTGTTCGTATTTCTTATATTAATGTTAAAAAGAGTCAATCTTGAGAAAAGGATGCTTTTTTAATGAATTTAACTTTTATTATCTATCCCATCATCAGGGATGACTCCTGTTATGTAATCACCTGATCGGACAAATCCAACACAAGTATGAAAATTTCACGTCATTCCCTATGAGGTAACCAGAATTATCAAGAATAATTCTATTTCTGTACTCTTTCCATCTTTTGAAACTGTACAATGTGATAAAGTTCATGATCTAAAGTCAGAATCTCTTGTAGTTCACTGACAATATTGTTTTCTTACTAATTAGAATAAGTAGAGGCTATACATAAGAATTATGAATTATGAATGATGAGGTCAAGGACAATCTCAGATAGGCCTAGGCAACAAGATCTCACATCACAGCAAGTTTAGCAATGAAAATCAAAAGCTAGTTGAGATGACTTTTATACAAAATATTTTATTCTGTGATGCAAAGGTGATAGTCATATTTAAAGTTATTATATAAGAAAAAATGTTACCAAATACAGAGAAAGAACAAAAAGATAGGGATAACTAATGTTTCCTTATTTCGTTTACTTCCCACCATATTATACATTTAACCAGTTGCAATATAACAGTTTACTTGATTAATACTGAAGATTAACACAAATTTAAATTAAGAGTACTACAAAATGTTTTTTAAAAAATGCTAAGGTTGGTAGGTAAAATACAATATTTTTGTCACAAGTGGTGTTCCTCAGGAGTTGGTGAAATAATCCATTATTATCAGTGGTATAAATGATTTTCACAGTTGACCAAAGGTGGACCTTTGACTTAAAAGTGACATGTCAGATTTCCTGACAATAATAGTCATCCTTTCATAAGGAAGATTTCCTTAAATGACAGGAAGAAAGTTACTTCATCCACTTGGTATGCAGTATCAAGTCATATAGCATCTCAGCACCAAATCAGTCTTGCTTATTGTGAGACAATCTGGGACAAAATACCAGTGAAGATCAAAATGTTGTTTTTAGTGGACTTTTCCTTGAGTCCTGCCACATGCTTCATAGCCCCTTTCTGACACCTATCAGGCAGTGATTTTCTTTGATTTTAATATCCAGTCAAAAGATCTAAGAGATCTGGCTGTGCCTTTGTGCTAATAGTCTTAAATAATGTTTGCTTATGTTACGGAAAGCTGTATGTAGCAACACCACAGAGAATACCAGTAATTAGTTCTGCAAATTTTTACACAACTCAGTGGGGTTTCTTAGAGTCTGATAACAAGAGGTGGCTCCACCTATGCTATTAGTGTGGTCAGCTCCAGTCACTGTCTATTTAGCTAAGTTGTGTGATACCTTAACATGACTTTAGCTGTTTTCCCATGGGAGGTTTCAGACTTCTTTAATGTGGTTACATGAAAAATATATGAAGCATATATTTTCACAAATAGCCTGACCTTCTGTGAATCAATCTTTGAGGTGTCTTTTGAGATGTCTTTTTTTAAAACATCACTGATGATTTCCAGACACTGTTTAAGAAAGCCCTAGTAAATTCTTTGTCATACAGAATTTTTACTTTCTGATTCTCTGATTTCTCAAGGACTCTGGGAAATTCAAGTAACATAGAAAAAGTAAAAGTGCATATATTGCATACATTCTTTTTATATCCTATTCATAAATACACATATATATAAGGATATGGATATATTTTTCATAAATGTAATAAATCTGCAAAACTATTCAAACTACTTGGTATTAACAACTATTTAATAATGATTATGTTATTTATACATATTTTTCACACCTCATTTTCAGGCCACGGAGTGTGAAACTTTCTGAGCAGTAGATCTGTAGATAAACTGTTCACAGGACACTTCTTTAATGTCTAATACTGAAAAAGTTAAAGCAGTGGTACTACTGGTATGCTTAGAATTGGGAGTGTAAGAGAAAAATTCTTCCTCAGAAGCAGTAGTTTTCTAAATTAATCAATGTAGTTACAGCTTCACAATTCTGGTGTTTTTACTGGGGTTTTTGTTTTGTTTTGTTTGGGGTTTTTTTTTTTTTTGGTTTTCCATTTTATTGTTCTTCACTCAGGCATTCCGTGTTAAAAATCCATCACTCTTTGTTAATCTTAACATACAGTTACTGTAACATTTATAATTGACTTGTTAATTCCCTCTATGTACGTATTTGGCATTATTTGTTATTATTTGCACAATATTATTCCTATTTTCCATTTTTATTATTTCAGTTTCACCTCTTTAATTTTAATTTACACTATTGTATATTCCATTACTTCCAAATTCAACAACATTAATTCTGTAAATGTATTTTGAGAAACTCATAAATGTAATTTAGAATTTACAACAAAGAAATATCAATTAATGAAGTGGAATAAACTTGTAAACTTAGAAAGACGAAAAAAATATCTTTTTATCAAAATGATTTTGTGCTTCATTTTCTAGAGGAAATTATATTTATTTTTTTCTTTAAGCATCCTAGATAGTCAGAAAAATACATTTTTGTTCTCCTACTCTTTAATATTTTCATGGCATTAATGGTCCAGAGCTTTAACAATAAATGAAGATTTCACTAGATGTTAGATGCCATGCCAATAGTGTGGTCTTTAAGAATTCTGATGGAGGCCCGATATTGCCAATTTTGATAAACTCCTGCAAAGGTATATTTGTATTAGGTCTTACTCAGTTAATACGAGCATTGTTCAGGATTAAAACACCCCTGGAAAACAGTGTAAGCATTTTTACTATTCAAATTATATTTAAACAATAGCCTTTGCAAACACTCAGTTGAAGGATTCATGCCCAGCTTTTCAGAGGTTACTCAGTGTACTAAAGAACATCTATAATAATTTTTATAACTATATTTCACCTTTTGATTAAGCTGATGTGAACTCATCTTCTATCTCCCAAATATAATGTTTTAAGTAGACCAAGAATATCTTCAGGCATCAACATAGTACACAATTGTACAGGATGGCATAAACAGGATGGAAGCTCCGTCCACGGCTGCATTCAGAGGCAGGTTGGATGAGACTATAAGCAACCTGATCTAGTGGAAGGTGTCCCTGCCCATAGAAGGAGGGTTGGAACTAGATGATCTTTAAGGCCCCTTCCAACCCTAGCCATTTCATGACTTTTTGTGAAAAAATTATATTTATATAATTGTCTTTATCTATGAAGCCTAGAAATCAGCTGTTACTACTATGAAAGGAGGTGTGATACTGCATGCAATGGCCTTTGTGAACGCCCTTTCCAAGTACCAGCAGACATTGCCCACTACATTCCTTTACCTGCAAAAGGAGATCTAGGACTCTTCTGCTAGGTTAGTTGAGGTCTACAACTCCTTAGAAAAGAAAGCTTCATTTTCAAACAGAATGGAGAAATTAAAGTTTTTCAAAATACTATGAAGTCTTGGCTTCATGTAAGTACAGCGCTTCCCTTGAACTCTCCTTCTCCACTTTTCATTGCATACTCACTGGGAAGACCAGTGACTCACCTGCAAGGGAATATTGATACTTTACTCCTCCCTGAAATAAGTATTTAAATATCTAATTCTATATATGCACTGGGATAATGGCTGAAACCCACATATCTCTGTTACAGGGTGCGATGTCTATAATGCTATATTATGACATCTTTTGCTAACTAAATGAATACTGAATACTGAATTAATTCTTTCTTTAGAAAAAATAAAAATAAGCACCCTTCTCCCACTGCTCTGGTTTATTATCTTGCAATGTATAAAATACATCTGGAAAAAAGACAGTTTCTCTAGGAAGAAGATCATCTGTCTCTCCACATGTTTTCTAACCAGTGAACTATTGGACTAAAGAAGGAGTGCAGAGAGGCAGAAATAGGGCATTTCATATAAGACCAAATATTGGAAGCAACAAAGTAAAAAAGATGCTTGGATCTGATCAGACCTAAGCAGACTTAGATCTCTCATGCCTCCCCTTACAGTCAAAATGCTTAGATAAATGTTGGTTAGATGGGCTGTGAAGTGGGCAGAATGATTCCATGATTTGTGATACAAAGCTCAGTTGCCACCCACTCCCTACAGACACCCCAGTACTGGGGCTAATACAATTTCACTTTATTATCATGGGTGTGACCAATTAAAATCTCATAAGGGTCATGGATGACACCAAACTGGGAGCACCAGTCAGGATCCATCACTTGAACATAAACTATGATATATTCTGATGTTATGAGTTTAACAAAGAATGCAAGATGACATAGTTAAGTGTGTTTAGGTCAAACACAATTAGTTTCTACTGTTAACTACTGCATCAAGAAAGTCAGGTATCAATAACAGAGGAATAATAATAATAATAATAATAATAATAATAATAATAATAATTTCATTCTTAATCCATAATTTATCTGGTGTATGTCATGTAAGGACTACATGTTTATCACAATTAATTTAAATTAATGAAGCACTCCTATAGTACCAAAACATGGTGTGACTTATAGTTTAGTTCTATGTTCAGTGAGATGTCCTACTAAGTAAATGTGAGACTTCTCCAGAAGCCATTGAAAGAAAAAGCAATGACTCTACAAATCTGAATGATCTTTGAGTACTGCTTAATTGCTTTTGTAGTTTCTAAAGTTGAAATATTCTAGTTAAATCTTATCATTAATTACTTCAAATTTGAGTATGTGAATTTTCAGTTCACAGTGTGAAGGTATTCAGATAACATGTTACTTGAAGAGTTCATTAGTGGTAAATGTTCCTTTTTATTCCTCTGGCACTAAAAATTCAAATAATAATATATCAATTTTCAAATTTGAAGTTTAATTTTGAAGTTCTTCCATGTTCCAGAACTATGGAAACATAGACTTCACCATATGAAACAGACTTGTACAATATTATGCTTTAAATTCTAAGTAGAGAAATTCTTTAAAGACTGGAACTTCAGCATGATTGATATCTAGTTCAATGTGTCAATTATTTTTCTTTTTTAAAAAATACATTGTTTCTGTGAACTATTACATGCATTTTATATGCATATTTTGGTATTTGAATCATAAATTTTCAGTTCTGTGAATCTATTACAGCATCTTTAAACAGAGAGAAATCAGTAAACAGATGCTCTGTGCCAAATCTGTTGGATAAATGTTAACAATTCAGAAGCACCTAAGGGCAGCGAATAATCCAAGCCTTTTAAATAACAGCAAATAAGTCCATATCTGATTAAATGCAGCAGGGGCACTTCTGTAGGTTCAGCATGTGTAATTCCAAACACTACAAATCAAGTAAAACAAAGATTTTCTAATGAGCAGAAGTAATTCATACATTAGATTCTTTCTCTGCTGTTATCTTTGAAATGTAACTTAATGGCTATGGGAAAGCTATGCCACTGGGATGTTATACATCCATTTGACAATACATGGGATATAGAAACATAAGCCTGATGAAGAAAATCAGAGAAATTATGCCTTCAGATGTCAACAGAAAAAACAACCTTATTAAAACATAAACATTGTCTTACCTCAAAATGAAATGGGTATCATTGCTTCATCTTTACTGAGAGATAGAAAGAGATACTACACTTTTATCTTCTTGTGTTGGCAAAAGTGGCTGCTAAATCGTGTACTTTGGGCTATTTTCTGAAGTGCTAGAATTTTAAAAAGCTGTGGGGTTCCTTGTGGTCTATTCATTAATTTACACTAATATCCAAGAAAGTGGGTTGTTTTTTTGATTTTTTTGTAAAATCAACTTAAAAGAAAAAAAAAACCTAGAAATAAAAAAGATGAAGACTGAAAACAAAGGTATTGCTTTACTGCTACAGCTAATACAGTATTCAAGCCAGTGAACCCCTTAATCTAAAAGTAGTTTCTACATACTTAAAATGAAGTCAAATAAGACTCATTACTTTGTGAAGGTCAAAATCATTTTGATTTTCCTTCTAAAAGTAGGAGTTCTACTATGCAGAAAATAGTCAGCTCATCTCTTTTGTTGCCTGTACTTGGAGTGATCCAGAGGCTCAAAATCTTCATAAGAAATCTGAATTTTAAAGTTTCAGTTAATTCCATTCAAAATTCTGTCCTTTTAAATTGTTCTGTCCCTGACTGAAGTACTCATTAATTTCATCACTTTGCATAGCTCCATTTCTGGACATTATTGTTGTTCTGAAATAAATACAGATACAGCATCATTGCTTCTGGAAGAATATCAAGAAAATGTTGCTAAAGGTAAAAAGCATATTAAATATCTTCAATATTTCTGAGAACATATTTTCAGGAATGTACTTCAGGATCATAAAAGAATGTGGTTATAACCAACATCATAAATATAGTTCAGTACCATCAGTGATGCTAAAAAAAGGCAAGGATCAAAGTGAAACCAAAAAGAACACATCAAATTTCTCCCTTGTGTTCAAGAGAAAGGAGATTTTTTAGGTCAGACCATGACCCCAGAGAAATGGGTCAAATCTGGAAATGTTCATACCTGGAAAATATTAAGGAGAGCTGTCAAAAAACAAGAATCCAATTTTGTGAGAAGTATTTACATGTTGGAAAAGTTAAACTTAAAAAATATTTTAATGGAAAATACAAGAGAATATTTCACCTTATGAAAAGAGTGACTACATGTCTGACCTGCAAATAGGTAAGTTAAGATTTAAATGCTATTTCTACTAGCTGTATTTTTCCTCTCTTAATTTTGAAAGACTAGGGCTTGTTCAGTGCTTACTGAAACTGTCATAGCAGTTAATGTGACTAATTTGTATATAGACCTAGAAGACTTCTTTCTAAGATATCTTCAAACTATAAGAAAATAGAAAAGACAGTTGATGACAATACAGGTTTCCTTCAGGTTTTTTGAATTCACTACAGACATACATCAAAGGGTACCATTAGGTGTGCTACCAAACAACAAAACTCCTCTTCACAGCAGGTTGACACTAAGTCACAAAAGAGTGGTTTGACCTGAATTGCTTATTGCTGAAGTTGAAAATGAAGAGTAGAACTCAAAACCAGCAACAACCAAGTAACAGTAGATTTCTAAAAACATCATGGATTTGATTTTAAGCTACACAGAAATTCTTTGCACTATGCTATTGAGGTAATTCATGTGAAACTTTAGGTTTGTGTAGTATAAAGTACATCAACCTGAAGACTCCATTTTTCGTTTCAGCTTCATATGCATTGGCCATTGTGTAACCAATAATCACATCCTTTATCTTACAGATGCAGCAGAAAAAATTTATGCATGTTGTAACATGCATAACTTCTGTGGATATCAAGCATGCTGCTAGGAAGAAGCATCCATGTTAGTCACTCTACAAGGAGATTTCTTATAATGATAGACTATTTAAATAGTGTGCAAATGCAAAATCAGCTTGTTAGTGGAGAATGATTCTACCAAGCAAATGAAGATTGTATTTGCCAAACAACATCTAATTTTGAAGGGGAAGCTCAAGTTTGCTTCATTTCACTTGAGAGACTTTTATATATTTGAGGAGAATACTAATGTTCAAACTGTGAGCAATGAAAGAATTAATGGCCTGGTTTGAACCAACTAATGGTCTGTAGGGGAATAAATTTTAGTGTCAGGCAGATGTGGAGTGGATTCTGTGGCCTACAGGTCTCCTTGTATTGTATAGAGAAACAGATCCTTGAAACAAGGATACAGATTATATCCTACATTTGTAGAAAGAAAATTGTCCTTTATTCATGCTGCCCTTCATGCTAACATTTAAATAATGTAAATATTAGAAGTTTGGCTGAGGAGACAGTTCAAGAGTTTTTGGTGTTTCAAGTCTTATGAAGCAATATGTTCCAAATATATTTACAACAGAACACAAACATGAGTGGCAAACAAATGGATAATTTATTTTTCCTCTTACTTTTTTTCCTGCGTGCTGGTAAAACCTTAAGATTATTCCAATGATTTCAGCTTTTCAGTACAAGTACCTAATCTTTTGTGTTTGACTATAACAGATGTAGACACATACATAGATACAGAAATAATCAAACTATAATCAAACCATATTTTCTACATCTCTTATGTCTGCATAGTCTGAAGATATCTTAGTATGTGAAACTAATTACTACTAAAAACTACTTCTATTTTGCTGCTAATACTCAGAATTGCATATTAAGCTCTTGATTTCATTTTTTCTGTTAGCAGGCACGACCACTCAGAAATGTATGTGTTCTGTTCTACATGAGCAAGCAGCCATGTCGCATAGTAGATCACTAGCTGTTTGATTTATATGTGCAGATCTCAAATATGCAGTGGTAAAGGCAGTCTACTTTCTCCTTGCTAGGCTTAGTTATTTACAGTGATAAGGCATGAAATGCAAGCTCTAAGACAAGTTTCAAATTTCATTTATAAAGCCATATTTTTTTCCGTTTCTAAAATAAACTACCGTCTGATCGGATCAGCTGCAAGTCACAAGGGTCACTATGGCATTTACTTTACCTCGTCTGCAAACCAGTCAAACATCCTTAGTTGTAAAATTTGATTGAATTTGAATATTGCTTGAGGTTCATATTCTGCTCAAGACAGTATGTGAAATGATCAGATAATGAAATGACAATGCTAATTCAAAATAGGTTACCTTCCTCCAAAAGACTGGAATGTACCAACAAACATGGAAAAACAGAGAAGAGCCTCAAGACTGAAGTAGCTCTGGGCCTTAGGCACCTTTGACTACAGAGATAATCATGCAAGATAAAAGCATCAACTTTAATCTCACTACAGATATGAGCACTTATGAAGTTCCTCATACTATCCAGAGAAAGAAATGCTGATATTTTATGTTAAAAAATTGTTTATGGGTTTTATCAGGCAGAGTGTAAGCAGATCTGTTATTTCACTGAGCTACATGTGATACATTTTCTGACTCAAAAATTAAGCCTTTTGACTTCTAAAAAATAAACTAACTCTTCTGTATTTCAGGTAAGTGTTAATGGCCTATAGTAGCTGCATAAACAATGGAAAGGACTGGCACCACCTTTATTATCCACTGAATTTTTTACGTAAAAATTACTTTATCTGCTGAGATTAAGAAGAATGAAAAAAAAATGAAAGAAGAAAAAAAAAAAGGATATTTTAATGTTATTTTTTTGCTTTTAAAACTGCTGGACAGAGAAGATTATAATTTCCAGCTCCAGCTACTTTACATAGCTCAGCATCTACTCATTAAAATGCTACAAGAGATATTGTGAGAGCTTTACCACAGAGAAGTTATCTTGCCAGTACATGTAACATACCACCCATGGTGACAAAATTAGCAAGATGGTAATGTTATAGTTATTGACAAATAACCATCATGTAATACTTCTCTTTCTGCTGATAACAAAAGGCAAGATTGGCAAGATAAATCTAGAATATTACGCTTACTGTATTTTATTTGATTTTTCAGCTTTAGAAGTTTCAGAAGCTTTTCAGGAGAACATTATTATTTTAGTCAGGTAACATTTTGGGAGCCAGGTACATAAGTTTTCTTTAGCACAATTGCACATCTACTGTCTGGACAGTTTTCTCTACCCCATTCCTGTGGAACCAAGAAGAAAGGCAGGGGAATGACTACACTCCTACCTCTTAATTCCAACTTGTTACAAGCCTAAGAAAATGTACATTCTTATGGATTAATACCCCTTACATTATCATAGACATAATTACATGCAGGCCAACAACTATCAATATTTTACCACCTGAGAGCTAGCAAAATTGTGCTTTAAGTTAATACATCATTATATTTTACTTGAAATATCAAATGCCAATGACATTTTTAAGAACCAGGCTGAGGTAGTACAAATTAATATCAGGTTTACCTTTTGTCTACAAACCCAAAAGAAACAGCTTTTGTTACACATTGCTTATTGCATAGATATTAAAAAACCTGTATGTTTCAGTGAATCCCTCTGCTTGTACTGAAGGCTGTAAGATTATCTAATGGTAATACACATTGTAGTTATTTTCTGTTGTAAACTTGCTTGGTTTTGTGGTATTTTCCTCCTACAGCTGTAATAATCTATAGTTTCATGTTTAATAATTTCAGCTGGGCCCCCTCTTTACATCTTTCAATAGCATGCAATTGTACTTTACATTTTGTTCAGCATTTGGTAATTGCTGAGGAGAGGAAAAAGTGTTTCTGGAGACTTCCAAAATGGTGAAAACGGTGTTCCCCATCAACTTCTACTTACCACATTTTACTTCTCATATATATCTGCTCTTAAGAGACCTTATAAATGCTCCAGATTTATAAATTTGTTTTTCTGCCTCAGTGATGACACTTGGTTTTGAATCTAGATTCAACACCGTCCTTTAGTCATCTCTACTATGCAAAAAGGATGGGGTAGTGGAATTCTGAGGCATCAGCCCCCAGGGTCTATTGTAGAAAGTAGTGTTGAAACACTGTTGTAAGCCTTTGAAGAAAACCTCATTTTCACTTCAGAGGACTGTCTGATGCCTATGGGAATAACGTTAGAGAAGAATGCCTGCATATGGAGACATCAATAGAGATAAAGATGGAGGATTGGAGGAGGCAGAGTTACCCCACTTACTTAACATTGGGAACTGATTGCTTAAGCAAAAGAGACCTATAAAAGCAGGAAGCGTGATGGTGGGCTTTGGGAGTTTCACAAGCACCAACTCTCCATTCGCTGAATCAACGTTGGATTCAGGATTGGTGATTTTCTCTTATCTATGTCTCTAACTTTTCTTTCTCCTACTCTCTCTCTTTCTCTTTTGTCCTTCCTAAAATCGTTAAATAATGCGAAACCTACCACAATTTTTCCCAGATCTCACATCTTGAACATACATGTATTGTGACTTTTATAATCAAAGTATCAGCCTTTATGATTGTGTAGCCTGAGCATATGTGATAATCAAAGTATGAGTCTTTATGAGTTATTCCTTCTATAATTCTAATTAAAGCTAATGTTAAAATACAGATCTTGAGTGTCTTTTCACCTTAATCCATTCAAGGGGGTTCTGACAGTCAAGCATTTTCCTCTGACTGTAGCACTTTAATCACCTCTCTTCATAAGGGCCAGGTCTGAGACTAAGATTGGATCTAGTTGCATCAAAGCTCTTCTCTGAGAAGGAGTTTAGAAAACAAAGAAAACACTCACCAGGTCACTCACTTGGCACTTTCAATAAAAGGCAGAATTTAACTGTGACTCTAAGCACTCTAAGGAGAGAAGGAACAATGATAACACCAGACTATACCCTTTGATATTCCCAGAACATGATTATTCATATGTGCCTAAGCTTT
Source organism: Heliangelus exortis (assembly GCF_036169615.1). Classification (NCBI taxonomy): domain Eukaryota; kingdom Metazoa; phylum Chordata; class Aves; order Apodiformes; family Trochilidae; genus Heliangelus; species Heliangelus exortis. The sequence goes on along the minus strand of NC_092423.1, from coordinate 134,505,083 downwards.
TGTCTTGCCTACTATAATTGGACAAAAGTCTTTACTTAGTCATAAATTCTGAGCAGATCAAGGAACCTATAAGGCTTGAGATCTTGCTAGAATTAAAAATGGATGTAAAAAAGCAAGAGTTTGTGATGTTCAAACTGCCTTTAGCTGTGATGACTTAGGATTAACATACAGAGCAGGTTAGAAAATCTTTCAGAAAGCTGATCCAAAAAAAAAAACTTTGTCCCAATCATCAGACAAAAAAAAACCCACCACAGGACAGATGAGTAACTTCAGACTGCATTGAACATCAAATCATTGCAAAGTAAAATGGAGAGAAAGCTCAAGAGAACATATGAATTATTAGATAAAGTTTAGAGAAGCAATTTCTGTGGATCACATTTAACAAATAAATAGGTAAACAAGTAAATAAATATTTTCCCCCAGTATAAAAAGAAATTTAACTAATTTCACAGATATGAAGAGCAAATATGAAGCATTATCAGGACCATACTTCTGCATTATGCACAGTAACAGCCTCTTTTCAACATCTGCTATTTCTACTGCTGCAGATGCATTTGGTTCTGTGAAATACCCAGGACATATTTCTATGAGTTTGTGACATGGTACTTTAAAATTAAACTTGGGTTTCTTTTATAATGCTTATTTACTAAAATAGTAGAAATCTCATAAATATATTTACTCATCTTTCTTTGCAAATATCTGAGCTAGTTTTCAAGTAGCTTGTTCAAACACCACATCAGTGCAGTTCAAGTGTCATGGCAGTGCTTTAACCCAGCTTTCTGGGACCATCTCATCTGCTGCTTGGAGTTCTGTGCTTCCGTATTTACACTGATACCTCTACGAGAGAGATCTAATTTACATCTGGTTCAGTCCACAAATTCTGCAGTCATTTTCACAACTTGTATATTGACAATACCCTCAGAGATACTTACTAATTTAGGTAGGACACAATGTATGCTGAACTCATGTATTCACAACCACCTATTCCCCCAGTAATACAGAAATACACTTCTATAAAGCAACTTATTAAAGCCTCAGGGAAATAAGAAAAACATAGGCAAAATTCAACAAACCTATTCTGTGGCCCGATCTTATGGAATGCAACTATCCCTTGAGGGCTGTGAAGTATCCTTCATGTATTCATTCACTTTTGTTTACAATGGTTTTCAGGAGAAATCTCTTCTTTCATGCCTGAGGCCTCTATACTAATAAGCAAGTTACCACCTTAAAAGAGAAATAAAAGATATGCTTTAAAATACTACATGCCTAAAGCCCAGATTTCTCTATGTGATGATGTGATGTAATTTGATGTGGAAGTAGAGCTAAAAGGAAAATATGCACCTCTTGCATTCATTAATAAACCTTACTATGTAAATCAGTTGGTATATGCAACTGTGATCATACTAGCTGCCAGAAAAGAGATCTTTCTTAAAAGGTAATGTAGTAAGAACATTTAGTGAAAAAGTACTGAAATAATTTTGGTATTGCTTATATTGCTAGTAAGAACATGTACTGCATACTTATATTTCACAATGAACTTCGTGTGTCCATGATATTCTATGCTTAAAGCTCGGAGAGGTCAATTTATTTCCATGCTCATTTATATCCATTATAATTTTTTTCTTGTGTTTATGCTCTGAAAAAAAATATTCATATATTTCACTAATTTATTTGCTTAACATTAACATTCTCATAAAAAAAAGCCAGCTGTCAAGATAGTAGAAATGAAATGGTGGTTAGAGAGGAATATTATCCAAGTCTGGTAAAAAATAAGTATCTGTTGAAATAATAAAAGCCTACCATACTTCAGACCATTAATGAACTTTAAATTTAAACTTGCTCTTGTTGCCATAAGAAATCTGAAGGAGGGAAACCAGTTGTGGCTCCAATCTAAATCCTCCATGCTGTGAAAAACTCCCCAGACTGCAACACCTATGAAAATATTACTATCTAAGAAATGGAGTTTTAGATTTTACTATGAATATCACTACATATTTCTCTTATAAAAATGGAAAAAAATAGTACAAAATTAGTACCAAAGAGGATGCTTGCACTAATGAAACAGAAGATGCAGAATCAGAGAATCATAGTCATAGAATCATAGAATAATTTATGTTGAAGGGACCTCTAAAGGTCATCTAGTCCAAAACCCCTGCAGTAAGTAGAGACATCCTCAACTAGATCAGGTTGCTCAGAGCCTCATCAAGCATCACCTTGAATATCTGCAGGGATTAGGCTTCAACTACCTCCCTGGGCAATCTGTTCCATTTTCCCACTGCCCTCGAGGTAAAGAACATTTCCCTAACATCCAGTCTAAATCTACTCTCGTTTAATTTAAGACAATTGCTTCTTCTGCTACCACTAGAGGCCCTTGCAAACAGTCCATCTCCAGCCTTCCTGCAGGCCCCTTCAGATACTGGAAGGTCACTATTAAGTCTTCCTGGAGCCTTCCTTTGTCCAAGCTAAACAGCCCCATCTCCCTCAGCCTGGCTTCATAGGAGAGGTGCTTCTTCCCCCTGATCAAATGTACTCTTAGGACTCTGAGGGCACCAACAGGTTTTACCAGCTCTGACTAGCTCCACCTGGGAGCCACATCTACTTCCCATGCATGGCTCAAGCAGCCCCATGTCAGCTCAACCCATGGCTGTCAGTCTCTGACCCAGTGACAACAGAGGGGAACCAGTCTCCAGCCTGTGTTTGACCCCCCTCTCCTGGATGTACCCCTCAGCCCTACACTGGAGGGAATATTTGATTGTAGTCAGACAGGTACAACTAGAACATTAAAGAACTGTTCTTCAGAAACATGTCCCTAAAAAAGATTTTAAGTATTATGATATATAATATTGAAGGAACAGGTGGTTTGTTTGTTTGTTTGTTTGTTTGTTTTTTAATAATACTCAAGCATTATTATGCTTGGCATTTTATAAAACTGATTTGCCACATTGTAACGACCTTGCATATCCAAAATTGGGAAGCTATATTCTAGAAAAAAAGCTAAGATTTTAGAAAAAGAAATGTGGGCTTATTTTTATTCTTTTCATTCTACAATCAGGATGGTCTATAAACATTATAAGAAAAGAAAATATTTTCATACTAGTGTGGGATAAGGAGGTAGCTAAGCACCAGAAAGCCACTCAGATTGTGATGGGGGAGAGTATAAGAAGGGTAAATGTGTGGAAAAGTTCTGATTTGAGATAAAGACAGTTTTATGTGCAAGCAAAGCAAAATAAGGAATTAATTCACCACTTCGCATCAGCAGGCAGGTGTTTAGTCATTGTCAGGAAAGCAGAGCTCCATCACGTTACAGTTTCTTGGGAAGGCAAACAGCATAGCTGTGAAAATTCTCCCACTTCTCATTCTTTCTCCCAGCTTTTATTTCTGAGTGCTATTCACATGGTATGGAATATCCCTTTGATCAGCTGGGGTCATCTGTTCCAGGCGTGTCCCCTCCAAACTTCTTGTGCACTCCCAGCCTACTCACTGGTGGGGTGAGAAGCAGGAAAGGCCTTGACTCTAGGTAAGTGCTGTTAAGTAATAACTAAAACATCCCTGTTTTAAAGGACCATGTCATAGAATCATAGAATGGTTTGGGTTGGAAGGGACCTTAAAGATCATCTGGATCCAATCCCCTGCCATGAGAAGGGATACCTCCCATGAGACCAGGTAACTCAAAGCCCCATACAACCTGTTATTTCTACCATAATGGAAATCAGTTCAGGTACCTAAGTAAAGGTGTCTAGCATAATTGGAGACTGTGTGTCAGGATCTAGAGTACACCGTGTGCTTCTGGGCTGCCAGCTGAAGTCTGGAAATTCCAGTGAAAATAGCTACCCATATTTTGTCAACAAAATCTGAATATAAAAAGGAATCAGAGCCTAGAGTGACTCAGTTGTCCAAAATTCAGTTCATGTTTGTAACTTAAATACAAACATAAAGTGACATTATAACACCAGCAGAGTATGCAAGCCACCTGTAGATGATATTTCTTGATCAAATGTGATACAAGAAATAGAAATTCACACTGGGGTCAGGCCTCACAGTTTGGACCTGCTGTTTAGAGAAGAGATAAGAACAGCTTGTGATGATCTAAATAATGCCACATAGTTTGATAAACTGAGTCATCCCATGCAAAGCAATTTATTGCATTCTAAGATACAGGCTACCTTTCTAGCTACCATGTTATTTCTGCTTTGGCATGCACCTGGATGGAAATCAATTCCAAGATACGGCCGTACATGATCTCCTGAAGGTGTAGTCCAAGTGAGAACACTAAGATTCTCATCAGGAATTTATGCAAACATCAATAAAGGGAAAGGAAAAAAGAGTTCTGAAAGGCTAGGAAAGTTCATATCGAAATTCAAGTAGTCTATTATTTTTAAAGTAATAATTATTACATATCTAGAAATATAAATCATTAGAAGTGAAAAACTGAGCCTGCTTTTACTTATTTTTGATGAGAGGGAACTCACAAACTGGGCAGATTTCTGTTGGAGAATTATCCCTGGATATCCATACTTGGAGATAGTATATGAGATATATTAGCAGGTAAATAAAAATTACGTGAACTCAATAGCTCAGAAAATGAAAATTTTCTTAACATGTATTCTGAAATAAATGCCTCAGGAGAGTAGATAATACATTAAGATTTAGACAGACTACTGTCTAGAAGACTACTACATCTCTTTTTAAGCTTTTAATACTTTAGTAAATTGAGTGCCAAAAGATGGAATAACACAGAGGACAAACAGGCTTCCAAAGATAAGTAAACCAGTAGCTTATTCAGGAAAATGAATGTGAGTTAATAGAATTATTGCAAAGGATTTATTCTGCTGATATGAACACAACATGATCTTAAGAAGTGTGAATAAAAAGAAAATCCCAGGATATCAAGAGTGAAAATCTTTAATCTCTAGGCTTCTCTTCTAAAGAATTTATAAAATCTACTTCCTTTTGTGGTGCTTCAGGTAAATCACTCAAGAAGAGAGGAAAGCTGATATTTAGTCTTGTAAACGATGGTAAGGAATAGTAAAGAACCTTTATTTTGAACAATAACCTCTCTGTTGGCTCTGTAGAGTTCATTTAGACATGTTCGTTTTTTTATCTTTGAAAAGATTGTAGCAGCAGGACAGACCCTAGAGAGTCTCTGGGTTTCCAGTCTGTTAGTCCATGAGAGGTAGTGTTGGAACACTCATTTTGATGTGCAGGCACTGGTGTAAAATAACTTAAGGAACAACAAATGCATCAGTGCTTTCTTTTGGGCTTCATAGGAAGCCTGCCCAACAACCTACACTATATAAGCTGCAGGCCTCGTCCTACTCTAATTAAAACACATAGCAAAAACAAATAGTGGGAAAGAGGAACGACACTGAAACATATGTTAATGTTCATCAAGGGCAAGCCTATTTTTACAACCTCTTAGTGTTATTTTTCCTTCTCATCTTTTAATTAGACATGTACCATGAAGAATAATGCCCAGAAGATTTCACGGTGCCAGCCCAGAAAGTTTCATGGTGCCAGAAAAGATACAGTGAAAATAATAGAAAGAAACATTGTCAGACTGTGTAAGCTGGCAATATTCTTTGACTAGATATTCTGAAGAAGCAAAGCCAAGAAAGAGAATCTAGTTTATACAGTCTGTACCTGATGTGTAAACTTTAGGAACAATGGACTAGAGAAGTCAGGGAAGCTATGGAGACAAGATTTCATTTTTGTAGAAAATCTTTACGGTTCAAGCTAAAGAAATAAATTCTAAAGAGCCTTTACCATTTACAAAAATAGTAGTTTAAGTGAAAGATATCTTTGTTAACAATGCATACTGTGTTGTCTGCTAAGAACTCAAGAAGAAATCAGTACTCTTACTGCAATTTAAATTATTATTTTGTGCCTACTCTAACTATATTTACTTTATGAATGTGTCACTTTATTCTTGATCTTGATGTCATAAATTCCTGAAGTAAAGCATGAACAAATTGTTTTTTACATATCTTCATCCACCTATAGAGTCATAAGCTAACTGTTCAAATAACCAACAATCTGCACTTCCCTATATAATTCATAAAGTAAAAACTCTGTGTGACTCAATAAAGATATCAGCATTTCATTTTGTAGAAGGTACTTATTTTATTGATTAAATTGATTGATCAGTACCTGTGCAATGAAAGTAACAAAAGTGTCCTGCTATGCTATAATAGTGGTTGAAATTTTATTTTTGAGAATGAGGAGTAATGAGATAGCTCAGTTTTATGTACTGCTTAACACACTCTGGAAACTGCATTCAATCTACAGGGCTGAGAAGAAAGTACTTAATCACAACAAGAGAGGAAAAAAATAGAATTATTTGGATTATTTTTGAGGTTCCTTGTCATCTGCATTTTAGAAGTAATTTTTGGGATACTCATTATTTACAAGATTTAAATCCTAGCCAAGTACCCGTTCCATATTTTAATATATTCTTGTATCTGTATTTTATAATATGTTTGAACTGTGTTAATTTGCAAAGACGCCGGCTGTTCATTTCATCTAGTCTGTTTGGAATAAGTAAATTTTAATTTGTATAAACCCTGTCTTTGATAATGAGATTCTCCTCTACATGTCTTTCAGTTTCCCTATAGTCTGACAAGGATATGTTTTGCAATTATGACTTAGTTAAATATTCCCTGTAGGGTTACTATATATAGCAAATTCAATTAAGCAATTGTCAGCCATTTAAAATCAACACTTTTAGAAGGCATCATTTCCACCATTCTCATCAAAGTTTTGAGACAAGACTTTGATTTAGTATGGATTACAATTTGGAGTGGAAAACTAAACTTCATGGATGTTTTCCCAATCCCCAGAACTGTCATTTATAAAATTTATTCAAAGGTTACAATTGTCAATAGGTATCTGCATAAGGAAAGTTTATCTTACTACTGTCTTTGTTTTCTTACAGGATAGAAACTACCATACATGCTGTATGCATCATTCTGTACCTAATGAACATGCTCGTAATTGAAAATTGACCCTTTTTTGTTTTGCTGAAAATACATTTTTGGGGGTGAAAGAGAAGGTAGAGATGAATTAGTATGAAGCATCAGTCTTCATAGAATCATATATTTGCAGAATCAAAGAATGTTGGTATTGGAAGGGATCTCTGGAAATCACGGAGTCCAACCCCCCTGCCAAAGCAGGATCACCAAGGCCAAGTCACACAGAAAGGCATCCAGATGGGCCTTGAAAGTCTCTAGAGGAGACTCTACAACTTTTCCAGGCAGCCTGTTCCAGTGTGCTGTCACCCTTATAGTAAAATTTTTTCCTTCATATTGAGGTGGAACTTCCCACATTCCAGTTTGTGTCCATTGCCCCTTTTCCTGTCACAGGGCACCACTGAAAAGAGACTGTCCCCTTTTTCTTCACACACATTAAGATCTCCCCTCAGTGTTCTCTTCTTCGGTCTAAACAGCCTTTCCTCATATGACAGATGTTCCAGTTTTGTTCTACAAACAGCCAAAGTAGTTCACTACTCTCCAATGCAGAATACCGTAAACACTTATTTTTAGTGTATAAATACAAACTATATCTTTAAAAATCAGTGGAGCAAAATGTAGCACACATATAAAAAGAAAATTTTTGAACATGAAGTGTGAATATATTTTTATATTACATCATGACTTTCTACTAAGGAAAATTCTGTTTTAATCTATATCAGCCTTTAACATTTTTCCATTGTTAACTTTTGCCCTCATTTCAAATTAGTGGTCCTCCTAGATAGTTTTCTTAAGAGTTTGTAGTTTTCAAAGACACTAAAGTAGAAGGACCACTGAAGTAAAGGAAATTCTGAAGAAGACAAAAGAACCTCTTTGAAATTCAGAAAAACTTGTTTATCGGGTAATTGTCTGATTCCTTCCTAACATTCTTGTGTTGGAGAGCTGGCATTTCCCTGATTCATGACAGTCTGTACTCCTTCCTGAACCTGTAGTTTTGACTTTGCTGAATCATAGGCACAATATTGCCTTAAAATGATTACTAACAGAGATAAATCACTAAAACCACAAATATTTTTCTGTCTACTTTGAGCTTCCTAACTTCTTCAGTGACCAAATAACTATGAGTTCTTGTATTATGAATCGTTGTGAATAATGGTACTCCATCTTTTTCAACTGCACCATTCACTAGACTGTGTACTGATGCCTGTTGTTCCTTTTTTACCTGCTATTATAATCTTCCCAGGATCACTGCAATGTCTAGCTATTAATTCAAACAAAAAATCCCAACGTTGCAGTCACCGGGGTTTTGCATAGTTCTCCTTATTTAGAGCAGGTGAATTCCTACATGAAATAAGATGGGGCAGAAAACTATCAGTGTATATATCCATAGTGCTGCACAAATATAGCAGTCACAGCTGTCAGAGGAAAATTTTAAGCTGTTATCTTAATTTCAAGAAGCTGAATAAACCTCAGCATCAGATGCCTGATTTTGAACAAGACACATTCAACTTAACTGAGAAGGAAATGAAAGACTATTATTAGGTTTTACCCATACAGAATCTTCAAACTGTATCAAGCAACACTACTCATTCTTACAAAATGCCACAAGACTTGGGACAATACCCAAAGAGCTATGGGTGTCATGTTAACACAAAGAAAATGATCGAGATTTTTTGCAGTGTCTTACATTGTTCTCTGTGAAATGCTGGTACCTTTACTCCTGTGCCATGGCTGTAGAGCGGGGGAGCCAAGACCAGTGAACCAGCAGGTGAGGATGAAACAATGACTTGCACCACCCAGATGAGATACTATTGAATCTTATGTATCTGGATGTGCAAAGTATCTTGTATATCAAGTGCTGAATAAGACATGTGAGAGAGGTGGGAGAGTAAGGTCTAAGACTTTGGTAAGGTAAGGCAAGTTTTGATCTAAAGCCTGTTGATTTCACAGCTCCTTTAGATCAGGATTTGACGTGCACAATTTTAAGAAGTATGTTTGCATGTTGGACTTCTTGCATCAATTGCTTAATACTGCCAATCTATCGCTCAGTTTCTTTTTTTAAGGTTTTACTTAAAAAAAAAGAAGTCTAAGAATGCTATAAGAACTTTCAGCCTCTAACAGTATTTAAATGTTAAGTTCTGTTATTTTCAGCAGCTGAAAATAGTTCCAATGAACATGTGGATGATGACAGCCACAAAATAATCCTGTCTGCAAGAGCTGACTTCTTATTCCATTTGCCAAAGGCGAAACTAAATTGGCAGCATTTCAACTCAAGTGCAGATGTTTTCCCCTCTGCCTATGGCTGTTGTGAATGATAGATGGACCAACAATGTAAAAAAGCAAATTCTGACCTTTGAATCTGAGAATGTTTGGTGAAGATTTCTGAACAGGAAAAGAAGTGTGTTGATGTGATTTTGACTACCTGCAAATGCTTTTTTATTTTGTTTAAGAGTTTTAAGTTAGGAATAATGCTATGTTGCAATGCAAACTCACAAGATTGCTTGCTCAAATCAAGATAGGTGCCATCTAGCAGGTGTCTTGTACCTCTCATTGGGGATAGCTATCAAAATAAAGATACTTTTTGAGTAAGGAAGCATTATTCCTATCAATAAGTCTCAATCATTTGGGATTTGGAGGTGCGATATTTCACATTCACTTTATAATGCCTTGTTATTTTCATCAGCCCAAACTTACACTAGTTGTCTTCAGAGAAAATTCTGTCACTAAATGTTTGTCTTTCCTCAGCTCTTCTTTGAATATAGCATTTATTACTTCTGTCCGCATCCTTTTAAAGCTTGAAAGGTCTGTGGAAGACCATCTGTCTCATCCTATTTCTATAAAAGGAACAAAAAATTACATTCCTGTAAATACCTTAAAAGAATTTTCAATCTGATACTGTCAGAGTGGGCAATTTATTCCATATCATGTGTTTTCATTTCAGTTCTATTAGATAACAAATCAATACTGGTTTAAGTCTAATATTCTCTTAATAGAGTTCTATGACTTTCTTTATGTCAGGGTTTTTAAAGTGCAAATTCAAAAGACTGGTATATAGGTATTTTGACTTGAGTGTAATAAAACATAAATTGATAAATAAAACTATTATTTAAGCTGATGTAACAGAAGTAATACTTTGAATAATTATATAATGTTTTAGAGTGGAAATTCAGTTCTATTAGAAAAAAAATCAGTTCTATTAGAACTATTCTAACCTGATAGAATAACCTGAACCAGTTCTATCAGTTCTATTAGAAAAAACATCATGCAAACATTTATGAGGTACCTGAATACCTTGGCTCATTAGTGTGGAAACATAAATGGGAAAACAAGATGGAACTGCTTATGTTTATTTTCTTCTTTACACTTCTTATGCTGTAGAATTTGTATACTTATCTGTACCACTCTATAAACCACTCTAAAATTCATGATTTTTGTCTATCCTACTTCATTGAACTGAAAAGCTATGCTAGACATAAACAGCAAGCAAAAATGGCATTTTTCAGTGACTAAGAAAAAAAATCTAAACTATTAAACATCTGTTTCAATAATTGGAGTTTTATTCTTCATGTTTTTGAAAGACTAAGGATAACATGTCATTCCAATCAAAGAGGCTTTAGTCTTTCAGGTTACAGATGAAAATTTAAAGTTGAAATCTGTTGCTGTGATTGAAGCTACAATGCATATAGCACATACCTGTGATAACAGTTTTGTTTACAAATTTTGAAGAGGAAACAATTTAAACTTACTTGAAAGTTAATGTGAAGTATAAAGTCATTAGATTGCTTGGGATTTAGATTTACAGGACATGTAAAATTTGTGGGGTTTTTTCCATAGAGGAGGTGAAAAACTAAAATACAGTAATTTTGAGATGCTAGAGAAAATATTCTAGGAGCTGAATGCAAGGAACTGGTTGTCTAAGAGTCTAAGAGTCCTCTGTGCCTTATTCCCCAGGAAGATTGATAATAATTCTAGACAGTTCATTTTTTTGTTTTATTTGGGGGTTTTGTTTGCTTGTTTCTCTAGTGTACTTTTGTTTAACATTTCTCCATATCACAGTTGGTTCTTCACTTAATGAATCTCATGTATTTAAAATTTTATCTGAATATATGTGAAAGTTTGTAATAGAAGTATATACTTACATATACTTTACATATATGGTAAATTATATTATTTTGTTACCCAGCCAGGTAGTGATGTGCTTGCAGTAGGCTCTATCTGCTTGAGTGCCAGTTAGAACTCACTGCTGAAAGAATTCAAATCATTCAAATCAGCAGATAGTTGGAATAGTCATGCCAATGACCTAACCTGTATTTTCACTTCTATATTTTCACTTTCTCTTTTAGAAAACCATAACGGATAGAAACATTTTGACTGATATAGTAAACTTTGGTTATTTTTAATTGACAGAGCACTTCAGAAGAAGCAAGGACTCCAAAACAAACAAACAAAAAATTAATTAATTTTTTGTGCTTTTCTATTTTCTGAAGTAGTATCATGTGTAAAATTGTTATGTGAAATATAAAGTGCAAGTCAAATCATCATAATTTAACCAAAGTAACCAAATGTTTGACAGATTCTCTCAGTATATAAACTGTCTAAAGACTGTCAGCTGAATAAAGACTTTACAGGAAAGAATGTCATCTATAATAAGGTATGTTCTGTAATTTAGATAAAACGCGGTATTTTATTTTTTAATCAAATATTACATAGATCATATTAGTTTAAAAGAAAATATTTTTAGACTGGTCAGCTTTAAAAAGTGTACTAATTTTACTGGGAGAAAAAATATTTAACTTAAATATTTTAAACACTGATTTCAACAGTGAATCCTGATACTCTTTGCATTTACTTCTATATTTACAACAGTAAAAATCATTGAAGGATTAATGATTTTACATTAGTCTCTTCCTGTGTTTAGTATTGACTCTTGAGCATTGATTTTTAAATCATATTGACAATTTAGTTTATATTGATCACCCTTGTCTTTATTAGCACACAAACTTAATTGATGTTTTGGTAGCAATACCTTATCCTTCCTGCAGTTCCTTTGAGAATTATATCTTGGTATTTATCAGACTGTCTTTTTCCATAAATATTAGAAATCAGGAACTTTAAATCAAGTTTTCATCTGACTAATCACAGCCTAGCTAATGAGAGTATAAAACATGTCAGAGATGATGAATGCTTTTAAATGAACATGCACAGAAAATGTCACATCATCTTACATTTGTTGGAATGAGTCCAGAGGAGAGACACAAAGATGATCGGGGGCCTGGGGCACCTCTGCTGTGAAAATAGTCTGGAAGAGCTGGGATAGTTCAGATTGGAGAAGAGAATGTTATAGCTGCCTCCCAATACCTGAAGGGAACCTACAGGAAGGCTGGAGAGGGACTTTTCATAAGAGTGCCCAATGATAGAACAAGGGGAAATGGTTTTAAATTGATGGAGAATAGGTTTAGATTAGATTTTAGGAAGAAGTTCTTCAGTACAAGGGTGGCAAGAGTCTGGAAAAGATTGACCAGAGAGTAGTGGATGCCTCCTCCCTGGAAGTGTTCAAGGCCAGGTTTAATGAGGCAACCTAGACTAGTTGAAAAGTGTCCTGGTCCATAGCAGGAAGGTTGGAATAGATGATCTTTAATGTCCCTTCCAAATGTAGCCATTCTATTAATCATACAAACAGCAATATACTTATTTAGACACTCCACAGGTTATTGGAATATAATTCTCATATCACTGTGGAATCAAATTCTTGATATTTATGGGTTCTAAATCCCACAAGACCACAGAATATTTAAGATCTTTTGTTCTGTCTCTTTCCCTCTCCTTTTTTTTCTTTTTTTTCTTTTTTTTTCTTTTTCTTTTTCTTTTAATTTTACAACCAGGGATAATCAGTCATGGATAATTTCTCACCTCAGTGTTTCTCAAACAACTGCAGAATTACTTTCAAGATTCTGTCTTTCTTCATCATAAATCTGTCTCAGTGTTTCCTTTAGTTAGTATAGCTAGTTACAATCGAAGGAAAGTTTCTCATCTACAAACAGTCCATGTCTCAATCTGTTCTATAAACCTAGTTAAAATGTCATTGAGTCAATTTTTCCCATTGTAAGTCTGTCTTTGAAAGGATTTTCTGGAGTATATTGAAGAGAACATGCTGAGGGGCCACTGGCTAAGAAGCTGCTTGACAGAAAAGGCACCAAACTGAACATGAGCTAGCAATGTGCCCTTGCTGCAAGTAAGGTAAATGGCATCATGGGCTGCATTAGGAGGAATGTTGCTAGCATGTTGAGGGATGTGATCCTTCCACAACGTTGGTGGAGCCACACCTGGAATATTGTATTCAATTTTAGGCTTCCCAGTACAAAATACATGTGGATATACTGGAAAGAGTCCAGCAAATGGTCACTAAGATGTCTGAGGGACTAGAATATCTCTACACAGGAGAAAAGGTTCAGAGAGCTGTAACTGTTCATCCTGAAGAGAAGGCTCAGGGGTGATCTGAGAACTTTGGAGTTCTAAGGGAGGATGCAACAGAGACAGAGCCAGGCTCTTTTCAGTGGTGCCTGGTGACAGAAACAGACGCATTGGGCACAAACTGAAACAGGAGGTTCCCCTCAGGAAATGCTTTTTGTGGTTTTGTGTTTTTTTGTGTTTTTGTTGAACTGCAACAGGTTGCCCAGAAAGGTTGGAAATCTTCCCCCTTGAAGATATTCAAGGACAATACGAGTGATATAAGTAATCAAATAGACTGCAGACTTTCCTCAGCAGGAGGAAGGAATACATCCAAAATATGAAAACCCTTTGAAATAGCATGAGGGTAAAATACAAGTGTGTCTTCTGGGAATACAACTTAAGTCCTTTTAATGAACTACCCTTGCATTTACTGTAAGAGACAATATGAAATGAGGAAAAAGAGGGCTAGAACTTCCACATAATCACAGTTCTTTGTGGTAAAAATGGAGAATGACATCACTGATCAAAGGATGCAAAGAAGCAAGCCCAAAAATCTAAAGAATCTTAAGAAAATAGCACAGGAACTGGCAGGTGCTAGAGGAATATGTAGCTCCCAGAGAGAGGCAATGGAGAGATACAATAGTGAAAATGTGATCTTGCAGCACATTTCAGAAAGAAAAGGCCACCTGTAAAATTCTGAATAACCAGGGAGAAAAAAACATACACGATGAAACTGTGATAGACATCATAGAAAGTGAATATTTAAAACCACCCTCAGTTTTATATTTTATTTTCATACATTTCTCATTCTTTGTGTTGCCAATATCTTTATTCTTTGTGTTCTTGGACTTCCTTCACTTTGATCACTAAAATTCTTTGGAAGTCAAATGGGAAGTTCATCTTCTTGTAACTATTAGATTTCATTAAAAATGTTTTGGTCTTTAATGAGACCTGTCTATCAGTTTATTCTTTAGCCATTTTTGTAAATAAATATAAATAAATCAACAACAGAAACTTCTGTAACCCAAAGACTGATTACTGCGAAGTATTCTAGCATATAATGTGTCCTGTGGAACTCTTGCAGCATCCATAGAAAACTAGATGTTGCAGGAGAGAGAGGGTGGGGAGTGTGGGAGCAAGAAAAAATAATAAAATCCTGTAATAGTTCTTTTCTTCATTGCAAGTATTTTGATTTCATTCACCATAAATGTTCTGAGAAATATATTCTAGACAAAAAAAAAACTAAGCAGGATTTTTTGAGAATCACATCATTCTCCTTAGCACACTGTGACTTAAAAATTGTAGGTTTTTTGACTGATGTAGTCTGAATATATTAACTGAATATATTAACTGAATATATTAAATCTAATGTAGATATAATATATTAGAATGGTCTAACCTTCAGGTTGTGAAAGGTCTGTGATGGGTTTCTTTTGCTCTCCTTCTTTCACTTATTATCAATACATGGAGAATATGAAAAGGTGATTGATTCTACACACTAGGATAGGATAGGATGGAACAGAATAGAATAGGACTCAAAACTGATTTCTATAATTTCTTAGAACCACTTTGCAAATGCTTTTTTTTTTTTTTTTTTTTTTTTTGCACTCTTTACACATATACTTCCACTATTTCTCAAGGAATTATGACTAAAACAGTGTGTCCTTCAGAACACTCAGTCTAAATCAGCAGACACCTCTGAGCTGCTATGCATGACAAACACCAGATTAGGGTAGCTTGTTCTCTTCATCCTCAGCTTGAAGGTGCCATGATGTGGAAGCTTGAGTTGAGCACCACATATTTCTATATACACATTATATGAGGCTTAAAACTCTGATTATTAGTTAGTTAGAAATCCACCTGTCAACCAACATGCAAAAGCATGAAAGTTAATAGAACATAAAATAGAACTGAAAAAGGCTGATCCAGAAAATGCTTGTATTTAACATTCTGTTCTCACACTCTCTGTACCACAGGATTTTTCCTCAAATTTTGAATTACAAATCTCAAATGTAAAATATCACAATATCAATTGAATTACAAAGGAACAACAGTTTAAAAGCCATTATAATGAATAACATTATTATTCATTCCTCTCTAATTTTTCGTAACACATTCAGTCAATTGCTTTGTGTAGTTTACCTTTTTCTTATTGTGTAGGTAGGAATTTAAAAACATGGATAAAAAAGAAATTCATTTAATTTCATTATGCTATACTTATTCTCAAAACTGCAATATTATCCCATATGGGCTGAGCTTAATATTTTCTTAAAAGCATTAAAGGGTTTATTTTTCTTAATATTTCATGAAGACTTAATAATGCAACACTGACTACCACAACTATCTAAATCAACATTGACTGATTAAAAGTTCGTCATCCTATCCTGCATTTCTATCTTTTTGTATTACAGGTGTTTGGATTTTAACATCAGTTTCATTAGTGACTCCTGACATGTGCTAGCCCTCCTGATGGCATAGTTGTAAAGTAAGGAGAGTAGTATAAAACAGAATGGATACTCACTTCATTTTTGGAGTAAGGAATAGCACAAATGGGGGAATATTGGTTAAGGAGGAATTCCATGACTCTCAGAAAGGATATGACCTAGCACCCTGGGGCAACAAACAGTAACCACATACTGAGTTTCATCAAAGAGTGTGACCAACAGGTGATTATTTCCTTCACATAACATTTGCAAAGCTACCTGGAGTGTAAGATTCAGTTTGGGGCTATGCTGTACAAGATAGGTGCTGACAATCAGAGAAAGTACAATGAAGAACTACCAAGGTGATAAGGGAGATAGAGCACATGCCACAACAGGAGTCTGAAGGTACTGATTCGACTTTGAAACCAAAGCTGTCTTGAACAGGACTGCAAACCAGATGGCTTTTGGAAGTCTCTTCCAGGCTGAATTTTACTGTTATCCTATGATATGCAGAATCAAATTAAAATTACTGTGTCCAGTTCTGGGCCCCTCAGTTCAGAAAGAGTATCGAGGTCCTAGAGCAGGTCCAAAGGAGGGCAACTAGGCTGGTGAAAGGACTTGAGCACAGACCCTATGAAAAGAGGCTGAGGGAGCTGGGGCTGTTCAGCCTGAAGAAGAGGAGGCTCAAGGGAGACCTCATCACTATCTACAGCTCCCTGAAAGGAGGTTGTAGCCAAGTGGGGGTTGGTCTCTTTTCCCAGATGACTTTCAACAAGACAAGAGGGCATGGTCTTAAGTTGTGCCAGGGGAAGTTTAGGTTAGATATTAGAAAGAATTACTTTACAGAGAGGGTGATCAGACATTGGAATGGGCTGCCCAGTGAAGTAGTAGATTCTCCATCCCTAGAGATATTTAAAAAGAGACTGGATGTGGCACTTAGTGCCATAGTCTAGCAACCGCAGCGGTGGGTCAAGGGTTGGACTTTATGATCTCTGAGGTCCCTTCCAACCCAGCCAATTCTATGATTCTGTGAAAATCTCAGAGTTTCATGAACCCTTCAGAAAACAAAACATAACATAACAAAACAAAACAAAAACCAAAAACAAGAACAAAAAATAAAAAAACAACAAAACAAAAAAACCCCAAAACAAAACAAAACAAAAAAACCAAAAAAACCCCTATCTAACCTGTTTATAGAGTGATTTCCCCTTTTTGTATGCAAGAATTACCAGTTTAAAGTGACTCTAAATGCTGTATTTTGTGTGGTTCATGCCTATGAAATATTTCTTGTACAAATCAGCTTGGCATACCAAAGCAGATTCAGCTCTCCTATGATTTCCACCATTGAGAAGTGCTCATATATTTCTCATCTGACTTCCATTGTGGCCTTTATTTTCCTTGTGTCACTCATTTCCTTATCCACCTTAGCTATGCTGGCAACTTTGACAGTCAGAGTGCACACAGTCCAAAGCTAACAAGTGAAGCTTATCAGAAGATACCCTTTTTTTGTGCCTCTGATCACAGAATATGAACTTTTGTCTCTTCTATCTTTTATCAATACAGACTTTCAAATCCTTTGAATTACAGCAGCCTCAAGAGAACTGGTATCAGTTTTTCTCAATCATACATGGCTACAGCCATTTTCTCACTGCTTCTTTGTGCATGGTGTAGGAAAGCACAGCTTGAATGACACAAATAAGAAAATGTTACAATACCCTTATCCACAAAAAGCGAAGAATCTGCTGAGACTCTTGCACTTGAAAAGATGTCCTTGAATGATTTAAGAATAGTCAGACTGATATTGTGGATATGCTACAATTCAAAGAAGAATTTAAGTAGGAGACTTAATGTAAGCTGTATCAGAACTATGAAAAGACTTTTTGGCTGAAACTTGTTGCTTCATTTGGAGTGTACTTCATGTTTAAAATTGCATATACAGCACATATTTTCTTTTAGTTAGTGTTTCATCTTTCAGGATGTAGTAGCATAAATTTGCCAAAGCAACACCTGTACTTTCAAGATGAGGGAGGGCTGCTTATTATTTTTCACAATGTTCAGCATCTACTGGTGCTGTGCACTACTTCTGGAAAGGATCTGTCTTTGGATGAAAGGGAAATAAAGTCATGCATGCATTATATTCAGCTGCACCAATCATGTCTGTTAATGTTTAGTGCACAACAACAATCACATCAGAAGCATTTTATGGGCACGTAAAGTATGATATATCTCTTGAAAATTCAGATAACCCAGACTGAAAAAAATACTGAAAGAGGAAAAAAACAAACCACTGATTGGTAATCAATCACATGCCAATTGAACAGCAGGAGAAGGGGAAACAGTGCATGCTTTTTAGAGGAAAATTATTGTGCAGAGATAGACCTTCCAGCAAAGCAGAAGTGGAAGCATAAATATCACAAATATTTGATGCAGAGAGCATCATTAAGGGCTACCATCAAGTCCTGAAAACAAGGGCAAAAGAGAAAATAAATGAACGTTAACAAATCGAGAGAACATTTATACACACTCCCAAAGGACTTAGAACAGTAAAATAATTGCTTATAAGAATACTGGCAACCTTCTCCTAATTTCTATGGATTTAGATATAGCAGGAATAAGAGTACTTGATGTGAAAAAAAAGTTGTAAATTGTATAGTAGAGGAAGTCTGTAAATCCTATTCATAACCAATTAGTCCTAAAAGGATGAATTGCAATGCTTTCTTTGGTTAAATAATTTAAATGAAGCAAAAGTGTTTTCATCAAGTTTAAAATATGTATTGTCTTAGCCCTTTTTCTGTTAAAAACCAGTCTGGTTTTATATTTACTGTTAATTTTTAAAATTCTCTTTTAAATTTATCAACAGATTTTCTTGTTGTTCTGCAGTTTTTCAGACACTAAACTAATCATAACTAGCAAATATTTGTAACTTTTTTCCTGATCACAGACTTGGGTTTTAACTGAGTGCTAAAGTCAATAGTTCAACATATAAAAGCCATCAATATTTGCACAGATAAATAAAAATTTTATTAAAGTGCTATAAGAGTATGCAAATTACACATTAACTAATAAAATGAAAAATTAAACTTTCCCTTCTGCTTTGCACTATACATTGTGCCTCTGTTTAACTTCATTAAACGCTCATAAATGTATTTCACAAGGGTATTATGAAGGCATTTTATCAAGTATGAGGGACTATGTAAATCCAGTATTTTATTGCCAAAATTGAAACCACACACAAAAGGATACATGAAGATGTTTTTCCATGTTTCAACAGCAGAACTGCAAACCAGAAGGATCTTAACCAGAAGGATCACTATAGAATTTTTCGCTAGTGAGAATTCTGTAAAGGTTTTGAGGTTTTTGAGGAAATAACAAATATGTATATTACAAAGTATTGCCCCTTGATTTCCTGTCACAGAATACTTTAAGTCCAACTTTCCTCTGATTTTAGAAGAGTTTTAAGCAGTCTCTCTGCTTGTCAGGAAGAGTTTGTTTTTCTAGGTACTGTTAGAAACACTGGTGATGGAATTTAACTTTTGAATTACATTAGTAGAAATCTGAATGCCTCCTGAAAAAAACTTAGAAAAATATTTCGTCAGTTACAGCTCTTTTGAGTTGTTTGGTTTTATATTCTTAATTTGTTTCCTGTCAATGCATTTAAATATTGATAGCTTCTGGTTTAGTTAGAGTGATGTATAAATTATCGATAGTGCATTTTGTAAATCTACTATTAGATAATAATTTTAATAAAATACAAATATGAAACATCTATGAGTGTAATATAAATTTGAAATGTCAATTGCATATCCTGAAATGAGTTGCTATTCTAATATAGATAGTGATTGCTATTCAAAGAGTCAGAGAAAAACTAGTATAAAACTATTGTAAAAACTAAATTAATAAGACAACAGCAGCACTCACAATTTTTTTACGTTTGTAGAATAACTGCATGCTCATTTATGGTCAATATTTGTCCAGTTCGGGGCCCCTCACTTCAAGAAAGGTATTGATGTGCTGGACTGGGTCCAGAGGAGACCAACAAGGCCAGTGAAGGGACTAGGGGGAAAGTCTTGTAAGGAGAGGCTGAGGAAGCTGGAGGATATTATTTAGCCTGGAAGAGACTCAGTGACCTTATCACTCCACACTACTACCTGATGGGAGGTTGTAGTCAGGTGGAGGTCAGGCTCTTTTCCCAGGCAATGAGTGACAGGATGAGAGCAAGACCAGAGGAGGTTTAGGTTGGAACTTGCTCACAGAAACGGTGATCTGATATTGGAATGGGCTGCTCAGGGAAGTGGTAGAGTGGCTTCAGGGAGCCCTTATTGCAGACTTTCTATATTTAAAGGGAACTTGTAAGAAAGATGGGGAGACGTTTTTTAGTAGGACCTATAGCAGAACAAGGGGTAATGGTTTGAAGGTAAAAGAGGGTAGATTTAGACTAGGTGTAAAGAATTTTTTACAGTGCGGGTTTTGAGACACTGAATCAGATTGCCCAGAGAGACTGTAGAAACTCAACCCCTGGAAACTTTCAAGGTCAGGTTCACCAAGGCTTTTAGCAACCTGATCATGTTGCAGATATCTCTGCTTACTGCATGGGGGTTGGAATAAATGACCTTTAAAGCTGTCTTTCAACCCAAATCATTCTATGATTCTGTGATGTAAGTTTCAAAAGGACTATTCTGCAACTATTAGTTTTTAAGGAAGACAATCAGCATCCACGGAAAATCAGTAATGCAAGAGAAATATAAATGTCCAGGCATGCAATCAAGGAAAGTACTGAACTTTCTTCTTGCCCAGTGTAGGCCAATTAAGTCATATTAAAATTGTAACTTTTGCAGTATTTAAGGTATGGTATTAATCAGGCTCAAAAATACGGAGGTATGATTTCCTTACTGAACATACTGTTTGCTGAATATATTTGCAGAATAATTTTTCCTGTGGGACTATTTGCATCTTCTTCTATTCAAGTTCACTCTTGTATTTTTTTTTGTCTTCATCTGTAAGCTCACTGAAGTAGTATTTTGTACATCTCCACTTCTATTCACTAAATAGTAAAAGTGAGAAAATGGACTTTATTTTATACCCATTTGCCAAAGTCCATAAATATTAATTTTTCTTATAGGATTTTGTGGACATTTTTAAGACTGGAGACAAGTAACAGTATCTACATTCTGTCACAGATAATTCATATGTAATAAAGACCAAATATTGAATGAAATTAATGAAACATGTATACTTCCCAGTGTCATTACCTGTAATATACTCCTGAAATGTCGTCTTGCTTTCAGAAAGGAGAATAAATGGCTTTAATGGTTGATAATACAATGCTGAAGCTTACAGTGCTATGACTGGTTCAGTTATCTGCAAGTGGCAAATAAGATAGCTCCACAGATGTCTGGGGATATCATACAATGTCAGTGGTGTTTATTTAAACCCTAGTGTATTCATTATTTATTATTTTAATTAAAGTTTGGAAACACAGGAAAAAATCAGAATGCTAGCTGCCATTTACTAGCGAACTAGTACAGTGTATTCAGGTAGCCTTGGCCCATATACTTATGTCCCAGAAAATGCCCAGGCAGAACTGCTTTGAATCATTTTTGGCTTTATAACTGGAGGTCAAGTCTGAAAGCTGACTCTTGAGGATTTCAAAGAAATCTGCTCTAAGGAACTTAGCACCTTAAAGGTGTCATTCATCATTTATCATTTAAATGCAGGTCAATAGTTCATGTCAGAGTCAAGCATGCGTGCCATGAAGAGCAGGGTTCACTGCCACCAGCCTTGCTGTGTTTCTTGCATCCTTCATTGTCCATTTTAAGTAATAACAGGTGGAACTCTTCCTGCTGTCTCAAGTATCACATATTCTAATAAAAAATAATGTTATAATGGATATATCTGTTAATAGCTTAGGTATGATTACTTTATCCATAAGAAGTTTATGAATAGATTAATCCCAAAGAAGAATAAGTGGTGTCTGTTCTAAAAGAAAAGTAACCTTTGATGACCAGTGGTTACTGGTCATTATAGACATATAAACTCACATGCTGGTTAAAATCAGAAAATAAGCACCCAATCTATGTAGAACATAATGACATAGTAATTTTTAGGTGCATATAGAGTTGAAGACCAGAAAAGAAATAGCAAGTTTTAGACTGTGACAGAAAAAATACGATTCTGCATGTCACTGGAAGAAGCTACTGCTTTTCATTTCTCCCAGAAAAGTGAAGTACAGATTTTAAGGAACTGTTATAACTTTTCCTCTCATGATCATGCGTGTCAAAATTAATTTCTTATTCTGTGTTTACCCCTAAATTGTTTTAGTATTCATAAATGTATCCATTAGTCTGTTTTACCAAATTCACCATGAACACTTCACAGATGCAAATTAATAAACTTCTGTTCATCCTGTAAGACCACTTTGGAATTTTCTATTAGTACCAATTAGAAAACCTCAAAGCAGGAAAGAGTCAACCCAGCAAAGGGAAAGTTTATGATTTATCCTAACACCTATAGGACATTACAAAGAAATGGAGATACACTGATGAAGAGACTTACTGAAGGGAACAGAGACAAACACTGCAAAGCTATGAATAAGGTTTGTATCTCCTGCACCTAAGCAATTGTTTCATACACTGTTTCACTCAAAGAGTTGGGTTTAAACATTCTCTGTTTTTGCTGTTTTGTTTTTTTTTTTGCTTATAAAATCAAAATATCAGGAAAAAGATTACATGAGGAATACTCATGATAAACACCAAAATTGGTGCTACAAGAATTTTAAATATCTTTTGTTCTAAAAAATATCTTAAAAACAAATAGGAGCCAGAGGCCATTTAGTATGGTTCCCATCTTGCAGAATCACCATGCTGGAAAATCTGTTTTGTGTTTAACTAAATGATTGCACATTACAACTAAAAATGAAAATTATAATTTCATTAACAATAAATTAGTGGTCTGAGGGAATTCACCTTTGTTTAGGTAATGGTAATAAGGAAAAAGTATTTTCAAATAATGCTTGATTTACTGAAAATAGAAAATGGGAAAATGTCTGATGTAATTAGTTAATCAAAGAGAGAATAGTATTACATTGAACTGCAAAGAAACTGTAAAGGGATATGCAGTGAAAGCAGGCCAGTGACATAAATCCACTGTTGCTTGGAGCTTTGATATCAGACACAAATATGCTAAGAAAATTAATTAGAGAAAAATCATTACTGAAAACATTATGCCACTGATCCTCCTTACCCATCATTCAAAAAACGGCTCACTGAATTTGATAAATTTGATAAATTTATATGGATTCATGTTTTCATAATAATGTTACATTTTACCAGTTTCTGTCAGCATCTTTAAAAAATTACTTTTAAAACCTGTACATGCAGCAAAATTTGGAAATATCAATTACCTAAATTATGCTGATTTACAAAGAAAATATGCATTTTTCCACCCTATTTTTTTCTTAGTCAATGTGTATGTTATATGAATATTTATTTAATTCAGCTGTGCTTCCTGCTTCATTGGATTATGTTGTCACAATGCAGTTCTTTTATAATAACTCTGTCTTAGTCTCTGTTGCAGACTTTTAAAAAGATTTTAAAAATATTCAATTTTAAAGTAATAAAGGGAATAAAATTTATTTCCCCTTTCTTCAGAAAACTTTACCCCTACTGACAGAGCAGGCAGTTTGTTCCACAGTGAAAATATATTTCAAGGGAAGATTTTGTTTCTCTCTATGAATCTCTCATACAAACACAATAAAAAAATGGGATGAATTTAGCCAAAATTTAACTTACTTTGATTTATTCTTCTGGCTGTATGTACCAATAAAGCAATTACCTGCAGATACCCCCATGAACTGAATTTCTATGTTTCCATTTTCCTTTTTCTGAGAGATGTTGCTGCCTATATCAGTATTCTCCAATTTAAATCTAGGAGAGAATGTCATTTAAACAAAAAAGAAGATACTTGTAATATGAGACTTGTAATGTCCTCAGGATATGTCGAAGTATTCACCGATTTTAGATTTCTTGTCATTGGCTTTTGGTTGATATTTTAAATACCTACACAGACACACAATCTGTACTAAGCTGTGCATTAGGAAACTAATTTAAGATATGCTTTATCCATGTATGTGTTTACAGTTGTTGAAATGGACTAAGCTATTGTAAGGCAAATCAAATACTAGCAAATATTAGCAGAATCTTCTGTGGATTGGAAAGGAGACAAAACTGTGACAACCTCATGGTGTTCTCTTCTAGTATCAGATCTACTTACTAATGTTTCATGATGACCACAATAGTGACCACACCTCTCACGTGTGTTTATTCAAACTTACATAACAGAAAAAAAAGTGTATTAAAAAGTAACAGGCAGGTGGATTTTTAAGAAAAAAATTTACAGATCTTAGGTGAGCAGATTGCAAAATTATGTACTTGTGAATGTGTTTTACACATATATGTTTCTGTATCAGTGCCTAGATATAGCTATTTTTGAAGATTTGTAAATAAATCTGAAATTGAAAAAATTCTTAATTAATGACCAGTAAGTACTAATAGTGACTTATGGTTTAACATTATGTCTTAATTTGATCTAAATACAAGATTATAGCTGCGATACTGCGATAGATCAGTCATAACGGAGTTTTGTTATGGTGTAAATCACTAGACTATGAAAGATTAATTTGAAACTAATCATCATTTCTACATGTTTCTTGTATGTATTCAAAATAGTTCTTGCCACTAGTTGATTATCCTTATTTTCCATATTATTCTTTTAGTTCACACAATCTATAAGAATTACACTGCATCAGCTGACAAATATTTAAGTTTCTCACCATACTTTTAATATATATTTGACCGTGTTCCAATAAATTCAACCTCAAAACTTTCTTGTGAGACCTAGAAATTCTCTTATGCCTAATCTACAAAAGGATATTAAGGCAAATCCATGTGCAATTAGCTACATAACCATCCCTGGACGTATTAAAAATCTGTAGATGAGGCACTTCAGGACATGCTCTAGTGGGATGGCTGACAGGTAAATGCTGTGGTCTTAGAGGTCTTTTCCAACCATGACAATTCTGTGATTCATTGTGTAGTAGTAGTTTATTAAATGCCTTATTGTATTGTCTGGCATGAAGGGAATTTTTCATTGTTACCATTGCTAAAAGGAGTGTTTTCATTGATGCATCATGGCTGCTTTAATAAGAAAAGTACAAACCTCATTTGGATACCATTACTGTATTTTGCTCTCCATTCTTTACATAAGAAATGAAGGTGCTTAAAACAGTCTTCTGAGCTTTGTTGAGACTCTGTAGGAATCTCTTTAAAGGTCACTTTGTTCTCTTACCTCTTGCACGGGAAATTAAAAAAAAAAAAAAAAAGAAAAATATCATATTTTATTTTAACATCTAATTTTACCTGATAAAAAAGACTTCACAAAGCAGAAAAATCAACATTTCAGACTAAGGTTCTTCAGTCTAATTTTTAAGATATATTGCAGTAAAAGGCATAACAATAGGAAACAGCAATGCGAATACTATAGTAACATTAAAAAGATTGTTTGGCAAATCTACTTGCAACTAAGTATTTTTCTCCTTAAATAACAAAAAATAAAAATGACGGGGTTGATATCACTGATTAATGTTGTAAAGCACCTGGGAGGTTTTCTTAAAAGTGGATAAAATAAGAGGAAAGTAAATTCTTATCTTAAAGTTCAAAGGCATTTGCTATGCAAGTAAGAGCTAGAAGAACAAAAGGAAAAACATATATTTCCTTGGGAGAACAGGAAATAAACTGCATTACAAAGGTGACTTGATATGCTTCATGAAAGAGAAGGGATGGAAACATGAGCAGATAAGGGGACAATCTTAAAATAAGGGAAAGATCATTGAATGAAAACAATGCAAAGAAAAGCATCAGAGGGAATGAAAAAAGTATTTTCACTTCAGAAGAAGTGAAACGGAGTTGTTCCCATTTCTTTGTTAGCTTAATTCTTTGTAATTCTTTTAATCCCTTAAGCTAGTAAATACTGTTGCCAGATCACTTAAACCATATGCAGATAGTGATGCATAATTGCTAAATCTTCTAAGTTTATAGATAACTTTCACTTACTGATTGTGAGGCCACAGGCTAAATAACATTAATAGCATAGGTAGAGAGAGATTTTGGATGTGAGCAACTTCTTCCTTAAATCTGGGTTGTATCCCTGCTGTTACTTTGAAATAACTTTTCTTTTTCTCACAGAGCCACTGTTCTGTTCATGCTCCAAATATTTCTCTTCTTCTTTCTGGAAAAAAAAAAAACAAAACAAAACAAAACTAAGGTATTTCAATGTGCAGTGACATTGTTATTTCTTGTTCTTAAAAGCCATGAACTCTCTTATCTCTCAGACCCACTTATTCACTCTCTAGCAGGCTGGTGAAATGGGAGCATCTACCTTTCCAAACTAAATAAATAGCTTCCAGGAAGGCATGTCAATCCATTCTAACTTCTTTCTCCAATTATAGTACACCCCAAGTCACCACACTAACTTCTGGTTAAGACAAAGACACATACCCATGGGAAAAAAAAAAAAAAAAAAAAGACAGAAAGTAACAAAAACAGGCTTAGTAAAGGAATTTACTAAACACCTAGAAAAGAGCAAGAGGGAATTTTCTGTTGCTGTTTCTAATTCTCTCACTATCATAATGAATCACAATACTGGAATGTGTGTTTGGAAAGTGTTAATAATAAAAATCCTCTACAGATGATCTCAGTATTGTGTTCATTTTCTATGATTAATTGACCGTTTATTTCAACAAGAGGCAAAGAAAAAAATACATATTGTCAAAGGAAAGACTATGGCTTTCTTGAAGAATAATAAAAGTAATAGTTTTATATAGGTTTATGAAGAAAGAAACATATCTAGAAGATGTAAGAGAAAGAGAGAATTACTGAAGCAAATTTTTACCTAGTAAAATAGTGTTCTTTAAAAATATATAAATAAATATATATAAATATATATATGGAATATATATAGTATATATAGAATATATGTACTATATTATTATATATAATGAGAGATAGAGATATATATAGAGACAGATTTTGTTCTATAAAATATCTGATATACTTGCAGAAAAAAACCTGCTTGTGAAAGTTACTCAAAATTAAAGGAAATCTCCCAAAGTGGCTTATTTAAGGTCACTATTTTTATGTTAACAAACAAACAAAAACAACAAAAAAGGTATCTCTGACATCTGGGATGAGTAGATGAATAGTGTTCAGAAGAATCTGAAAACCAAAGGATAATCAGAGATTATGTTTCACAGATGAAAATGACTAGAAGAAGGGTACTGAATTAGAATGAACCACATCTTAGCAAGATAGAAGAGCAAACCAGAGCTAATAGTTACAATTTTCCCAAAGAAACTCAATGTTTAACAGTAAAAACAGCTAACTGACCCATGCTATCCTGGCATGAAAATTAATTCAGCAGATCAGTTCTATATTTAAATAATGCAGAGCTCAATTATTGACATGAAACTGAAGGCCCTTCTCCAATCTTTAGAAGAAATCTAAGTTGAAATTAGAACCAAAATAAGCAGACGATGTCTTTGATGCTGCAGTTATACCCTCAGTGTTAATACAGGATAAGATTTAAATCCACAGAGTGAAGGGCTTATGTTATGTTCTGGCACTGTTATAATTAAGAACACGGTAATTCTATTTCTTCATGCTTTTATTAACCCAGATCTTATTTTGTTCAGGCACTGCTTCCGTCTCTTTTTCTGAATCTTCATAGATGAGGTACTGAGAGCACAAAATACTCTTGAAAATTCTGTTTATTAAAAAAAGCCTGCATAATAGTCTATCATTTATAAATTCTGAAGTATTGTAAGTAATAAAGAAAATTTAAAAAAAAAAAAATTTAAAACACTTGAAATAGTCAGGAAAGTAAAAATCACAAAATGCATTTTTCTCTGAGAGATCTAACATGATTTCTGCCCCTTGGTGAGTCCCAAATCAGTCATCATTTAAATCTCTCCTGTCCCTTTCTTCTGTGAGTCTTTGTGTCGTTGCTCTCAGATGTGTGCATATTGGGGTTACAAAGATACTTTAGTTCTGCTGTGCTGCTACCAGAAAGTAAACTGGTCCCTCCTCAGTCATAGCATGATGATAACCAGAGAAGTTCTCTGGATGCTGAAATGAAAACAAACCCTAATTTTGCAGAGTTTACTCTGAAGACCAAATTTACTCTACTTTGCTCAAAATTGTTTCCTTTGAGAAAGCTCCTCATCATGAATAAGGTGAGAAAAGGTAGGTAAGCCCTTACATTCAACACAGATGGGATGATCAATACAGTGATTATGCATGCTAAGACAAAGCCTTCCTGAATCATTGCATAGCTGGGATTATATTGAAAATTTTGCCAGCCAGGTAGGGCTGGCTGAACAACAGGGTAGCTGAACAACAGATATCTCCATCACTGTAATGTGAATGTGAGATGCAGGAATCAGGGAACATACAGTAAAATAGTCTGCCCTCCTAAACCCAAGGGAAACTGGCTATCAGGACTCTGTACACAGAGGATAGCTGTTACAGTCTTGGGAGGAAAAATTTTCTCCTTTCATTGCTGGTTATGAAGCCAAATAATCTTAATATTCCTAATAGCCCTTGGCTATGGGATGGTGGAACCCCGGGGCATTTGTTTAACCTTTTCTTTGAAAATGGTTTTCTTTTTCTTTTAGATGGTGACCTTGCTGTACTCATCTATGTCTTTTTCACAACCTCCTGGGTTGCATTTTTAATTGACAGGCACAGAATTAGATTTATGTTAGTCTGGGTGTTTTTTTGCTTTTTAACAAAAAAGCTTTACAAATTACATTCTATTTCATATCAGCCTGCAGTCCAACACTACATGGCAACCTATCTCCTACACAAAAATCGTTACTATTAACTCAAGTGTCTAATGAAGCATGATTGCATTTTATTTTTAAATATGATGAAATCAGATACACATTTCTTCTGTGTACATAGGCAGTCAGCAACTAAACCTTCACAAAAGTTAAACCAGTGTAGCAATGATAAAAAATAGTGTTATTTTGCTAAAATCCCTTACTGTTTTACTTCATACACATTTGAAATGCCATTTAAACTATTAATTGATAATTTATATAAAACATAAATCTGAATTTATTTTTATTTTTTTTAGTAAAATGTTCAATAATATCTCCAGGCACACAGTGTCAGAGTTTCAGGGGTTTATATCTCTATTTGGCTTTTGGAGACACATACCTTTTTCAGGTAAAGAAACACACAGATTTATTTTTACCTTTTTTATAATGATGTTGTGCAAATGTTTTTGTCTCCCAGCACTAAAAAAAGTTCTCTCTCTTTGTAATAGCTCTATTTGTAATTTTCTTGAATGTATTTGAAGTGTCACCTGGATAATAAATGGAAGTGAAACGCATCACTTTAAAACTAGTTGCATACTTCTAAAACCAGTAAAACAATACATAATAAGTGCCTTCTGTAGCATACAGACAGCTGTGCTTCCAACATTTAAAAATAAGTTTAAAAATAAGACTGAGATGCTATTGTGACAAGCAACATAAAGAAAAAGCATTTGTTCATCACCATTTTAAACTATCAGTATGCACACATTAAAAAGAAAGAAGAAAGATATATTTTGCCCCCATTTCCCTATGAAAGTGACGTAAAGAAATATACCCTGCTCTGGCAGAGGGGTTGGACTTGATCTCTCAAGGTTTCTTCCAATACTGTGATTTCTGTGATTTCTTTGATTTCTGTGATTTGCTATTACATATACATCTGTTCTGCTCCAAATGTAACTAAAATAAATGGTTTTATTAAATTTATTTAAAGGAAATTTAAGGCAAAATTAGACATTTTATTTATTAAATATCTGACTAAAATATGCCCACATGGAAAGAAACTGGATAATGATATATCACAGAATCATTCAGAAAAGACCTTTAACACCATCAAGCCCAACAATAATACAACTCTACTAACCTTCAGCCAAACTCAACCAAGTCCAGTGCTTAAACCAGGTTCCCAAGCAGCACATCTATAAGTCTTTTAAACATTTCCAGGGGTGGTAAATCAATCACCTCCATGGACAGCCTGTTCCAGTGCTTAATTACCATTTCAGTGGAGAACTTTCTTCTCAAATGCAATATACGCCTCCCCTGATGCAACTTCAGGACATTTCCACTTATCCTGTTACTTGGGACAAGATATCAACCCTCACCTCACAACCACCTCTTTTCATGTAGTTGTAGAGAGCAAATAGGTCTCCCTTCAGTGTTTTTTTCTCCAGACTAAACTTCAGCGTCCCACAGATGCTTCTCATAAGGCTTATGCTCTAGACTCTTCATCATATTTTCTGCCCTTCTTTGGACATGCTCCAGCACCTCTATGTCCATCTTGAAGTGAGGGGCCCAAAACTGAACACAGTACTGAAGGCACGGCTTCACCAGTACCAAGTACAGGGGGACAATCACTTCCATAGTCCTGTTGGCCACACTAAATATAAATAAGGATGCTGCTGGCCTTCTTGGCCACCTGGGTACACTGCTGGCTTATGTTCAGAGGGTTTTTGATCATATCATATATTTCAAATATATCCAGGTCCTTTTCCTCCAGGCAGGTTTCCAGCCACTCTTCCCAAGCCTGTATCATTGCAGGGGTTGTTGTGGCCCAAGTGGAGAATCCAACACTTGGTCCTGTTGGACCTCAAACAATTGGCCTTGGCCACTGAGTCACCTTATCCAGATCCCTCTGTGGGGCCTTCCTACCCTCAGGCAGATCAACACTCCCACCCAACTTAAAGAGGTTGCACTTGATCCCCTTTTCCAGATCATTGATTATGATATTAAACAGAATTGGCTCAAATACTGATCCCTGGGAAGCACCATTTGTGACCTGCTGCCAGCTGAACTTAACTCTGTTCACCAGAACTGAAATTCACTACCCAGACAATTTTTTGCTCAGCAAAGACTACACCAGTCTAGACTATTTGTAGCCAGTTTCTTCACGAGAATGCTGTGGGAAACTGCTTAAAGGCTTTACAAAGGAGCAGGTAAATGTCACCCACAGCCTTTCCCTCGTTCACTAAGCAGATCACCTTGTAATAGAAGATCAGGTTCATCAAGCAGGACCTCCTTTTCATTACCCAGGGTGACTGGTCCTGATCATTACTGGGACTGTCATTGAATCTTTGAATGACTAGGGTTGGAAGGGACCTTAAAGATCATCTAATTCCAAGCCCCCTGCATGGGCAGGGGCACCTCCCACTAGACCAGGTTGCTCAAAGGCTTGTTGCATCAACATCTTCCCTAGGCAACTTCTTCCAGCATCTCACTACCCTCACAGGAAAGAATTTCTTCCTAATGTCTAACCTAAATCCCCCCTCTTCAAGTTTGAAACCATTTCCCCTTGTCGTCTCACTACACACCCATTCAAAAAGCCCCACCCCAGCTTTCTTTTAGGCCCCTTTCAGATATTGGATAGCTGCTATAAGGTCAACTCAGAACCTCCTCATTTCTAGCCTAAAAAACCACAAGTTCCTCAGCCTGTCTTCATAGGGGTGGTACTCCTCCACATTGACCATTTTTGTGGTTCTCCTCTGGACACACTCAAGGAGTTCCATGTCCTTCTTAGGCTGGGGATTCCAGAACTGGACACAATACACCAGGGGGGGTCTCACAAGAGCAGAATAGAGGGGGGAATCACCTCCATCAAACAGCTGTCTATGCTTCTTTTGATGCAGCCCAGGATATTGTTGGCTTTCTGGGCTACAGGCACACATGTTCATGTTCAGCTTATGGCCCACCGCTCCCCCCCCCAAGTCCTTCTCCTCAGGGCTGTCCTCAATCCTTTCTCCTCTCAACATGTATTTGTCTATCTGGTACTTCTCACAAATAATACTCGTGAAAGAATTTCAGCAAAAATACTATTTAGTTATATTTTGAAACTAATTACACCCTAAATTTCCATTAATTATTAATTAATAATATTAATTTAATATTGTGTTTGATATTTAAAATGATGATCAAGTTCATCTTTGAAGCCTGTGGATGATTAATTTTAATGTATATTATGTAACCCATTATTTTAAAATTTTGAAATTATTTACAAATTATTTTAAAAACCATTCCTTATCATAATAATGGATTGCTACAGTCTTAAAGCTTACAATACATTATTCAAAGCAAAAGAAAACCACAGTTTTTTTATATGTGACTGGTGAAGAAACTAGATGTTTTATTTGTTGCAAGGTCACTAGAAAATTGATCTTTTTTTCTTTTCTTTCTTTCTATTCTAGAATGCATTAAAAACATCCGATCTGTGAAGTTATTTTTGTTTCCAGTCTGTATTTTGCAGTACATATCAGATTATCTTGGCACGTAGCAGGGTAAGAGCCTCTTCAGCATTGGTCCTGATGTCACATTGAGTCATTCAGCTAAAGGATTGATGTAGCCAATATAGTTGTTGCAAAAGTATTAGTATTGTCTTTGCTACAGAACTAATCAAAATTGTGTACATTTATCTTCCAAATTCAAAGTAGTCTGCAGTAGACTGTTCAAAAAGATTAATGTATATCACTATACAGTGATTAACAAAATTGTACTTTAAAGTGCCAAAATCTTTCAGTCTTATTCACTGGGAACAGCACTTCACTCTTTAAGTAGAGACACTATACCATTAATAGCTGCTGGAAAAATCAAGTCTTCATTTAAGAATTTCTATGTGTAAATCTAGCTCAAAACTTATAACAGGAGGTGAAGATCCTTCAGCTGATGCTCTATAAAGACACATATGGTCTAAAAACTTCAGAGAAGTTAAAAATAATCAGACTACATGCAATTATCTTGCCTTTATATGGGTGGTACTTCTCAAAATGTTCTGACTTGATTACTTACTGTCTGTCTGACCATGTCTTTTTTAATTTCAGTACAACTTGCATAATCGGGATTTAGGCCCTTGTTTTCACAAGGTACAGCCCTTATTTGTTCCCTTTTTTCTTAGAGTTATGATGAACACTCAGTTCTGTGAAAACCCCTCTAAATATTTTAGACATTTGTTATTTTTCATAAGAATCGTAACTAAAAATCTGAAATCTCATTGAAAAAATAAAGGAAATAAATGTGACCTAAAACCAGCAAATTGTAAAAAAAATTAATAAAACCTTTCAAGGTGCTTTTGCAGGTTCTTTTTCTCTGATGTGCTACTGACAGTACTAGGGATTTTTATTATTTATTTTATTTTTAACTTTAGGGGCAAAAGGCAGGGAAAAAAAAAGAAAACCAACATATTTTTATATTGTTGTAAGAGTCCCTTGGTGATTTTTCTTTGAATCTCTCACTCACCTTGGGCACAGAAACTAGTCATCAGAGGCTGGAGACCATTCTCTACCATGAATGTAGATGTGACTGTCCTGTTAAGGAACGACAGAGAATCTGAAAATGTGGTTGTGGACCACACCATGCCATCTGGTCACGATGTGATCACACATTTTTGACACATTTAATTTACAGACTTGCAGATGCAGGCTCAAGTTCCTTGTTTTTCAAGAATTCTAGCACTTGATTCTCCTCTGTTTGTCAACTGCTGTCAAGGGGAATCCACACTAGTAGGTCTTAATCAGAGGTAAAACCACCCTTGCGTGCAGCTTCTGCCATCACTGATCTGGTCCAATTCGGCTGTGGAGTCAGGTTGGTACTCCTGCTTCTAATGTGGCAGGACCTACCTGCTACATATGCAATGCTATATTTATAATTCATGTAAATAAGGTTCCAAAGAAACTTTTTACATCCTTTGTTTTATTTCTTTGCTTTCTTTTTTCCTTTTTTTCCCCCCACATTGAGTGAGCTCAGTTTTATCCATCTAACTGTTCAATTCCTTTGTTCAGCCTTTTGATTTTTCACATAGTCCTTAATCCCTCTTTAGCCAGCAAAAGCTTCTGATTCTTCCTTTCTCTTTAGAGCCTTCCCTTTCTCTTCTCCAACTGCAAATAACTGCAGTTTTGCCATTGACTGAAACAGGAGCTTGTGCCTAAAAATAATTTTTGCAGAAGATGTATTTTAACAGTTCATAAGAATCTCCTTAGTCAGCTTCATGTCTTACATTAAGTCCAGATCAGCTCTTGATAATGATAAACATCTGATGTTATCTACCTAATTTTCTTTTATGCTATAAAACTTTTGTTTATTTATATATAAAATCTTTATCAAAATGTGAAAACTCTCAGGGTTAGGTAAATTCTTCAATCAGTCAAAATTCAACTTTTTCTGTTTTTTTTCCACAAATGGAAATGGTTCCTTACTCATACTAATGAATGTTGACATCTCAGAGAGTACATAAATCTCACAGTACCTGGACCTCTTTGCAAAATTGAAAAGTCTGAACAAAATTTGACTAAACATTTGTGAGAAGTAACCTCCTCTGGTGCTACATACTGTATTTTATGATGACAAATATAATTATTCCTGAGATACAGCCATGAGAAAGTATCCATTTTTCATTGTGTACAAGAATAAGCCTTTCTGCATCGCAACTCCCATCACAGTGTGCTAAGCACTCCAGCTGTGTTATAATGCCATATTTTTCCCCTGAACTTATATTTGATTTCATCTAGGGTTAAGAATACCCATTAACCATGCCCTTGATAAAGAACTCCTATTTATTGTTGCAGAAATACTGCGTGACACAGTAAAAGCAAAGTCACACGGCATGAATATACTGACTGAATAGTTAAAACGCAAAGATGATGTGTTCAGGATTCTAAATATGTACTTAGCGTTAAATTCTTCACTGAGTTGCTTTGATTTCATCATGATCTTTATAGATCTTTGTCTATAAAGATAAGACAAAGCAGAATTTAGGTGTTAAGACGAGTTTAATCACTCATTAGAGTTTCACAAGGAAGATGACAAGGGAGTTACATGACAGAAGAGCAGTACTGTTTGAATTTCATATTAAAGTTCATTCTTGCAGTTTGTAACACTAATACTCAAGCTTGAATCATGATTCTGAAATCTTAATCATAAATTAGATTCAATTTTCTGCAGTCTTTTGCTGTAGCTCTTAGGCTAAAATAGCTTAATAATTAAGCATGAGTGGAAGCATCTGCCAGAGATAATTATTTTAGATATTTTTTGCCTTTCTTGGCTGATTTAAATATGCTACAGTACAGAAGGCTATTAAATGACCTTTAGACCCTTTTAAATGGTCCTTTCCAACCCAAACCATTCTACCACTCTGTAGAGTGACTGTAAATCAATATGTGGATAACATACCTATACACACATAGTTCTTGCCTGAGTCTATTGGGAACATTTGCAAAAGAAACCATAGTTAAAGTAAAACTTTTTTTCTGTACTAAATAAATACAAGAACCGCCTTCATAAGCAAAACTGATATCCATATGAAACTACCATGTCTCTTTGCTTTCAGTTGTTACTTGGCTAATTCAGTTTTCCTCCTATCTTACTTCTCCCTATTTTACAACTTTTAGTGTCCTTTTCAGAAATTTCATATCCAACTATCTTACATATCTGACTAATTAGCTATTACTAGAATGGCACCTGGTGGCAAGACAACACTGTTGTGGACTTTCTAGGAAGGGATGAGTGCAGTTACAATCAAATCATCATGTTCAATTATGAATGGAAAGCCTTCAAGAAGAACCTTCACAACTATAATATAACCTTATCTTATATGGCTTTACATACTAAAATAATTTCAGTCATTCTAAAAATAAGAAATTTAGCATTCATTCAAAGTACAAAGGTTGCAAAGTTCACCTTTGTACTGTTTCCCTATCAATCAATGTTTTTAGTAACAGAGCCCAGTAAAATATGTGTTAGTTCAAAATATAGTTTACTTCCATTAGGTAAAAACAACCCTATTTCTGTATTTCTCAAAAATTCTTGAAATTAACTGCAGAAAGTAAAAGGATGGGAAAAACCACAGGGCAATCTGCCATATAATGGAAATTGGATTTTCGCAGTTCCTAGTTAATGGACAATCTTCATTATTTTCTTAGATGTTGGTACACTTGAGAGCTTTCATCTCTTATGAACTAATGATAAATTCAATAAATAGAGTCCTTTAATATGACCTTTTTAAAAATGCATGTAACGTATAGATTTTTTTCAGCTATCAAAAAATATGCACAGATGGTAGTACAAACTTCAGAGGACTTTCCTCCCACCCCCGAAAAAAAAAAAATTAGTAACAGAATGTTGGCATGAAATTTCATGAAGTAAACAAAAATGAATAGTAACAAAAATATTTACTTCCAGGGCTATTTGCCCATGAACTCCATCTCTATCAGAAATAAGGAAAAATAATAGGAAGAAATTATTTAATGAATAATTGATTTGTTGTGACTACATGGTAAATTTAGAAGTCTTACAATATCTAATTCAGGCCACTTTCTTCTTTAATCAAATGCAATTAAATATGGAGAAATACAGAAGGGTTAAAGGAAAGTACATGTACAAACTATAATAGTGTAAGTACAAGCTATAATAAAGGTAGATTTCCTGTTAGTCAGCAAGACATGCATCTACTAAAGAATTGTATTCCTTAGAATGTTTTCAACTGACCAGGCTATCAAAACTGAATTTGAATATTTTGTAAATACCTGATGAGGGGAAACTAAAAAACAGAAGACAGGGACTTCTCAGTGGTGCTCAATGATAGAAAAAGAAACCATGGCCACAAAGGAAAATAAGGAAAATTACATTTAAACATAAGATAACTTTTTTTTTTTTTTTTTTTCCCCACTGTGAGGGTGTTTGAGCCCTGGAACATGTTACCCGGACAAACTGTGGAGTATCCATCTTCGGTGATATTAAAAACCTGACTCCACACAACCCTGAAGAATCTATCATAGTTCAGCCTGTTCGGGGCAGAAGGGTTGGACTAGGAGCTCCCCAGAGAAGCCTTCCAAACTCAAAGGTTCTGTGATTCTATGAACAGAAATAAAAATAGATTTTTTCTTAAATAAGAAACTTTTATCCATTCACTTTAATTAGTAAATGACTTTTATACAGCACAGTCTGATGTGGTCATACACAAAATCTTCAATCCAGAGTATTCCATAATTAATACTTCCATCTATATTTCTATCTACTTCTATCTATCTATCTATCTATCTATCTATCTATCTATCTATTTATCTATTTACCTCTCTTCCTCTCTCCCTCCCCCCTCCTTCCCTCCCTACCTACCAACCTACCCCTCTCTATCAAATCTCTATCCCTTATCTCTCTCTATCTCTATTTCATCTATCTATATCTATATCTAATCTACATCATCTATCTGTATCTATATCTATATCATCTATCTATATCTATATCTAATCTATATCTATATCTATATCATCTATATCTATATCTATCTATCATCTATATCTATCTGCTTGGTTTTCAGAAATTGTTTCCTTAAGAACTCACAGTTTTGAATGCATGCCGAGAGGAATGTAAATTTAATAATACTTCCTGCAAAATTGTATTACAGATTGTATTGCTTATGAAATTCAATTACTCATATATCAGTTTCTGATTCCTATCCAATGTATATTTCTGCCTAGTACAGGACTTTACAAAGTTGCCTTTTTTGCAGACATATTGGCAAAGAGCCTCCAAGCCACGTATATATAAAGGGTTAGTTTAGCTGTACAGGCAGCTTTCGTGCATTCTGCTTTGTGAACAAAATCTACAGGAAGAATTTCTCTCTAAAATCTGCTGTCTTCACTAGTTTTGCAGAACTATTGTCAATAATGTAATAAATGCTAACCTTTTAATCACAAGGCTTCCATGAGCCAATTTATACAAACTCAGGGTTTTGTTTTCCAGTACCTGATGTTTTGCTTCAGCATATGGCTCTTTTGGCTCCAAATCTTGCATACAAGTTCTCTAGTGAGAAATAACATGACCAGTCCATGTTAGTATTGACAGATTATCCAGACAATGCAAGTGGCATTCCCTGAAAGAAGGGAAAAAGAACTTGAATATGCTCAGAATAAGAGACTCAAAACCAAGATGATACAAAGGCAAAAGCAAAATCTATTAAACTCTTTTCAAACTTGGTCTGCATATTACATAGATTTCCATAGAGATTCCTAATGTAGTTAATTTCTATTGCAGCTGAATTATCCACAAATTTCTTGACACTTTAGAACTTAGTTGCTCTTTCACATTTTTTGTGGGCTGGTAACAGTGTCTAATTTAATCATGAAATGTCATAATTTCTCTAACACAGCATGAACTGCCTTGCACAGTGAAATGTCAAGCTTTTGGAAAGACCTTCTGGTTTTGTGACAACCATCAGCAAACCAAGTGAGCCAGGGAATAAAAAAAAAACAAACCATGAATAAATAACTAGCCCACTTCATACTCAAAAAAGAAAAAACTCAATCCAAACTTAATGAACCCAGAACATGAAAATGATCTTCCTGATACATACTATCTGCCAGAAATCTGAGAATTCTTAGTGAATTCTTCAAGAATGCTTTTTAGTCTGGACCAAAACTATGCAAAAAGGATGTTCCAACACTTAAATAGTGCTAAACTAATCTTATAACCTGCACCTACTTAGTTTACAAGAATACATGTACTGCTATGGGCTGAGGCACCTAATTTAGCTAGTAGACAGCAATCTTTACTTGAAATTTCAGATTAGCCACTATTATAAGAAACCTCAAAAGAAATACCAATTATTTCACATCTTACTGTACACTGAGGGAAATTTTCCTGTTTGCTGAGTTGTTCTCATGTTGGTTTTATGCTCTCTGAGATGTATTCTTGTTCATATTTTTTCCCCTCCTTTTCTCCTATGCCTTTACTGTAGTGAAAAAGAGAAAAAGAATCTACACTCAAAAGCAGACCAAATTATATTGTCCTGACAGAGTTAATGCAGTTTTCCTGAAATTTTGCAACTCATGCCCTTCTGACTGATAACAATGAGGTTTTTAAGATGTAACTGTAGGGCATTCTTATTAAAAGGATCTTTTGTCTGACCATCATCTAACCTCTGGGTCTCCTTTTAATGAGGTTGAGTTGTTTCATAGTAGAGATTCTAAAGGTTGTCTCCTCATTCTTCAGAAAACACATTCATTTTTTTCTTCTAAGCAAAGGTCAAGAATTTCAACCTAAAAAAATTAATATTTTGGGGTTTAATTAGGTCTTTTGCTTGTTGTTTTTTTATTATTATTAAATTTAAGTTACAGATTATTTAATTCTAAAATATTTCTGTTTGCTGATTCAAAACATTCCTACAGTATGGTAATAATTAGAGATAATATCAACACTGTCAATGAAAGAAAATATTTCTCAGTTATTCCTATCTACTACAAAAGCAAACATTCCTAAGGCATTGAGCTTGTATGAAAAATAGTAATTAATGTTTGCAGTGAGTTCCTGCCTATTCAATTGTGTTTTTCACTACTTTTCTGATACAATTAATTATTTTTCAAAAAAACAAAACCAAATCAAACCAAGCATATGCTTGCTAACATTAACTTTTATTTCCTTGTCATATATACACAGTCTGATTAGATACACCAATATGAAAACAAACAATAAGAAGCATTCAGAAAAATAGTTCTCTTAATGAAAAAATCTGTTTACAAAATTGTATAGTTTCAAATTTTGTTTTGAAAATTTCTGTTTCAATTTTGTTAGTCACTTCGAATACAAATAATTCAAAGTATTCCTCCAAGACAAAGAGATACCACCTTGTTTAGAAAGAGAAGAGCAGGAAATTCCTTCTTTGTTTTTTATGGAGCTGTTTTGTAGAACATTTTGCAGAAACCTGTAAGAAAGACTGAAAAGTCAGTGAAGCAGATGCATCTCTTCAGAAGTGGTTTACAGTAATTTTTCTGCCTTCTGGACACTAGTAATATGAATAAACACTGATTAAATATGATGAGCATCAGACCATAGTATGAGACCAGAGTTAATGATTAGCATCTGAAAAAAATAAAAATGTTAAAAAGAAAATCTAAAAAAATACAAATATACCAATGATGATAAACTACAAGATAAAAAAAATAATTAAGCAGTTTCTTTACAGTGTTGTTTATATTATAAATATAGTCTTGAGATATTTTCACTCCCACTTTACCTGAAAATAGTGGGTTGGTTTTTTTTTTTGACTCCATCTATGGGGTAACCAAGCAGTATAGAGTTATGGTTTAGGCTTCAAAATACTTTTCAAAGTTCAAAAGTCACACTTCACAGTGTGACTGCAACTTTATTTTTGATCTTTCCCCTCACCCCCTTTCCCGTGTAGATGGTAGTATGGTGGAAGTAGAATTAGAGGGATGGTTTTCCCCAAAGTCTGTGGATTACATTTAGATTGTATGCAATTTCCAGTAGGTTTCTGCAGATTATTAAATATCAGTGCAAACACTGTAGATGCCTAGAGCACTGTTGTCATGTTACACTGGAAGGCTGACACTAGGACTACAAGAAAAGCAGCTCAGATATTGTCAGTGATGTCACTATGATTTTTAAGAAGAGGTGAGGAGGAGAAAGTAGATGCCCTGAACTGCTAAGAAATGCCAGAAAACTAGAGATTTTGAGAAGATGATACACAAACAGAGTCCAGAGACAAATGGTGTTCTAGTTTAAAGATGAACCTGTAGTGATTTCCTACCTTATACTTACACTTTATATTGCCAAATATGATAAACCCAAGATGAATTACTTTCATATGGATAGAGAAACATATCAATGTCACAGCTGTCAGTGGCATTTTCAAACAGTTTACCTCCAAGCCCATAGAATTTACCTACCGGTGATTCAAGCTTGACTACACTCTATCACTGATTATTATACTCTCCTGTCCAAAAAATCTTTTGACAGAACTCAGAATACCACTCTCAGTTTGCATGTGTATGGCTTAGTCCCTTCCTTACAATTTCCTCTTAAAAAACTGTACCGAATGTGGAATATTATCTTTTTGGTTTTTTTCTTTTTTTTAATTGTAACTATCTGTGCCAGTAGTGGCTTGCCAGAAAACACTCCCTCTACACAAGGAAGCTTCCAGAAGTCCATACTTTCCATATATTTGAAAATATACTTCCATATATTTTCTCATTACTACATCAGTTTGGGTCCTGTCAAGAAATAAGGATTTTCTGGACTGAAACTGTTTCCTCCCACATCTCCAGGATGGGCTCTTATAATGCAGTGGTAGCTACAGAGCATTTTTGTGCATTCTAATTTTGTGCACTCTAATGTATTTGCGCACTCTAATGGTCTGGAATCCTGTTTGACAACTGAAATTGTCTGCCACAGCAGTTCAAGGTATAGTACTATATTTTGAGGAATTCTCACCTATTTTACTATAGAATGAGGTAATCCCTGAATCTGAAACATACACTTGCTTTGACTACTATATTTTAAGGTATATTTTATATGAAGTGTATAAATGAAAACTACTACTATTATTGATTTATTCTTCTAAAGAACCAAGGCATTTCACAGAAGTATGTGTAGGTAATTTAGGCTGTCTTTCCTGCATTCACTCATCTGACACTTTTTTTTCTTCTCCTGCTCCCCTTGTTCCCTCCTTTCCCTCAGCTCAGTATTATAATAAGTTCTTGTTTGGAGCCTCTATCTGTTTGCAGAGATATAGATCTGTCCACAACAATTCATGACAAAACCAAAAGCAACATTTAAGACCAGATCATCAAGCTGCAATTTATTTTTTCAATCTGACAAGGCAAAACATACAATAGCTTTCCTCAGAGGCAGTCAAATCTAGGAGACAAGGCAGTAGCTACTTGACAGAAGAAGTAGCTGAAGGTCAAATTGTTAAAAAGAAAGTTTTGAGCAGCTACTCAGAATGGGATCAGATATAAAATTTTTATCTAACTTGGTACTTGTGGTCACTTAGTCTTGGCTAGCAGCCTAACTCCCACGCAGTTACTCACTCACTCTCCCTTCTTGGTGGGGCAGATGACTCAAAAAAGAAGAACAAAACCAAAGCAGCTTAGGATTTTTGAGATAAAAACAGTGGGTTGCTTATCAATTACTATTGTGGGCAAAGCAGAATTGACTTGGACTATACTAATTTATTTATTGTCTTAGGGAAAGTTCAGTCTCGATATCAGGAAGCATTTGTTCACCAAGAGGGTGGTCAAACACTGGAACAGGCTTTCTCAAGAGGTAGTCAGTGTCCCAAATCTGTCAGTAACAGTTCCGCTCCCTTGCTCTCACCTGATGGGATGGTTCTTATGGGCAGCACACAGTGATTTCTCTCTCACACTTTTCCCTTCTAACAGTCTTCCTTTGTTGTAGCATAACCTGGTGCCTGGAGCACCTTCTGCTCCTTGGACCTTGGTGTTTCCTCTGCTGTTTCTTACTCTTTTTGTTGTCTTATCTTCCCTCTAGATGACATTTTTGGCTTGGGGGATGGGATCAAATGTAATGTAATGTCTGTTATGGGTTTGTGTCTGGCACAGGGTGTCCCCTGACTTCTTCTCAAAGCAGCCATCATTGCTAACAGCAGACCTCCTACAACCAAAACAGCTAATACAGTACTTATCTACACTTTCTTTTGCAAAAGGAGACCTACATTCAAAGCCAACACTCACCTGCATCTCAGATGCTGTATTTCTGCTCAGACCCATAAAGTAAACCTTTATAAAACATAGAAGATAAAAAATGATAGTATCTAAAGATAGTATGAAATAACATAATGAAGAGCAGAATCATAACTGGACATCCTATAAATTCCCTTCAATAGCAATAAATACACCTGACAGTTTTGCGTGAC
Organism: Heliangelus exortis; assembly: GCF_036169615.1. NCBI lineage: Eukaryota > Metazoa > Chordata > Aves > Apodiformes > Trochilidae > Heliangelus > Heliangelus exortis. Next base: position 134,462,447 of record NC_092423.1, on the reverse strand, counting down.
TTCTACTATTTCTGCTTTTCCATACAGCCACATCATGCAAGGTACCACGGCCATTTTATTGATTTCTCTAGTCTGATGCCCTAAACAGTTATTTTAACTTTGGCAATGTCTAGAAATATTTGTGAGATTAATGAAGTAATTCTCCATTGTTGATAATTTCCTACTGCTTGTTGTCCCATGAAGATGTAAGGTTGGTTATCCCTGTCAGGAATCAGAGGAGGGGGATGGTGTGAAGCATCTAGAATAGACCACTGAATGTAAGGTTGGAGGGAAGGGGATGACAAGAGGAGGGAAGGACAGAAGACAGCTGTGGTCTTCTCTCTAGTAATATGAGCTTACTGTTATTCAAGGATTATTATTTCTAACTGGTTACAGTATACTTATCTTGGATGAAACCCATCTGGTATAAGAACACATCGGAAAGTTAAATTCAATTTAGATTTATTTTTACTCATTTATGATACTATTCAGATGTGGACAGTATCTGTAGGACCTTGATTATAACACTGCATTCTTAGAACCTCTGCTATGCTATTCTGACAAATGTATAATGTATCCTTAGCTAAAACAAAGCACATGAAACACACCTTATTCAGAGCATCTGTTAGAACAAATTGTAATACAATAATACCAGAAAAAAATTGTTCAGGAAGTCATTGAAACTTAATGAGGGATAGGTTTTCATAATTAGGAGCAAGTAGTGAATACATATTTAATTTGGTATATTTCAAGACCAAAATTAATTCATATTATGGGATTTATAATGCAATATATGTATTAGCAAATTTTGCTATAACATAGTGGGATGATGATTTAAAGAACTTATGAATATATATAGTCCATCAGACTGCTTATTTATTCTGAGGCAATAGTTGCAAGCAAGATTCTCAAGCTAAGGCTTAAAATAATCAACGTGAAAATAATATTAATTTTAAAATAATCTCAGAATATAGCCTTATAGAATGTAATCACCATCTGTGGTGCACTAATTTCTTTGTGAGAAAGCAAATTTACTTTCAAAATATCTTTTTTGAGATTCAGAAAAAAATGGGTATGAAATTGAACTAATTAATATATACAACTGACTTTGTATGAATTATGTGAAAATTTGAGAGTACTAGTTATGTACTGTAGCAAAATAAATATTCTCATTGACTAACCACCCCTTCATCTACTGGCATAATTCATCTTACAAAACCAGAAAAAAATATCCATATTTTCTTTTTTTTTGTCTGGAAGTAGTATATTTTCTAGTATAGTATACACTGTGTTTCATTGGCTCACTAGCACATAGAAATGAGCTTTGGTACTAATTGATGTTTTAAAATACTAAAATACAACACAGATTTAAATGTGTTATGAGACCTGGGACATGTTTCCCAGGACATTATTTAGATTTCCAGTGTGTTATTCAGGAGCTGGTTGGTTCAGAAGGTCTTGCTTACTGCCGTTCTTCAGTGTTTACTTTCTAAAATAAATTTCTGCTCCAGTAAATGGCTTATGCAAAGTCCTAGGTTACGATGCTCTTTCTGCATTTCCTTTATTATTTCTAATTATTGACACTATGTTTTATGTATTTTTTTTCAGTGAGGCTTCCAGCAAAATTTAAGAAGATAACATAAAAATCTGGTCTCAAATAATTCAATGAGTTTTCATCATAGAATCGTAGAATATGGCAAGTTGGAAGGGACCCATAAGGATCATCAAGTCCAACTCCTGTCCCTGTGTAGGGACATAACATGTGCTTGAGAGCATCATCCAAACACTTCTTGAATTTAGTCAGGCTTGGTGCTCTGACAATTTCCCTGGGGAACGCATTCCATTGCTCAGCTTCCCTCTGAGTGAAAAACCTTTTCCTGATATCTAACCTAAACCTCCCCTGAGTCAGCTTCCTAACATTTTCCTGAGTCCTGTCTTTGGTCACAGGAGTGAAGAAATGAGTACCAGTCCCATCTCTTCCCTTTGTGAGGAAGCCATATACTGCTATGAGGTCACCCCTCAGCCTCCTCTTCTCCAAACTGAACAATCCAAGTGACCTCAACCTCATAAGTCATCCCTTCCAGACCCTTCACCATCCTTGTTGCTCTCTTTTGGACACTCTCTAATAGCTTAATGTCTTTGCTATGCTGTGATGCCCATAACTGCACATGGTACTCAAAGTGAGGCTGTAACAGTGTATTCGTCCAAATTTTGTTTTATTGGTCCCAAACTTGTCATATATAGCAATTGATATGAAATTCCATCGTTTTGCAATTTCAGTACTTTCACTGGGAATCTGGGGAAAGTTCTCTGAAACTTTCAGTGGCATATTGCTTCCATAAAACTGAGTAAAATCTGGGAGTTTTTTAGTGCATATTGCATTCAACATTTCATGTATGCACCATGTCATATTATGTGTGCTCATTTCACAGGACACATCAAATAGTTGACAGATTAATACCATGTCTAAGTATCCCTTTCTGATTTCATAACTCATTTTGTTATTTGCAAATCATTATTTTTCAGTTTCTAATTCCATTTCTTTACAGGGTAACTAAGATAACATTTACTCTCTTGGCTGTTCTGTTTAGGTATTGTCACTTTACCAGCGTCTTGGGTAGGTGCAGTGGTGTTTTGCTAAATGGGACAAGGGGCAGGGACAGGGGTGGCTCCTGTCAGAAGCTGCTGGAAGCTTCCCTGGTTCCAGTCCCTGCCCTGCTTCTGCCCAAGGCTGAGCACGTACAGGAATCTGGATGTTAGGTTACACTTCCATTAATCTGTATTAAAATCACTTTTTCTTGATATGTCACTGTTGAAGTCACTTTAAGACCTTCCGCTCCCATCTTTGACAAACATACATACCCATAACATAATATTACTAAATTGTTTACTACTAATGGAATCCAAAGAAAATAATTTACTAGTGTAAGTGGAACTCATAATCATTCATTGCACTGGATGAGTGAGTGTATGCTGGAGCAGGGGAAGCTGAAAGAAATTTCTTCTTTCTCTCAGAATGAAAACAGATTCATGACTAAGCTCAAGTAAACCATTTGTGAATGCAGCTGAAGTAGCTCCATGAATTTTAATTTGTTCTCATTTCTTATTCATCCTATCAAAATGAAGGATTTGAAACATTAATAAGATAATTTACCCAAGGTACAATACATATAATTTAATACCTTCAAAACTTAAAAATGTAGCTGTTAATTTTATATTTAAGTGACAAAGATATAAATTAAAAAGTTACATTATAGTACAAGATTTTATAAAAAGGTTGGATTGTTTATTGGTTTTTAAATACCAGAATTTCTGTCATTTTTATGTGTTCCATAACCTCAGCTAATTAATTTAATCTAGAATATTTAAAATTATCATTAAAGGCAATAACCATTAGGGACATCCCTAAATATGCCAATGGCATACATTATATCCCTTCATTTTTCATGGTTATTTACATCTATTTACTTAAGATCATTCTCCCTAAATACTAAATACATTGCAATAAAAAACAAGATCCCAAGCTCCAAAGAGTTTATGTAAGTATGTCGCCAGTGTGACAAGTTGAGTGACATATCCAGATTTCTGTGCCCAGATATCCATAGATTACAGTAAATTATTTTCCAGAATGGACTGATTTGCAAGATCAGAATTGTACCCGTAATACATAAATGACAGATGATGGAAAGGATGTGACAAGAAAATAATTGAAGAATATAGATTCATAATCCTAGGGTTGACTGCTAATTCTCCTCTCCCTTACACTGACTTTGAAACAGATTTTATCATGTCAGAGAAAAAATTGATAAGTATATCCTATGAACATATCCTATAAATGGACAAAAAAATATCTTCTTGCAGTTCTCTAAACTAATTAATGGCAGTCTTCCTTTTGTCAAGAACATACCTTTTGCTCAAGGAAGGGAATATATGCTGTCAATATTTGATGAACTTGTGAAGTCAAATTTCAGTATGCAGAACTTTAAGGAAAAGAAATAGCAAACACTGCAGATTGGATAAAACTTGTCCCTTGAGAAATTCAAAATAGATGAAAGTGCTGTTATTAACAAACAAAAGAAAAATGTATTCTGCAAGAAAAGTGAATTATCTGTCTTTTTCATACAGTAAAAAGAAAAAACCCAAAACTTGTGCAAAACCATAGAAAGCATTAACTGTTCCTGCCTATTAAATATAAATTGTGATACTATAAGATCTTTGTGGTAGGAACTGAGAGAAGAATTCTAACTCTTCCAAGTTTTAACTCAAAACAAACAAACAAACCCTTTTTTTCTGACCTTTACATTTAAGATTCATAACGATGGATAACATTTCTGAAAACCTTAGTCTTCAATGTAGCATCAGCTAAGAGTAAGATAATTCTTTGCCTATAAAGAATTGGAACAGCCTGTTCAGAGATTTATGGATAGCTAAACATATATGAGGTATGGCATTAAACTTTTCTGAATAGTCTGAATGACTTCATAGTTTCCTGATCCTTCCATAGTAATTCCCATCTGCTGTATTTCAGACATATCATGTTTATGTGTACCTTTCTGGTGTCATATCTACTTTAAACTACATTCAGCAAAGGAAGAAATGTTCTATTAGACTATGAGGAATGGCAAAAACTGAGGCAGAATGGAATAAGAATATGTGGGGGTGGAAGAGACCTCTGTAAGTTATCTCACATTGCTTCTCATTCAAAGTGGGGTTTATTCCAACATTAGGTAATTTTGGTCTGAGTTTTCACTAGCTGAGTTTCCAAGGACAGAGACTCCTTGGTTTTCCTGGTCAAGCTGTCCCAATGTTTAACTGCTCTCATAATATTTTTTTTCCTTTTGTATCTAATGATGATTTCCCTTACTTTGGTATTACCTCTCATTGTTTTACTTTTGAAAAGAAAAAAAAAAAAAAAAAAAAACCTGTTGCCATTTATTTAGTATGCATTTGACTTGGTAGAGTTAAGTTAATGGTTGGTGGAGCTAGATTATGGTTGGAATCGATGGTAGAGCTAAGTTATGGGCCCATTGTCTTATTCAGGTTGAATAAATCTAATTCTTCCATCTTGTCCTCTATCCTTCCATTATCTCAGTGGTCCTCCTTCAGACTTGTTTTAGTATTTTAGAATTGTTCTTGCATCAGGGGCCCCAAACTCTATGCAGTATGCAGTACTGCAGATGTGAACTCATGAGTTCTGACTAGATGGGAACAATAATTTCCCATGACCTCTATATAACCTCCTCTTCATGCAGCCCAGAGCATGTTGAGTCCTCACTATCACAGGTGTGCACTGTTGGCTCAGGTTCTGCTTCCTGCTTGTTGTTCATCAGGACACTTGGTCTTTTTTGCAAAGTTTTCCCTAAGCCAGCCAGTATTGATTTCAAGTTTGAAATTTCAAGCTGCTAGACTTCCTATTTATCTGCACTTAACTACATGGGATTTTTATTAGCCCGTTCACTTGTCCTGGAAAAGTCTCCCTGAATGCCTCCTGGCAGAGGTATGACATAAATGATCTATGCAGACATTTAAGAAAAATAGGTATTGTGAGCAATTAAACCAGTTAACATAATTAAACAGTTGCTTGCTTTTGGATAGCATCCACTAAGATATTCAGCAGCAGTCTCTTTCAAAATATTGTGGATGAAAAAGCCCACTTGTGTACTTGTGTTCATACTGATGTAAAGCTTATGCAGTCTGGTTTACATTTCAGCTCAAACTGATTTTATTCTCAGGCAAATGATACCTCTTTTTATCACTTCCAGGTACAAATATGTTTCATTCAGTAGGTATCTATAAAGTTAAATTCACCTGATGCACAGGAGGCATTTGGAAAATCAGTCCCATGGTTAAAATGCAAAACTCAATGCACAGAATGTAGTTATGGAAACAATTTCCTGTGCACCTATATATCCGTTACTCAAGCTCCGTGTTTTTCTAAAAAATGCCTGCTCTTTCAAGTATCATAATTGTCATCTTCAATTAAGAGGAAAATAAATATTTTTTTATTATATAATTCAAATTTTAAATCCAAATATTGTCAATTCTTTGGCAAAAGTTTATTTGCATGGTAATGAAAACAATAATAAAGAAAATTAGTTTGGTCTTCAGCCACACCTAAATCAAAAGCAAATAGAACTAACTTGTTCTATATAAACAAAGAACAACCTTACAATTAGAGACATTCTAATTTGTGGGAAGGATAACTAAAAAGCCCAATGTATTATTGTACAATCAAAAAATCATAGAATGATTTGGGTTGAAAGCAACCTTAAGGATAGTGCCAGCACCTCTGACATAGGCATGGACACCTTTCATTAGACAAGGTTGTTCAATGTCCTGTCCAACCTGGCCTTGTACACTTCCAGGGCACCACCCTTCCACAAAAGAATGTCTTCCCAATGTCTAACTTAAACTACCCACTTTCAACTTCAAACCATGCCCCTCATCCTATCACTCCATGCCCTTGTAAAAAGTCTCTCCCCAGCTTTCCTGTAGGCCCCATTAATGTACTGGAAGGCTTCTATAATGTCTTCCTTGAGCCTTCTCTTCTCCAGGAGCCTTCTCCCAGAGCCTTCTCTTATCCTGGCTGAGCAACCTTGACTGTCTCAGCCTGTCTTCATAGCCTTCTGATCATCTTCATGAACCCTCCTCTGGACTTGTTCGAAGAGCATGTCCTTCTTATGTTGGGTACTCCATGATGAGGCCAGCATACAGTTGGCTTTCTGGGCTGTAAACACATATTGATGGCTCATGTTGAACTACTCATCAACCAACATCCTCAAGTCTTTCTTCTCAGGGCTATTATCTATTCAGTCTCTGCCCAAACTGTGTATGTGTTTGGGATTGCCCTGACCCAGGTGCAGAATGTAGCACTTGGCCTTCAACTTAAACTTCATGTGGTTAACATGGGCCAACTTCTCAAGCCTGTCAAGCTTCCACTCGATGGCATCCTTTCCTTCCAGCCCATTGATCAGACCACACAGTTTGGTCTTTTCAGCAGGCTTGCTGAGGGTGCATTTAATTCCACTGTCCCTGTCTCCAGCAAAGATGTTAAGAAGCACCAGTCCCAGTACCAACTGATTCTTGTGTTATCACCATTGTGTCAGTGACAGCAGATGAAAGAAAGAAGTCACAACATTTTAAATTCAAAAAGCTTTACAGGGATCCTACTATAAGTATAATTTCCTTAGGTACATATAAATGTTTATCAAGATCTACAAAAATATGTGTGCATTTTTGTACAATTTTAATCATTAATATAACATTAATATTAATCACATTAATGTTAATTGTTAATCTATTTATCTAGTACATTTATCTCCTACAATATTCAACATTATTCTTTTATACTCTTCTCTTGATACTATTTCTCAAGAACTATGACTGCTTAAGTTTCATTTCTCTTAAACTACATAATATTTTTATGCACGATACATTTTGTGTGTGTATATGATACGCGTGTATACACACTTATGTAGCAAAGGTCTCTTGTCACATTTGGTTTCTGATCTATGTTCAATTGTTTATAATGTCTTTTCAGAGATTTAGGACTGGTCCTCAGGGGAATGTAACTTCATTGCTTAGTGTAAAATGTCCATCAATAATGATGCCAAGATTCATCTTTTTTCCCTAATATTTTACTTACTAATCTGTATGTAGAAAGTCTGAGAGCAATGTCTGGCATCAATTAAAAATCAAATTTGTCCTTTTGATTTTCTAATTATGTTCTCAAATCGTTTTGCTATAATATGCAGATACTGTACCTGATTTCTAGCAGTACTCTGATTAAACATGGTTCAGTAGCAATGTCTTTCTAAGTAACTGCTGTAGTCAGTCATATATGGTTCATTAACTTAAGTGCGGGGAGTATTTGTAATTCTAGGATGAAAAGAAGCCAGGAAAATCATTTAGGTATAGTGCTTTTTGCCTTGGCAGTTTTCTATGCATGGTTTAATGACTAAATCAAAGGAAATGGAAACAGAAATAGCAGACTTCTGGGTCACTTCCTATTATTTGTTCTGTGATATTCTTGACAAAGCCATTTCTTATAATAAGCGCATGCATTATTAAGGTCAGGTGATGCAAAATGTATAGTCTGAGAAATAGGAACTTTTAAAACCAGTCCCTAAATAAGAACGGAAGTGAAGACAATTATGAAAAATAATCCACAAACCCTAACACCAAACAAAAGTAAACACATAAACAAATCAAAACAGGTGGTAAAAAAATCAGAAGCTACTGAAGTGTAAAAATGTACAAGTGGAGAGAAGACCTCCAAGAAAATCATAGCTTGAATTCTAGATTAATTTTCAAATATAGAAGTAATTGCAAAAATTTTAAATCTAATTGTATATGATGTCCATCCTGGATGACATCTCATAAACTAATAGACAAAATTATTTAAGTCCAGAAGTGGATAATAGCAATAAATAGGAAGTGAAGAAGTAAGTGGCCATTATTTACTTTCGTTCCATGTATGAACGAAGTAGACCAAAACAATCGTATTGCATGTGTATTTTAACTGATCTACAAATAGTAGGAAAGTGTAATGAAGCAAGAGTTCCTTAATATTTTAAATAATTATACAAGATTCAGTTATGTATTTGCAGGGAAAATTACTTATTTTTATTATCACTTCTAAATGCAAGTAAAGAAATAAATGCCTGCTGATTTCTCTATCTTTTACATTAGCAGACAGAGAACACAGATTTCTAGTGTCTCTCTCAGTAGTTAATTCTTATTGTAGCAAAATGTGCTCTTTGAAAAAATGCTTTTGACACTTTGTTTATTTTAACCATTTTCCAACATATTTTTTTTGTTGATAACAGCCCAGATAATATAAAAATGTTTCATGATTCCTGTGACAAAGTTTTTCTTCATAAGTCCAGCTGCTTCCATTTCAGTTTATGACCACTGTTAATCATTCTCCTTGCCCTGCACCTCATTAAATAACTGATCTCTTTCTTCTTCTTAACTTCATCATAGGAACTGGTAGGGTGCTATTAGCTACCACAAAGATGTCTCTTTTCCAGGATGACCAAACCCAGCTTCCTGAACCCTTACTTAAAGGGTATGTCTTATAGCCCAAATGAGCTTAGCAGCCCTCTGCTGAACTCACCACCATTTCTGAACTTCTCTCTTGGAGTGGAAACCAAAACTGGATACCACATTCTAGACATGGTCTTTATCTGAGATTAAAAGCAGTAGTAGTAGATTAAAAAGAGTAGTAGTTTTTGTGGCCTGAGAACAATTATTTCCACAAAACTCTCTGCATTACACAGCTTGCAGTTCCAGGCTGCTAGCACAGAAGCATATTTAATAGATATCTGCTGTTGTTTTAATCTAATTCAAACCTAATTCAAATCCATGTGAGAATACAGCTTTCTGTAACCATGGGTCTAGAAATTTCACCAGTCCAGCTCCTTACAGTACATTTCTCTAAGGACAAAGCAACATTTGTTTTGAGAAACCACTGAGGAGAAAAAACCCACAACATTGTTTGAGGAAGGGAATCACTTATCTCTCAGTGGTAAAACTCTTGTATGTTCTGGAAGCTCGGATGTTGAAATTTACAGAATATTATGGAAATTTTATACTTTTTTAAAAAAATAAACTGAATCTTACACCTGTAATTGGCATCACCTGATTATAAAGAGAAATCCTGTGGAAAGCAAGAAATGTAAAATGTTTGTTAGGAATTTACTACAACATTGAAATTTCCCCTATTTTTAAGCATAATAGTTGAATGGAAGCTATAAATGTGAAACAAACACCTGGTGTGTATCTGCGGTATTACAAATCACATTAGGATGTCAATTTAAACATTGTTTTGTAACATCTTGTCCCAAGATGTTAAAGCCTTACTGCTACATATGCACTGCCTTTTTATTTTAAATCATTATCGTGCAAGAAGAAAGTAACAGAAAGTTAAAATAATATAAGAATCTAAACATTAAGAAAATAGAAAAAGAGCAAACTGAATTTAAAATCTGTATATGAATTAAAATCAGAAAAAGCTCACTCTCTGGATTTACAAGGGTAACATGGTGTTGTTAATAAACTTGATTTGCCTAACTGAGAAAAGTGGTCATTTCCATAACTTAAAAGGTTCTTTTGCTATTTCCAACTTAGACTAGACTAGAATGGGTTGGATGACAGTAAACCTTAAGAAAAACATTTCCTAGAGCTCATCTAGCTGGACTTTTGAAAACAATTAACATAAAGTATAAAGCAGATTAAAATTATCTGTTCATTATGAAGGCAAATTGATTTTCACTAATTCTCATGTGTTCAATCATTTTCCTGCTTCTAATAATTTGTGCAAAAGACAGCTTCATACTTTGAGACTGGCCAATTTTTCTCTTAAAACTTTCTGACAGAAAGGCATCATAAGATTATGTGAACAGAGCATTGAGAGAGACAGTCATCCATATATACATCATGCAGATGTAGATTTTTCACTTTATTATTTTTAAAATTTTTTTTTTTTTTTTTAAAGCTGGACCTGTTCCTTGTTCTGATTTAAAGTATAATGATTTGTGCTGGCGCAAAAGAGAGGCTGAGAATCAGAGAAGGAAAATTAGTTTCCTGATAGAACTTCTTACTTGACAGCCATTCTAGCAGGTGTGATACATTTTCCTAATGGTGGTTGTTGGAGTTAGAGATAATCTGCCTTGAACCAAATAGGCTGAATTGTCAAGAGTTCAGGGTGTTTTGATGAGCCCACAGAGCTAAACCAGAAACTCTGGCTAACTACTCGGGCCAAAAGGCAGATTAGCAAGAGTTCTAAAAGTTGGCCACAGAGACTGGTCATCTCAACTTGCTGTTTCTCCTGACCTGGGCTGATGACTCTTGTTAATTACATTGTTTCAACAGAAACTAAAAGTAAAAGAAGATAATTTTGATCTCCCTGAAAGAACCATCTCTCTCATCTTCTTCCACTTCACACACCTTTTTTCCCACACAAATGCATCTTTTAACTTTTATTCTTTAAGGAACAATGCACTTTTTAGTAACACATCTACATTTTCCACACGTCTGGCATTTGAACATACCTACACATTTATAAAAATTGCTTGTAAGAGATGAATGGACTAAGATCACTCAGCTCATTTTAAGTACCAAAATCCATCCCTCAGGTTAGAGTCTTTCAATATAGAGTGACGTAATTTTCAGCTGAACATCCTAGCATAGTGCTGATAACATATGGCTTATTTCCTAAAATGTTATTATATGTTGCCTATAGCTTTTGATACAAAACTTCTGGAAAAGAAATGCAAGTTTAAAAATCTGGAAGAACTGATTTAGTGTTAATTGTTATATTGTCTCTGTTCTGTTGTATACAATGACTAAAAAAGCAGCCTTAAAGGATACTTACTCTGTTAAATATCAGGAGTTCTCTCATTAACAGCAGAAAATAGACTGACTCTTGAATGATGGAGGATGCTTTGGCTATGATATTCCTTTTTGTTGCCAGAATAAAAAGATGAAAAGTAATATAAGTTGAAAAGTACTTTGATTATTACAATTATAAATCAAGGAGACTGGATATAAGAATATTTTTAATCCAATGAATTTATTCATTTTTCTGACAGTCTAAAATGTCATCACCTGAAATCAGGCATTCTGCATTCTTCCTTCTTTGGATGGCTAAAATGTCAGAGAAGCTCTTGGGAATTAAAATAAATAAATAAATAAATAAATAAATAAATAAATGTTAGGACTCTGTGAAACTAGTAGAGTTCTCTAAAGTTTTTCTGGGCTTAAAGCAAGTTCATAGAAGACAAAACTCAGTTGCCCAGTTAAGTCTAAAAAGACCTGAATGGAGCAAAAATTACATCCCCATCAGTTTTATGTCACAAAGCTGGAGCATGTACTCAAAGTGTTGTTAATATGAAGTAGGTATCTGTTTCATATTAGTAAACTGGAGTTCATTTGAGCATATCTAAATTGCCATGTAGGCAAGAACCCTGCCAGATTAAGAGCTTCTTAGTCCCACATGATGCATACATGTTAGTCTACTACTATACCTTGCTCTGAAGAAAAATGAAGGGTTCTCTGTCTGGGAAAGTCATGCTCACAGTTTTTGCTATGAAGAAATTTACTGTGAGCAAATAAATAATGGTGCTTTATTATTGTGAATCTAGAGGTCTCATGAGGAATAACAGGTGAAAGAAATCTCTGAATCAAGTAATTTGTCAATGATTTATTTGATAGAAACATCCTGCAAACAGAAGATGAGATATGTATACTGTTTTCATGCATCAAAGAAATGACAAAGCAAGAGCATTTGAGGTAAGGGAACAGCAGAAAAAAGGCAACAGAAAATTAGAATGAGAATTAGTTTTGTTTTTTGGGTTTTTTTAAGACTTGCTCAAACTTGCATGCCGCAATGAAGCTTCTGAAGATGCTTTTTATTCTCCCTTTTTTTTTCTACCCCTATTTTAAAACAAGTGTTCATTGGGCACACAAAGGTCAGAAATCTTTATTTGAACTTCAGTATTACATGAATATTGCATTGCTAATGTCATCTTTGGATCACATTTCCAGAGAAGAAAGAAAAAAGGAAAAAATTCAACAGTTTTTTCTTTCACAAACTTATTCAAAATGAAAAGCGTACAGATTTGACAGCTCTATGGGAGTGAAAAACTTCTCTGAAACTACCAGACAAAATAAAACAGGGCAGTACAACTCCTGCAGCCAAATGTACAGACAAAGCCAAAGGATTAGAAATGCTAAATAAAGTCACCTGGAAATAATTAAATCATTGGAGATCAAACTAATCTAAACTAAAGCATCTAAAGCATTAAAATTAGATACTAGGGTAAACTTGATAGAAGTAAAATGTTTTGGTTTTTTAAATAAATTATATTCTAATAGAATAATCTAACAATATTAAAGCCCTGGGGGTTGCTTCTGAAGAAATTATAAAGGAAAGCAACACATTTCACAAGAAAACAGAAATTCTAATGAAGCATAAGTGACAGAAGCAGATAGGACTTTTCATGTTGCACATCCTCAGCATTTTCAGGAGTGCTCATTACTATTTAATGCAGCTAGTTTCAAACAGAGGCATTTTGATTGTCCCAAATTCCTTCGTAATTTGTTAGTCTTTTTGGCTGCTTTCCTTGTTAATAACCCTACTCCATTTTCTTCCCTTTTTTTCCCCCTGTACAACTTGGACTTTCCATTTTTCAGTTTCTGGCCATTACCCACACTGTCATTTTCTCAGGCTGTGCACAGTTTCTGTCTTTGAAGTGCATTGTTATGATGTACAATCTTACACTTCAGGCATTGATTTGATCTCAATATTGATTGAACTTTGTTGAAGTGCATAATGTTTGGCTCCTCATCCTCTTATACCATTTTTTCAAACCTTCAATTTTACTTCTGACTATAGTTCTCATATCTTTCAAACTGTAAAGTGAAGAACTGCATATATGAACACAAATTTTAAGCATTAAAGATATTAACATTCCATCATTACTTTACTGAAACATAGCATTGGTGTTGACCTCCAATTAGCATTACAGTGATCACTTGTATTTGATTACTGTATTGCTCCTGGATACTTCAAACTTACCAGTTGTATTCTGACATTTATTTCTTTACCAGCCCATTATGTGGTTGTCTAGAGGACAGAAATTAATGATGTAAAGTATGCAGAACAAAATCTTGACCCACTAATCAAATCTGTCCAGATCCCTTTGCAGAGCCTCCCTACCCTAAGGCAGATCAACACTGCCACTCAGTTAAGTGTAATCTGCAAATTTGCTAATGATGCATTCTATCCCCTCATCCAGATCTTGGTGAAGATGTAAAACAGGACCAGCCTTCGTACTGATCCCTGAGGGACACTACTTGTGACCAGCCAACTAGTACATTAAACTCTGTTGATCACAACTCTCTGGGCCCAGATATGCAACCAATTTTTAACATGAAAAGTATATGCCTATTATTGCTAATATTATTGGCATTTGAAGAGCAGGAAAAAAAAAATATGTATATGTTCATACTCCAAGGCTAAAAGAATGTGTACCTACTAAATAGTCCCTCCAACTTAATGCTTGTGGTTTTGGGGAGTTATTCACAAGAGACAATCCTGGCAATATGGATTTGGCTGCATCAGTTACCTGTGCCCTGTAAAATACATGCTCCAACACCATCCCGGTAGGCTTTTCATTCTCTACCGTATGTGATTACCCAGCACAGCCTTTACTTAAATTCAGATTTTATGAACTGAAGGGGGAAAAAGTGTGTGTACACATATTTATATGATTTAAGATTACAGGAAGCCCAAAGAAAAATCCTGCTGATCTACTGTGTGGTGGGAAGTGGCTGGTTTTTCAGAAGAGATTAGCCACTCCATACCACTCAAACTATTTAGCAATAGGGAAGAGATACTCTTTGGGTTAGATACTTGCAACAAAATAGATCTAGCCATATTAGATCTAACATATCTAACCCTGTTATCATACATAATAATTCACTTGGACATGAGCCTGCTCTTAGTGCCTGGAAATGATCCTTTTTTAGCGTAGAGGTTGCCTTGAAATAATAGAATTTTTCCTATTTCAAACTCTATATTCAACACCCTAAAAGATAGGATGGGAGATGTAATTTCATAGCACTTACCACCTGCCTGTCTCTTTGCAGGCAGCATTACAACAATTACCTTCTTAGTTTTAAGTTTATGAGATTTTAATTTGCAAGATGAAACAGAAGCCTTTTATGCTTAAGAAGTTTGTAAAACAGATTTTTTTTTTTTTCAAATATTGTTGTATTTGTGTCTTTTATTAAACCCCTTTTATCAAGGTCTACAAAATATTGTTCCTATATAGGAAGCTACTTGCCCCTTTTTTGATGACTCTGCTAATAACTGTGGGTTGGCTTTGGTAATGAGCTGCTAATGGTTTTTTCTTCATTGAAAGCCTAAAAGACAATTAAAAATACTATGGGAGATGACAAAATTATTAAGAGGTGGTTTTAGCTGTAATGGAATAATCACGAGTCATTTTGATGATGTTACGACAATTTGTTCACATTGCTTCATGATAAACTTCTATATCTCTTAGAAGGAAGTTTATAATATGAATTAATTTCTTGAAACTCGGTACGATACATGCCATTATTCTATGTAATAATGAACCTTCCTTCATGACATACATGTAAAATCTGAAGTGTTTTAAAATGTGGTAAGGTATAAATTAGATACAGTGCATAGCTTTAATATGACGTCTGTGTTGAGTATGTGTAAGTCACAGAACAGGTCAAAAAGAATCTATTTTATGTCTTCCTTATTGCTTTCTTTTTTTTTTTTTTTTTTTTCTCACTAAAGAAAAGCACCTGGTCACATGGAAAGTAAAAAAAATATAAGAAAAAACATAATTTATTTGATTAGCTTTTACTGAAAGAAAAAAAAAGAAAATATGTGGAAGCCATTTCTATTGGAATTCCCCTGTTACTCTACTTCACTGCGGGTGGGATTCTCCAATTAATTAAAACCTTTAAGTTTTGAAGGGTCTCTATGAATGATTATTTTTTATCAGAAAATCTTGGCAATCCATGAAGATAATTCCAGAACAGAAAAATTAATTATATAGCTTAATTCTTAAATATAATTTAAAATGACAAGTTCCGGTAAAATTATTAAATAAATTTGTATGAGTCACACAAACCTAACCCTAACCTAACCCTAACCTACCTGTTTTGGAAAAAAAAATAAAAAAAAAAGACAAAGAAAAGAAAAAAGAATAAAGAAGTATTCAAATGAGTTGTAATACCTAAGGGTTATCTGTACAAAGAAGAAACAACCATTCCTCAAAACAAGTCAGTATTAAGGTATTACACATTAAGGTATTACACAAGTCAGTATTAAGGTATTACACATAAATAAACCAAGCAACATGAAACAAGTTTTTAGAAGTTACCTCTTTATTTGTGTCTTGCAGCAGGACTTGTTTGTTTATCAGGTCTTCAGGTCACACTGTTTACATTATTTGATAGCTATGAATATATATTTTTAACAGCAAAAATTTCTATAGGTATATTAACATCAAAAGGAAGACTAGGGAAGGCGTGAGCTCCCTCAGAAAAGAAACAGGTGAACTAGTGACAAGTAGTATAGAGAAGTCTGAGGTTTTCAATGACTTCTTTACCTTAATCTTCACTGGCAGGGGCTCCAGTCACACTCCTGAAGTCACAGAAGACAATGGCAAGGGTTGGAAGGAAGAACTGCCCCTTGTAAGTGAAGATTAGGCTTGTGACCAACTGAAGAATCTGAATGTGTACAAGTCCATGGGATCTGATGGAATACACCCTCGGCTATCAAGGGAACTGACAGATGTGGTCGCTAAACTGCTGTCTACTATATTCCAAAAGTCATGGCAGTCAGGTGAAGTACCCAGTGACTGGAAAAGGGGAAAAATTGCCCCCATTTTCAAGAAGGAAATTTCAAAAGGGAACTATAGGCTGGTCAGTCTCACCTCTGTCCAGTAAGATCATCGAGCAGATTCTCCTGAAGACACTGCTGGAGCAGAGGAATAATGAAGATGTGACTGGATATAATCAACACAGCTTCAACAAGGGCAAATTATACCTGACAAATCTCATGGACTATGAAAAGGTCATAACGTCAATAGACAAGGGAAGAGCAAGCGACATCATTTACCTGGACCTCAGCAAAGCCTTTGACACAGTCCCACATGACATCCTGGTCTCAAAGCTGGTAAAACATAAGTCTGATGGATTGACCACAGTGGATAAAGAACTGGCTTGATGGCCACACCCAAAGAGCGTCTGTCAATGGGTCCACGTCCAAGTGGAGGCCAGTGACAAGTGGAGTACCTCAAGGATCAGTGTTGGAACTGGTCTTGTTTAACACCTTTGCAACCTGGACAGGTGAGTGCACCCTCAGCAAGTTTGCTAATGACACCAAACTGTGTGGTGTGGTTGACATGCTGGAGAGAAGGGATGACATCCAGAGGGACCTTGGCAGGCCAGACCTTTATAGAAGTGGACCCATGCCAACCTCATGAAGTTCAACAAGACCAAGTTCAAGGTCTTGCATCTGGGTCCAGGCAATCACAAGCACTGATACAGGCTGGGCAGTGACTGGCTTGAGAGCAGCCCTGAGGACAAGGACTTGGAAATACTGCTGGATGAGAAGTTCAACATGAGCCATCAGTGTACACCTGCAGCCCAGAAAGGTGGATTTTCCTTTATCTTCTTTAAATAAGATATTTCTACATGTTCTGAAGTGTGCAACTGAATTTTGCTCAGAATTCTGATTTTTTATACAGTTTCATCAATTAGTCTCAGAACTGTTAGAGTTAACATAATGCTAAGCCTCCTTGGCGTCTTTGACTCTAAATCTAGGACTGTGAGTCACAATATCTATGTTTATCATCTATGTCCTAGAGGTGTTTAAATTAGCTCTGAATTAACATGGGTAGTACAGCTGATCATCATGATTTTTACTAAGAAATAGGTTTTTTTTCCCTTAAACCAAACTATCATTAATCATTATTTGGATTATTTTAAAACAAAAGTTCTCAGACCCAAACCAACACAAATAATGTTTTAAAATTCATGGAGGATTTGGAAGCCTCATTTTTTTTCCAGTGTCTGTCTGCCTTTTCTCCTGCTTTTCTTCTTAAGTACAGTTAGTCTCCATGCTTCTTTTGAAGCTCACACCAGGGAAGGTCAATGTTAAAAAGTTAATGTCCACTGGCTGAGGCTTCCCACTGTCTCAGAAAAGCCAACTCTAAAATATAGTGCTTGTTCAGCTCTAAAGTTTCTGGTCAGACAGGTAGGCTCTCTTGTTCCTTTCTTTCTACCTAAGGAAAGACGTTAATCCAATATTTTCCCAATAAATATTTTTTGAAAATTAAAAAAAAAAAAAAAGGCAAATCAAATCAAATCAAATCACTTATCATATGCAGTAAATACAGAAATATTTTGAATATTTTCTCATTTTCTACATTTCCTTCAGGTACCCACTAGACATAAATAAATAGTATATACATATATATGTAAATATCTTGCCTGGTGCCTTTTTTCCTCTATTTTTGTAGCTTAAGCTAAAAAGGCTTCCAGATAAGTTGGTGAAGATCAGACTTTTTTTCACATTACTCCCTTCAATATGGTCTCTATCACTACACCTGTGCTGCTACATGAAATATGACAAGGTATATTCCCAGACAAAAATGCCAATCGGTCCAGAGCACTGGGCATGTATGTTTATAAACTCAGTTTCCAAAGACAACCAGAGATGGTTCTTGGGGTGTCCTAAGGTGTGCCTGAGAAGCATTTGGAGGTGTTCACCATAACACAGTTACATAGTCCTAAATGTCAATGACTGTTCATTCACTAGTACAGATCATGGATTCATGAGTACATAAAAAATAATTGCAATGTTCAGGAATTAAACATGATCAGTTTAATTCATTAATCCAGACACAGCTCAGGGATATAGTGGTGCAACCTGAATTATCCAAAAGGTTGCAACAACCCAACTTATGACTGAGCAGTTGAATACAGCACAGGCATCATGTGTTGAGGTAAGAACATGTTAGTGATGCTGAAGCCTGACTCTTTAGGCTGCATCAGAAACCTTGGCAACACACAGATACATGTATTCATCATATAGGCTATCAAACCTACCTTTGGTTTACAAAGGAAAGTCTCAGCTGGCATGCTGGTACTTGATGCTAGACAAAAGAGTGAAAGTAAGACTCCCTAAAGCAAAACTTCATTGAGTGGAGTTCTCAGTTCTTATCCATTGTTCTCTTTGTACTGGTAAATTGTGTCATGCAGTTCATTAACCGGTGTGGAGCTTCAATTGCACTTTCAATTAGACCAAACTATACCATAAATTAGGAAAATAGTAAGGGGTTTCTCCTATTTTCATTTCTTATTTTTGCATTGATATGACATAATATTTCCAACGTCAAAACAGTAGTATGTGTCCATATGTACACACATATTTGGATGTGAATTTGCACAGGTCTGAATAGGGATTTGTGTATATATATATATATATATATATACACACATATAAGAAATTATACTGCTGGAATAATCTCTGTTAAAAATAGTAATGTAGTGAAATGAGGCGACCAGGTGCCACTAATTGCCAGGTAGTGGGCATGAGCTTGTGTTAAGCCCACCTGTGTCTGATTAGGGCGGGCCCCAACTGTGCATGAGCAGGACTGGGGGGCCAATAAAAGGTGGGCTTCCAAACACAGGCTCAGCTTATGCTCAAACTCACAACATCGGTATTGCTTGGCTTTGTACTGCTTCTATGAGCACCGCGCTAACCTGATTGCACCCCTGGAGCTTTGTCTCAGCACCGCACTAAACTAGGTTGTGCCACTAGAGCTCATCACCCACAGGGTGAGGCTCGTGGGTGAGGCTTGAGTGGCGCAGCAGGCTAGCGCGCGGTACCAATACAGCAAACTTGAGCAATGCTGAGGCCGTGGGTTTGAGCCTCACTCTTTGGGTGATGAGCTCTAGTGGCGCAACCAAGTTAGTGCGGTGCTGAGACAAAGCTCCAGGGGTGCAATCAGGTTAGCGCAGTGCTCATAGAAGCAGTACAAAGCCAAGCAATACCGATGTTGTGAGTTTGAGCATAAGCTGAGCCTGTGTTTGGAAGCCCACCTTTTATTGGCCCCCCAGTCCTGCTCATGCGCAGTAGGGGCCCGCCCTAATCAGACACAGGTGGGCTTAACACAAGCTCATGCCCACTACCTGGCAATTAGTGGCACCTGGTCGCCTCATTTCACTACATAGTAAAATACAAAATTCTATTGGAAGGGAATCTCCATATTAGTGCAGAGAAGAACACTGATACAATTAAAACATGGAAGAACTTTTCCCCCAGTATTCCTTACTGCAAATTTAAAGAATAGTGTTGGAATCAGCAGTAGCTCCAGAATTCTGATGACTTCCCATGTCAGGGCCCAAAGGGCAATAATGGGTCCACCTGTTCCTGCCCAATCTGCTCAGGGTCTCCTTGCACCGTGCCCAGAGCTCCCTTTTCAGACCCCATGGCACCTTTGCCCGTCCTGCCCACAGCCCAAGACCTTTCAGACCCACCCAGTGCCATCAACCCCTGCCCAGGGACTGCACAGCAGGGTTGGTGTCCAGTTCCTCACAACCCTACCCTGTCCTGCCCAGCTGTGGGAAGGCCTACATCCAACCGTGTCCTGATCCCCAGGGAGATGCCCGATGCCTTGGGATTCGGACTGTCCCAGAGCCCCTCCAGCTGCTCCCTCCTGTCTGGGGTGCTGGATCAGGCCCTGGCTGCGAGGCACTGCCACCACAGGGAAGTCTCAGCAGCTCCTGGTGCCTGCTACCCTGTGAGCTATCAGCACACCCATCACCCTGACACTTCAGTGTTTTATATGTATGTCCATTGTATGAAGGTGTTAGATGTTCCTTACCCCCTTGCATACATAAAGAGGCTACAAGGGTGATTACTGCTATATAAAGAAAAAAAACAATTGTGTGTATTTCATAATGCTTAAGGCTATATTGGCATTAGTAATTACAGTATTCTGGAAAGTCCCCAGGCACATCTGACCCAAACAGTCGCTGAATAACCTGAATTTATGCTCACAGAACATGGATTCCACCAGAGGATGACTGCATGCAAGCTGCCTAATAAGAATGGCCCTTTGAATGGACTGACTCCCAGGCTGCTTCTGGGAAGCTGCTCTCACAAATGCAAAGCAACTGAATATTTCTCATGCTACTAAACAAGGAAGGAAGAGAATGAGATATATATATCACTGTACATCTCTACCTTTCTCGTTACACATGATGGACTGGGAATAATTTAGAAAGCAGGCCTGCCTTCCATCCCAGCTCAAGTATGTAGAGTTGTAGCTCTGAACTGGATTAATGAGCCATGAAGATTATGCTATGCTGAACATTTACAGTTGTATGCAAAGAATGCAAAACTCCTTACAAAAGTGAAACTCTGCATGAAAAATTCATTTATTGTTACATAGAGCAATATAAAATAAAGATATTAAATGATAAGTAAATTAAAGAAATAGAATAAATTAAATGATTAAAAATAATTAAATAAAGATACTAAAAAAATAAATTATTTCTAAAACTTCCTGCTTCTACTACTGTTTATTGCATAGCAACAGCACCTCAGTCTAAAACACCTTTTGTTTTGGTGAGAACATAAAAAAATGACACATGGTAGAATTATGGTTAAACTTTCATTAACTGAGCTATTAAACTTTATGCGTATGTTCCAGTACATTTTAATACCCGTAAGCTGATAAACAATCTCCATGTTTTTTTTTAATTTACACTTTAGTGTAAAATTATTATAAGATGTAGTTGTTTTTAAATAAAATAATGGTATTGGAAGCATAATATTTTTCATTAGATTAAAAAAAAAATCCAGAAGGATATAAGTTTAAGAAAAGCTTAAGCCAATGCATCTGCAAACATCTAATTTGTAGCAACATATATCCAGTTTTTAATAGATTTCTACATTAAAAAATGAGCTTTGTAAAATTTAATTTAAGCACCCTATAATATATTTTTAAACTCATAATTTGATTATTCTGAAATATAAAGAACAAAACTTAAAATGTCAATAGTCCAGCTTCTTCACCCCAATCAGTTTAAATTATAAACTTTCCATTTTAAGTACATCTTCAGAAAGAAAATCTGAGTCATGCTACTGAGCTGATACATTCAGTTAAACTTCTTACATTAATGGACTCATCTTCATAGGACATACTGAGAAATACATTTTTCTAGAATCCGTTGTGGAATTTATGTCTCTGCCAATGTGCAGAACAGCAATTTGCAAGTGAACTCACAGGGTAGATCCAAACTTTGAAAGAAAGACTGTACAGGATCTGATCTTCCCTTATTCTGCCAGAATAATCTCTTTTTTTCAGAAGATGACTGTGTCCTCAAAAAGACTGGCTCTTTCCCACCTCCAGTCTGTAGTGGAATCTTCTCTAGTGTGACTCCATAGCCATTTATTTCTCTTGTTCTTCCCAACTCTGCTGCTTCTCACAGCTCATCCCAACTCTGTTCTTTTACTTCTAATTGTTATTGACAAGGATGAACAAGAAAAACAGCAGCAGACTGCTCTCAGGAGCACCATCATAGATTTCCTTAATATTATCCTAACAAGGTGGTGTCTTTGCCATCTGCCCAATTAGCAGTTTTGAGCCAGTTATGCTCTCTATAAAGAAAACAGGACTTGGACTAGTTCAGCCTGTGGGTTTTATTCAGCTCTGTATCTCATTTTGCTCACTTCCCGTCAACCTCACAGGCTTTCCTATATATAGCATCTCCAAAACTTTGCAACAGTGAAATGGTGGCTATACTCATTTGCCTTCTCTTTAGCATTGGGAAAGACTACCAGTCACACTGGAACTGTTTAGTTGTGCATAAACCCCATTTGTTTTTCCACCAAGTTTGCATTACCTAAGAATTTAGAAATTTACAGAAAATACTATTCCTTTGAATCATGCCAAATCTGAAGTTTTAACCCTAAGCTTCAAGGTATGTTTTTAAGCTATTGTTTTATTGTGTAAGATATTGCATCAAAAATAATAAGGGAAGGCTAGCCGATTTTTAAATTATTATTATTTTTTAATTATTTTCCCAGAAATATATGATAGTAAAAAGAAATAGCTTGAGGGTGATAAAAAGAAAGAGAAGGTAACTCATAGGTTTCCTTAATGAGAATAAAGTTCATTATCAGCCAAAAAAATTTCATCCTTCTACTAACAAATTATTTTTCAGAATCACAGATGATTACTAACAATTGTACTACGTAATGCATAATAAGGCAAATAAAAAAGAAAATAAAAAACAGAAAACAAAACAAGACAAATGAAAGAGAAAGAGCAGAAAGAGGGAAACAGACAGCAGTCTTCTTGTTAACTAAAGCTCTCTACTTACTTTTACTTCCACTAATTGTATTATAATCACTGTTATATTATGTAAACCTACAGTTAAGATTATATGATTAGGAAATATGTCTTTCATTTATTTCCAGTATCTTCAGAAATTTACCTCTGAGATGGAAGCATCTTGTATGCGATTTCAATTCAAAGATGATACTTCTGAGTTCTTAAAAGCTAATATGTAAATGTTGTTTCATGAAAAATTGAAAACTAAGTGATATGTTTGATTACTCTAGAAACTCTCAGGAACTTTTGGGATTTTTAATAAATTCAATTTTACTTTACATATATTGTTACCTTCACCAGCAATCTACACTACTGAAAAAAACATGGGTAAAATGTACTGAACACAGGGAACACAGCAGTAAAACTATAAAAAAATGTTTTAGACTATCTTATGTTATGAAACAAGATTCTAAGAAATACTGACTCTTAAAAAATAAATGGATACATTGCAAAAATATCACACAAAAGGTCAAGGTAAATTTAGGTAAAATACACTTAGAATGAAAAGTTCAGTCCCCAAAAAAGTTGAATGCTTTATAAACAAGCGGTCACTCAGTCAGATCAGCATTTAATTCTGTCATGTTTTACCTAAATAGGAATGAAATGGAAAATGAGAGCTCCTAATTTTCTTTCATAAGATGAGAAGAAGGCACGCACAGAACAAACAGAAAGTGAATGCATGTTAGAGAGTCCTTGAAATCAAGCAAAACTCAAGCTACGTATTACTCTGGCAAGTTGGTGAATCTTGGTGGCACCAGAGTCAAGGAGTTATCTACACTTAAATAGAACAATTTAGAGTAATTCTACACTGTTGCCATCTCAGTGATTGTTGTAGGAAATAGTTTGAGTGCTGCTGTCATTTTTGCAATGACAGTGTGAAGCTCAATTCAGTGCAATTTAACCTGTTCTGTACCATGCAAAAAATGCCTGCAGACCCGGAACACATTAGCTTGGTCCTTGACTCCACTGGATATTTCTTACATACTCTTAGATAGTTATTTAGGGTCAGCTCAGCAAAATTAGGGTCATAATTTACACTACAGAGACTAAGAAACTATTTAAATGGACAGTGGGAACTTAATAATTTTTATGGGTGCTTGTCTTCACTCCCTGTTTTTCAATTACTTTTTTATAAGATGCAAGTAACAGTGAAGATTATTGGGAATTTTCCAACACTATATTTCCATGTTGGAAAGCTTTGATCCATCAACATTTAATTTTATTTTTACCATGGAAGTTTTCCAAGTCCAAGGCCATTTCTCATCAAAGGAAAAAATTGGAGGCCAATAACATCTTAACATATATTAGGGCAAAATTCAGATCTCTGTTTGTCCTGCATGATCCTTCCACACATCATAGGAATACTTAGATGTATCAAAATCTCAAAATATTTTCCTTACACTATATTCCTCATTTCAAATAACGCTAGGAATCAGTACTTTTTACTCTCATTTTGTCTCTTCTATTTATTTGGATTGTGCATTAGAGGTTTTCAGTTTGGTACCTATTTCCTTTTGATATGTCTCAGCTTTGATAATTTCAGAGGAAAAGACATTTTAAGCTAAATGGTGTTTGATGAAGTTGTATGGCAAAAAGGGAGAGAAACTTTAAAGTTGGAAAAAAACAGACTAGAATAATGTCAGGAAAATATTTTCAGAATTGAGCTTCAATTGCAAAAATGACAGCAGCACTCAAACTATTTCCTACAACAATCACTGAGATGCCAAAAGTGTAGAATTATTCTAAATTGTTCTATTTAAGGGTAGATAACTCCTTGTCCCTTGTACTACCAAGATTCACCAACTTGCCGGAGGAATACATATCTTGATTTTTGCTTGATTTAAAGAAATCTCTATTAAAACAGAATATGCTAAAAAGTCTCCAAAGTGGTATGCATAAGTAAATAAAGTGGAAAAATACTCATTTTTAAGTATGCTATAACAGTGTAATGGAATTCCAACTGTTTTCTGAAAACATAATTCTGAAAAATATGGCTTCAACAGGGGAAAAAATCAACAGAAGAATTGCCCCCTAATAATTTGCTTCAAACTGAAAAATATACACCCTGTGAGGAGACTGAAAAGTCACCCTGGAAATAGGAGGGAGATTGCCTAGGTAAAAAGCAGAATTAGAGTCCCCAGAAAATATGCCAATTCATTTTGCGTTACTCAGCATGATCGCTGTCATGAATTTGATCCCATTCAGTGAGTAAAGTGAAAGAGTGACAGGGGCTTAATTATTGTTGAACTGATAAATACACATATAGAAAATCAAATTGTCCCTAGATAGTGTTTTGATGAATATTAATGGTGTTTCAAACAAAAATTCACAAAAAAACCCACGAAAATAAAACAAATGCAACCCAAAACCAAACATCAAGCCAGATGCAGGTTGCTTGAGAAACCTGGTCTTTTGGACCATTTTCAATGGTGCTCACTCACTCCTCCTCCCTCCAGTGGGATGGGAAGAAGAACTAGAAGAAAAAGATAAAACGTTGTTTGTCATAAGGACAATTTAATAGGACAATACAAGGAGAGAAGAAATAATAATAACAAAAATGCTAATGAAGTAATATACAAAGCAAATGATGCACAATGTAATTGTTCACCACCTGTAACCCAAAGTCCAGCTTGTTCCCCTGCTTCACCTGGCTAACTTCCCTAGTTTTCATGAGCATGGTGTTGTGGTGTATCCCCTGGCTAGTTCAGCTCAGCTATTCTGTGTCCCCTCCCAGCTTCTTGTGAAAATTAACTCTATTGCAGTTGAATCCAGGACCCTGTGACCAAAGAACTATGTCATAATATTTAGGCCAAGTGTTAATTAAATACAAAATGCTATGTATCTATTTATAGACCATAATGCATGCTAGAAAAATGATACAGAAATTTAAGAAGTACAAGTAAAAAACAAATAGTTGCGCGAAAAAACACTGATTCTACATTAGGAATAAAGAAGTGCATCTAAAAGTATTCATTCCAGGCAGAAAGAATAGAAGGGAGCCCTGGAGATGGGAAGGTATCCAAATAATTCTTACTGGGCTCATATCAAAAAGATTTTCATTCCAACACTCCATAAAAAATAACTTCTTCTATTGTTATTCTTTCATCCAATTTAGAGGAATGTAGTGACTTTCCAATATCTGAAGAGGGCCTACAAGAAAGCTGGGTTTGGGCTTTTTACATGGGTGTGTAGCAAGAGCAGAAGGGGAAACAGTTTTGAACTTGAAGAGCGAAGATATAGGTTAGACATTAGGAAAAAGTTCTTTCTTGTGAGTGTGGTAAAATGCTGGAACAGGCTGCCCTGGAAAGCTGTGGCTGCCCCCTCCTGGTAAATGTTCAAGGCCAGGTTGGATGGGGCCTTGGTCAACCTGGTCTAGTGGAAGGTGTCCCTGCCCATGCAGAGGGGTTGGAACTATATGGTCTTTAAGGTCCCTTCCAACCCTAGCCATTCTATGATTCTATCTTTTATGTGCTCCATATCTCTATATGCTGGCAAGTTCTGTATGTTTACTCTCAGTGATCTGTGGATAGATAGCTTGACAGTATGTTGATTTGATCCATACCACTGAAGAGAGCAAAACTGTGCACCCATCCTATTTGGTTCAAGATCAACTTCTTAGTCCTACATCATAAACTGTACCAATTAATAGCCACATTACATCTAGAATAATATTGCATTTATTCACTCTTAAAAACTGTGTGCGACGAAAAGTTGACCTCTGGGATAAAAAGAAAGATTGGGCAACTAGGGTTCAGTAAGTCTCAATTCTGTACCAGGCAAGGTCATGGAGCAGATCCTCCTAAAGGCTCTGCTAAGACATAGGGAAAATGTGGAGGTGGTTGGTGGCAATTAGCATGGCTTCACCAGAGGTAAATCACACCTGACAACTTTGGTGCCTTTTTACAATGGGGTCACAGCATCAGCAGACAAGGTGAAAGCAGCTGACGTGATCTACCTGGACTTGTGCAAAGTGTTTGATACTGATGCGCACAACATCTTAGTCTCTCAATTGGAAATATATTGATTTGATGGGTGGACCACCCTTTGACTAAGGAATTGTCTGGATGGTGCATCATGTGGTCAACAGCTCCATGTCCAGATGGAGACCAGTGATAAGTGGGGTTGGTACTGGAATTGGTGCTTCTTTAGCACCTTAGTTGGTAACATGGACACTGAAACTGTGTGTACACTCAGAAGATTTGCTGATGACACCAAGCTGTGTGGTATGGTAGACATGCTGGAGGACCTTGACATGCTTTGACAGTGTCTGTCAAAAGATTTTGTGATTTTATGAAAATCCATGTGAAAGTTTTACATCACTGACCTTTTGTAGCTTATGGAATTCCACTACTTGTCATTAAATGAAGATTGTCCCAAGTAGACCATCAGTGACAATCTATTTAACCTGCCAATCAAGTATACTCCAAATTCAGGGACATTAAAAACTTTACTGCAAAGTAATAAGGGTATATTCTATCTGACCTCCCTCAAGAACTGTAACAAACTAGATCATAAACATGCACAACATGGCAGATGTCAAGTCTTATGAATGCATATTACAGAATTCTTAGCTACCCACTGAGAGTGTTTACATTTGAACAAGAAAATCAAAGCATTCTGGCTTAAAACATAATTCATAATTTGAAAAGTAATTATCACATGAGAAAATCTTTACGGCTATTAAAATATTAAACCATATGGGACAACTCAATCTTCTCATAATTATGAAAGGTATTTAAAATAAAACTAGAAAAAATGTTGAGGTGAAATATGCATAACTTTGAAAGTAGTTTTCTGGTAAGTGTAAGGGTTCTTAAGAGGTTCTGGTATTTCAGTGTTCTTTAAAAGAAAATATTAAAATTTTTAAAGAGGTAGTTAGGTTAAGCTGAGAGTCAGAACCCATAAAATATGTTCCTATATCAATTACAATGTTTGATACAGTATTGAATACAAGCAAAACAGAGTAATAGTCCATATCTACCAAGTGGATATCTTTCTGAGTGCTTTACATTCTGAGATGTATCCAGCTAATGTAGATCAACTCTAAGCAACTTTTTGTTCTGAACTTTAAGCTGGTGACCCAAATTCTTAGGGCTGCCTCAGAGTTTTCATTTGTTTGTTAGTCTGTTTATTTGTTTTAGGTAGTCCTTTGGATTATATCTAATATGATTTAATAGGTTTAATCTAATTGTAAATTAAAAGTAAGGTTTCAGGCACTGGAATTCAATAATCTTTTTCCTGGAGCAGTCCCTTGCATAGTTTTATCACCTAGTATGCTCCAAAATTATACCTGTAACAGTGTGGGTTAGGAAACACCCTCAATAGAATGCTTTTGTGTGACTGCTTTGTTTCAAAGGTTAAGACAATTTAAAAATAGGTGGTCAATGTTTGGTCTCAGTGCCTAAGAACTGACCTGCTAAATACTTGCACAATTACCAGGTAATTAGGCCTAGTCAGCATGGGTTCAAGAAGGGCAGGTCCTGTTTGACTAACATGTTCTCCTTCTATAATAAAGTAACCCACTCATTGGATGAGGGAAGGGCTGTGGATGTTGGCTACCTTGACTTTAGCAAAGTCAGGCTTGACAGGCACTACAGGCTTGGAGAGGAGTGGCTGGAGAGCTGCATAGCAGAGAGGGACCTGGGGGTGTTGATAGACAGCTGACTGAACATGAGCTTGCAGTGTGCCCAGGTGGCAAAGAAGGATAATTCCATCCTGGCCTGCATCAGAATCACTGTGTACAGCAGGACCAGGGATCCTGCCCCTATGCTCTGCTTTAGTGAGGCTGCACCTTGAGTACTGCGTGCAGGCTTGGGCATTGCAGTGTAAGAACATCATGGTTCTGGAGAAGGGCAACCAAGCTGATTCAGTGTCTTGAGAATAGGCTTTATGAGGAGAGGCTGAGGGAACTGAGGCTGTTCAGCTTGGAGAAGAGAAGGCTGAGAGGGGACCCTTTAGCTCTCTACAACTACCTTAAAGGAGGTGGTAGTGAGACAGATGCTGGCCTGTTCTCTCTGCTGACCATTGATAGGGCAAGAGGAAAGGGGTAAAAACTCCACCTGGGCAGGTTCAGGTTAGATATTATGATAAACTTCTTCACAGAAAGAGTGGCGAGGCATTTGGAACAGGCTGCCCAGGGAGGTGGGGCACCATCCCTGAGGGTGTTTAAAAGACAGGTAGATGAAGAGCTACAGTGGATGGTTTAGTGGTTAGGGACTGTGGGGTGGATGGCTGGACTTGATAATCTTAGATGTCTTTTCCAACCTTGATGATTCTATTTCCATTTAATGCAGCTAGTGCTGTCTATGGTTGCTCATACCTTCAAAGGATTGTCTCCTGAACCACTGTGTACATTTTCAGGTATAGGGTCATAGTCTAATGTTGTCCAGACTTCACAGTGAGTCTTGAGACCCAGATATGTATCTTCACTACTGCACCAATATTAATAAATTGTTTCTCACAACTGATTGACTTAGTTTTCTCCAAATAGTTTATTTTAGATTTCCCCTACAGGTCTATGCACAATAATAAGTATCTTTATGAGATATATCCCAAAGAAACAGAAGGGGAAGTGATGTGCTCAGTACTGAAAAATGTCCTGACAAGAGCCAGTAGATAAAGCTCTGCAGGAAATTATTTCTCCTTAAATTAGACTGCAACTTAAAGCAATCCTCCAGGAAAAAACTTTATATTTTTCAGAATGGTAAGACTTGCTAGATCACATTCTCTGTAGGAGCTGTCGAGCCCTGTTTATTCTGTTGTTCTTCCAAAGGGTTTGGAAATATGTCCATTCTTCAGAAGACAAAATATTCAGAGAGAGACCAACAGTTTACCCATTTATCCATCTTGTAGCAACTAAATCTCTAAGCCTAAAGCAATGTCTTTGCTGCTGGCATGTTAAAAGGATTGTGAAGGGGAATATGCCAGAGCACATCATACTTTTAAGTGATATATGTCAGCTTCAGAATATATTTAAGGGTTCATTGGCAACAACAGAACCAAATCTAATGCTTCAGGACAAAGAAGGGACACAGATTTTTACCCTTAAGCAATATTATGTAGAAGACAATTTTGGATTAGGCTAGGAAAATGACCCATTTAGCAGAAGTCTTTTACATAAGGATATTCTTGGAATGCTCAAACCAAAGGATAATGTAGACATGTGTGATGTGTTTGATTTGATTCCTACCCTTGAAAAATTAACTGAGACATTTTATTTTTCTCTGAAACTGTTGTTATGTGCTGTCATACACTTCTGTGCTATATTAAATGTGGCCCAGTACTAATAGCTATCAGTACAGTGGGTAATATTCACTTGGCATATATTAGTCTGTCACAAGCTTCTATCTCATCTTGTAAATGGAGTTCTTATTACATGGGTAGCAGCTTTTACATACCATAGTGATTTTGATTCTTTCAGGAAGCACTTTGCAAAATTTTTGAGACTAAGGAAAACAATTCCTTTATCATATTTAGACTGGAATATATAGTTAGAGATTATTTTTGCTAAATGTTTTAAAACTTGCTATTTTCAGTGTAAAGCCTGAAGTTGTGATCATAATAAATGCATTGTATAATCACTATTTTCAGATAGTTTCCAGAATGACTAAATGACACACGTATTTTGTAGACAAATTTTGAGTGCAGAAAAAACCTGAAAATAGAAAAAAGTGCTACATACATAAAAATGCTCTAAAATATTTTATTTTATCTGGCATTTCTTAATCTTCTATACAGTTATATGCATATCTATAAGACGTGTTAATGGTGAAAACATGAACTTGACAGGCTGAGGGAACTGGAGCAGTTCAGCTCGGAGAAGAGGGGGTAACAGGAGACTGTATTGCTCTCTACAACTACCTGAAAGGATGTTGAAGTGAGACAGATGTTGGCCTCTTCTCCCTGGTGACCATTGACAGGACAAGAGGAAACTGGGTCAAGCTCCACCAGGGGAACGTCAGGTTGGTTATTAGAAATAAATTATTCACAGAAAGTGGTTAAACACTGGAAGAAGCTCCTCAGGGAGGTGGTGGAAGCAACATCCCTGGAGGTGTTCAAAAGATGAGTAGATGAGGTGCTACAATAGATGGTTTAGTGGTTAGGGACTGTTAGACTTGATCTTAGAGGTCTTTTCCAACTTTGATGATTCTGTGATTCTATGAATAAGTAATAGTGAATTTCTAGAGGATCTTTCTGAAGTCCTGAGAATAAAGCCAGAAATGTCCCCAGAATGTAAATTAAAAAAACCTCTATTTGCTTCTACTGTTCATTTTTGGTTCAAGGCCAAAAAAATTTCTTTTATTCAGATCATTAGAGTTATATGGTAAATCTAGTACCCTGTGGACCATGCATTAAATAATAAGTATTTGACCTCCAAGGATGAAAGATAACCTTGCCATCTTTAGACAGAGATTAACCAACTGGAAATACAATAAAAAGAACAAATTATTCAGTCTCCTATGCAGTTTCTTCAATACTCTCTCTTTAACTTAACAAACAGTATCTGATAGAGATGCTAGTAATATCTACAAAGACATACAGATTTAATTATTTTATTTAATACCATTATTTCAAAATATCAGACTAGATGTAGATCAAGTGCTGCTCTTAGAACATCAATTTTCTGAAACTTTGCAAAATCGCAACACATTCTTGTTATGAATTTACAGATTCCTTATATGAGTTACGAGATCACTACCCAGTAAAAAACTGGGCTTTTAACTTCATTTTAAGTATCTTGATGTTTTCAGTTATGTTTAGCAACACGGAAAAAGAAAGTATGAAAGAAATAATCTTTTTAAAGTCATAATCTGATATTTAAAAAAATTAGCTGCTCAGTATTTGTCAGTCTGCTGATAGACTGATTAATCTTTACCTCAGTTACTAATTAAACAGCACAATTTCAAGAAACATGAAAGGGTTTTATGTAAATAAACTAATTTTTTATTTTTAAATGCATTCATTATGGTGTTTATACACTGGAATACATTATTAACAGCCCAAATTTTTGCTTTTATTAAATTGACATTTGGGAAACATTTCCTTAATACGCATTAAAAATCCTTAAGACATTTTCATTAACACATTTATTTACAGAATTTTTCTGATAAAATTACACTGTCATAAATCTTAACAGCTAGCTCAAATGTAGTGAGTGACTGAACAAAAGAAAACTTTGAGATATAGGAGCTATTTAAAATTACATAATTAAGAAAAAAAGTAGGTTGGTTGGGACTAATAGAGCCCTCTATTTTAAAGCTAGATCAAGTTTCCCAGTTAAAACATTTTGTTTAGTATTAAATTCAGTACCAGTTTGAGTAGCAGCATGAGCAGAGGTTCCACAGTCCCTCTGGATTAATTGTTCTAGTGTTAAAAGACTAATTAAGTGAGTAATTAGTTTTAATTTCTAATCAAAATTTCTTGTGCTGTAACTTGTTCACATCATGTTTCATTTCTTTGTTGGCCATCCCTAAGGTCTCCGGTTCCATCTTCTTACTACTACCCACTGTTGTTGAAGACAACAGTAAGATCCCACCTCAGTTTTTCTTTCTCAAAACAGAGGGAATCTGAATCACCTTTGTGTCCCTCCACTGAACTTGCTCTGTGTTTTTTATATGTTTTGTACTGGGAACTAAAAAATGGATACAGTACACTAAATTTCCTTTCAGAATTGCCAAATAGAGGCTGCCTGCTGTCTCTACTCTTGGTAATACAGCCAAATATGCAATAGCCTTCCTTGCTGCAAGCACACTTTGCTGACTCATATTCATCCTATTGTCCACAGGGACCCAAACTTCTTTTCTGTAGAGATTTTTCAGCCATTCAGTCCACAGCTGTATAGGATTATTAATATGTCTACCTTTGTTGACCTTCAGGTAGCTACTTTCAACCCATTTGTAAAGCCTGTCCAGGTACCTCTGCATCATCCTTCTCCTCCCCTCCCATATTTTGATATAAAAAAATAAATCTTTCTGAAGATGCATACTAACACATCATTCAGACCAATAGTGAGTATATCAAACAGTATTGATTCCAGTTTTCATCTCTGAGGATCACCACTCTTAACTGGTATCAATCTGAATTTTACACTATTAATCACACTCCATTCAGGCTAAAACTTCTATAATTTTTCCATATTGTAGCCTACCTTTCCAATTTGGTTACAAGAATGTATGTCAGAAACCTTGTCAGGCAGGATAAACAGCTTCCACTGTGCTCCAGTTGTTCACAGAGCAGTTATCACAGAAGGCAATCAGGTCCTTCAGGGACAATTTGCCTGTGGTAAATCTATGCTGGCACTTCTCAGCCACCTTGGTTTTGTCCAGCAGCCAGCAGTAATCCTATTTTAAAGCTTTGCACAATAGGTTAACAAGGCTTTTGGCAAAGGCACTATTCCTCATCTCATCAGATGGTTCCTGTCTCTCCTCAGTGTTCTTAATTCCTCAGTAAACCAAAGCCTTGCCTGAAATATCATGAAAACAACCAGTGACTAATTCACTGTATTTATCTGGATCTATTCTATTCTTTCCCTTTGACAGAACTGAGGAGCTACCTGAGCTGCCATGTTGCACACTTTACATTCCAGAAACCTATAGCTGCTCTTGGTAAGATCCAGATCTCCCTTGACATTATCACTGATGTCAACACAGATGAACAGTAAGGGACAAGAGTCTGAAAATCAGATAAACTTCTGAAATTTCTCTGCAATATTCAAGGTCTGAGCTTCTGACAAAGAAACAATAAACCTTGAACTACAGAAAGTCTGCTTGAGAGACAGATGCAGACCCCTGCAGAAGGACATCTCCAGCTGCTAACTTTTGCTTTGGTGCCAGTATATGGATCAGGCTCAGCTGGTCCAAATGTCTCCCTGAAGAAAAAATGTTGTTCCTAATACAAAACCATAACCCTGTAGTTAAAAGTGCACATTTTTAGTGACAAGTGTGGAGTGGAGAAAGAAAGACCTTCCTTTTTGCCAAAAGCCACAGTCTTCTATGCTATTCCATTTTAGGAGCCTCAATCCTCCACTGCTTTCATGTTGTGTCTAGATGTCACTTCTGTACATATCATGTCTCAGGAAGAAGCATCAGGCACTGCCCAGAACCTGAGACCAGGGAAGCTGCCTCTGTAGCACTAGGACAGTTATTCTTGCTATTCCAGACTGTCCATTGTGACAGAGAACCACCATAGTTGTGCCATATCTGTCAGTCCCCTGAAGCCTCAGGCACCACCTCTTCACTGATCCCTTTCACTCAAGCCATTTGCTGGACTGTGTTATATCTGTCTAGTTCAAGAACTACTTTCAGATTTTGCGTTGGATTCTTCATTTTGGACCTGCATTTATGTTTGTGGTGGGTTGACCTTGGCTGGCCACCAGGTGCCCACCAAACTGCTTTATTTGTCCCCCTCTATTTTCCCACTACCAACAAAACAGAAGGAAAAAATGACAAAAGCCGTGTGGATTAAAATAGGGATGGGGAAATCACTTACCAGTTGCTATCATGGGCAAAACAAACCCAATTTTGGGAAATTAATGTATTGACAATTACTTGTAACAGAGTAGGAGAGTGAGAACTGAGAACCACACACGTCCTCTTGGCTCTCCCTTCCTCTTGGGTTTAACTTCCTTCACAAACTTTACTTAAATTGGTCCATTGGACCAGCTGCAGTTCTTCAAGAACTGCTCCAGACTGGGTCTTTTCCACAGGGTGCAGTCCTTCATGAGCAGACTGCTTCAGCAGGAGTCCCCGTAGGGTCACAGATCTTGAAAAAAAAACCTGCCCCTGTGTGGGCTGCTCCCCATGGGCAACAGTTCCTGCTAGGAGCCTGCTCTAGGATCAGAACTCCATCAGGTCACAGCTTCCTTCAGAGTATATACCAACAACTTTAGTGTGGGTCCCTCCATGAGCTGCAGGTGGATATCTGCTCTACTGTGGTTCTCCATGGGCTATAGGTGGATATCTGTGCTCTGCCACCTGGAGCACCTCCTCCCACCCTTCACTGCCCCTGGTTTCTGCAAGGCTGTTTCTTCAGTACTTTCTCACTCTTCTTGTACAGTGTATGCACATCATTTTTTTTACCCTTTTTAAAGCAAGAAGGTGCTACCAACGTCACTGTTGGTTCAGCTTTGGCCAGTGGTGGGTTTGTCTTGGAGCCAACTGAAACAAGATCTGTTCATCACAGGGGCAGCTTCTGGCATCTTCTCATAGAAACCACCCCTGTAGCTCCCCCACAACGGAAGCTTTGCCCTGTAAATCCAGTGTGAAATATTCATGCATCTTTTAGATACTACATATGGACTAGTGCTGTCTCATTCACCTCAGCATAAGTTCAAACACAAAAAATAGATGTTAGATAAAATAAGAATTTTACCTGAAATGAAATATGAGCACTGTACAGGACAGTGAACATGTCAGCTATTGATGGATTTCATTATCTGTGGAGTCTGTGCACACTGCCTTTGTGTACCGAGGATAAATGCCATCACTATAAGATGCTCTCTAAAGTTTAAAAAAGTTGCAAACACAGAAAAAGGATTCTGCAAAGTGATGCTAAAACCACCAGCTGTAGTTCAGATGACAAACTAGATGCACTAACTAATGAAAAGTTGAGTGGCCCCATTTTAATCCGTTGAAAGTAGCTTGTCATTATTAACAGAAGTTGATTCATTCAAAAAGATCTCACATTTGTTTGCTGCTTTCAATACATACAGAAAAAAGACACTCTCCCCAAGATACTTTTATCAAGAATAAGACAGTTACTTTCCAAAGAGACAAGGAAAAATTGGCACCTGTGTGAAGATGAAAGATTTTGAAGAATAAATCATATTCACAAGATTTTGGTAAAAGTTACAGGAAGGCTGGGAAGGGTAAGATCAGAGTAGAGGCATTTGTCTCTCCAAGTAATTGGTATGCATGATGGAACCCTGCTTTAATGAGATGGCTAAACACTCCCCTATCAATCAAAAGAATTCCTTATTCTGCTTTACTCGTGTATAGAGCTTTTGTGCTATTGCTGTCTTTACCTCAGTCCATAAATTTTCTCACTTCTACCCTTCCAATTCTCTTTCCCAACCCTTTGAGGAGGAGAGGAAGAAAATAGGTGTGCAAGGCTTTGCTTTTAGCTGCCTGATGAGGCTAATACACAATTTCTTAATTGGCTGCATTATGTTCTGAAGATCTGGAATATTTATATCTTCCACAGACAAGAACAGTAACTTGTTTTCCTCCAGTTTCAAATTGGGATAAGAAGTGAACAGCCACCTACATTGCACACACACGCAAATTATTTGGTAAAAATTTTCTATATCAAAAGACAAAAATCATCCCACAGAAATACGATTACCACAGTGGTGCGTATTCTGAATATGCAATATAAACTATTAGGCAGCAAGACATATTTTGCCTTATGAATATGATTACAGCACTGAATTTCAGAGACGAAATATATTATTGCATGTGATGAACTTTTTGCAAAATCTTTCAGGATAGTTTCTTTCTCATCTCTCCCTATTAATTTTTTGTTCAGGATCACTATGTCACAGATGTACATTCCTAATTTCATGGCATTAACTTTTGTAGTAGGGTAATGCCTGTGGAGATTTTGTGCATTTTTTAGTCACAGTAAAGAGGGGTCCAGGAAATGAGATTTAAAACCAAAGAAAGGAATACTTTAACTTCTAAAGTGTGTAGAAACATCATTTTGATTTGTTCTATTCCTTATACAACGGTATTTTTCTCAACTACAGCTTTTTATATCCTTCCTGTTGGTACCAGAGGAACCTTCATAAACAACATAACACAATGAAGCATTCTGTAGGATCATGGAATTAATAATTTACATCAAAGCAATATAACTTATAGTATTTACATCAAAATAATAATTATATAGATTTCAAATAATAATAAAAATGACCAACCCAAATACCATGAGAAAGCTCAATAGAGAAATGAGAGTTACACCACTCATTTGATTGATTTGGTGATGTATAGACAACACTGGTGTTTTAAACAAGGAAAAATTTATAGTAAAAATATACAAATTTCACATTACAGAGAGCAAAACTAATTTTATTAGTTTTGGACATCCAAATTCTTAATTCAGCAATTATATTATAATTGTAAATTAACAATTAAGAATTCTTTTTTCTTAAAATGCACAGCTGGAATCAGTCCAGAATTACTGAAATTTTTAAATCTGCTGCAGATTCTAGATTATTTGGGTCTATTCTGGAAGTGATGACATCCATTAAGGAAGAACTAGTGCCCATCTCCACTGCCCCCTTCTCTTGGACATATGCTGGTTTCCTCTTTTGAACCAAATCCAGCTTTCTTTTTACTGGTTTAACTGAGCCACATAGAGAACTGAAGTCATTAGTTTACAGCAAAGTTAGCAATCTGAAGCAGCTTTTCTGTGTGAACAGTTTATAATTTATATAAACACAAGGAAAAGAAATAGACATTGTACACGTAATAAACACCTATTAAACATGGAAGATATCATTTTACTCTTGCAGAGGTGAAGTTTGTGTTTCAATTTTTTAACATAGAATTAAAATTACTGCTCTGATAAAAATTTAAGGAAGAACTATACTGCAATCTGGACAAGCAAGGTAATATTAATAATAGTTGTAAAGATGGCTTGACCTAGTAAAATTTATTTAGAGCTTTCACAAAGAAAAAGCATATCTGTGGTCTTATATTCCATTAATTAAAATCCTCTTCTATGCATCATAGTCCTAGAATTCTCTCCAGTCACAGTCTTACATACCATAACAGGAAATTCTGTTTCCCATTTGCATTTCAGTAGTGCTTCATAAAAGTCCATGGCCAACAAAAATGGGAATTACTAGAATTTGTAAAAGCTGAACATGTATAAACTACTATAACATCACAAAGATCATTCACTTACAGCTACTAAATACCCAAGTGCAGTTTGACAAACTGCTGGCAAAAGCCCCAAAAGGCCAGAAGGAATGAGGTAAGATCACAAGACAGTGACAACTAAGCAAAAACGAGCTCAGATCTAAAGCAGATACCTACTGAAGATCAGCTAAGAAACCTTAGGTGAATACAGCAGGCAGTTCTGCTGAACTTTGCTTCAAGTCTGGATACATTTGCTCTGATCTTTTTTATGCTCAGTTCCTTCCTACAGGTATTTAAATGATATTTTTCACTTTCTTTTTAACTCTCCTTAAATGCAGTAGAGTGGTAGAAAAAAGCACTCACAGTATAATGGCTCTGCAGAAGATATACTAAATTCTGACTTGGCACATAAATGTTCATAGCATATAGACTTAAATAAAATGAGCCTAAGAAAAATAACTGAACTAGTATACTTAGAAGGATTAATTTGTGTCAGTGGGTAGTTCAGTTGCAAAAGAGCATAAAAATGTGGTTATATCTTGTGTATGATGGGATATTTTTTAACAGGGGGCAAGTTGTTTAAAAGAAATCAAGAAGTCCATTCCTTCTGAAAGGATATTATTTTATTTTATTTCTCAATATATTTTAATTCTCAAATAATTAGCTTTTGTCAAACATGTAAGAAAGCTAAAACTTAAACACTGACATTCCTATATAAAAGGTACAGCTTCTCTCCTTACAGTTAAATGTTGGGCAAAGCCAGAAATGCTGAGTTTAACAATCTAGAGATATATACTGATCTGTTTTCTCTTGATGCTTTCCACTTGGAGAAGCTGAATAATTGAATAATTTGATTATGACTTTACAATGGGACTTGCTGCACAAATTATCATCTTATGACTTCAGTCAAGGATGCTAATGGCTTGTGTGCTACCCTGTGTTCTCATTGCCTCTGATTTCAGAGAGAAGACTTTCCAGAAAAGATAACTGTCTCCTCTAATGATCTAAGTAAAATGCATACCATGTACCTTCCACCCTCAGCAGTGACGTTACATAACCAGAAACCATTTTAATGACTGAATTTAAGGAAAAAAAAAAGATTAATGTAAGTATCATAAATTAAGATATTCTGCCTACACTGATTTCCCTTAAAATTATCTTTCAGATTAAAAATCAGCAGGATTTATAACCAAATTAACTAATGAAGAAAGTTACATTTATTAGTTCAAATCGGCAAGCGAGCACCAATAACAAATAAAAGCATAAATCTGTTTATAAAGAAGACAGAATAACTAGATCTGTATGTAATAGAAATCCTTATATAGTCTACAGTTGTCCTTGATGACCTTAAAGTTATTTTCTAACCCAAATGATTCTGTGGTTCTACAGCAGAATGTAAAGCTACTTTAAGTTGTTTCTTAAAAAGAAAAGAAAGGGGGTTTCAAAATTGCATTGACGATATTGAGCTACATGAATAATAGTCTGTCAGAAAATCTCTTTATCTCAGCTGGCTCCACTGGGAACAGTAATGCTAATGTATATCAAAATCCATCCTATAAGTAGCCAAAAAATAAAATTAACAGAGTACAGACAATAAAGGAAATGGGATTCCTAGAAAAGATAACATATCTGTGAACTAAGAGATTTTGAAAAAACCCAACAAACACTACTATTGCTTTTTTGAAACTTGCATGTTAAAGGATGGAGAACTTACATGTATTATATATAGATTTCATTCATGCAGTGAAATGTAGTTTAGAGTACAGGTCTCAAAGATGAACAATATCATGAGTACCTTGATGAGAAATTTAAATAAAAGGAAGTGTTATGAATAATGACAAGCTATTGCTTTTGTGTTGAAAGGATGTGATGATGAGGGACAAAGGGAACTTAGGACCAGTCTTACTTAATATCCTCATTAACGTTCTGAGAGATGTACAGAGCACTGCACGAATATAAGTCATAGACTATACTAAGAAGTGGAACACTTTTAAGAAAAGTAAATTGTCAGTTCCAGAGAGATTAGACATGACTGAAACCTACTTAAATAAGATTCACTAGGGAAGACTCCAACTAGTGCAAGGAAGATAATGACCTGTACCTTAAAAAAAAATAAAAAACTCCTCTAGATTATTTATGAATTTTTTTTAAGAATGTAGAAGTAATATACTAAAATACTAGAAGCAATGTCAGGGACTTAAAAAAAAAAAAAAAAAAGAAAAGGCATCCAGAAAAAATAGTTGAAAATGAGATCTGTGGAGTGTGAAATACAATTCTAGGAGAAATGATGGAAATCACTTGGAACATTTCAGAGTAACCTAGGAAGAGTACAATGACTGTACAATAAAGAAAAATTATTAATTCTCAGGTAAAATTGCTTCACTTATTTTAAGCTTTGGTGTAATTGACTATGAATTAATAATATGAAAACCAACTAGCTCAATAATTTTTAATTCATTTTCACTCTCATCTACAGATGATAGACCACATAATGGTTTCCTTTACTTTATATATTTTACTGGCATTTAGTGTAAACATTAAAGGGACTTATCCACTAAAATAGTATTTTCTCTCTTTTGTCAATTAACAGTATGACATAGAATGGCATTAACCAAGATTTTTCAGTCATTTATCTACAGATATGCAAGATGTCAAAATCTCAATATAGCCTCATTAAAATATGAACTTTCTTATCATAAAACCATTCTTGTATAACATCTTGAAAGACAGTGGCTTTTTTAAACATAGAATCACAGCTTGACAGAGTCACCAATGACCTTGATGATACATTGGTAGATTTAATTTTGAATTACAGTATTTGCTAACAATTTTGACTGGACCAAAATTCATATGAAATCCTTTGGGTTTTCACAGTTATGAGGTTTCTTTCTGTTGTTTTGAATAATTAATAAAAAGCACTGCTTATTTTAAGATTGTAAAAACATCAGAAAAGTTTTTCTCCATCCCAGAAAATCACCCAATGTGCCAAAATTAAATAATCAAGATTTAAATTTGCCAAGTTTGAGAAACAATCTTCAGAAAAGACTGAAACACAGCATAGCAACCCTACCTCAAGAAGGCCAGGGGAAAACCAAAGGTCAAGATAGTAGAACTACCCTCAGTTTC
The DNA here is from genome assembly GCF_036169615.1 of Heliangelus exortis. Classification (NCBI taxonomy): domain Eukaryota; kingdom Metazoa; phylum Chordata; class Aves; order Apodiformes; family Trochilidae; genus Heliangelus; species Heliangelus exortis. Next base: position 134,421,520 of record NC_092423.1, on the reverse strand, counting down.
TGCAATGCAAACATGAAAACACTACCAAAAATCTCATCAAGATGCTGCCAAATGTTAAGTGTTTTATGTCATTAAACACAGATGAGGGGAAAAACTCAGTCATGGATATTTTTTTACTTGATTTAAAACTATTAGTAACTATCATTTAGTCAAAGTCCTCTTCAGATTTTTTTTCTTGGTTACTGATGATGTTATTAGAAAGTATTAATCTAATTTCTGTTGTTATTTTAACACTGTAATTACACTAAGCTTTGCATACGTGATCAACCATATCTGTAAGTGATAGGGAAAAATACCTTTCCTGATGTGTATAGTCCCAGCACGAAAAATAATATTTATTTATTTCTTCTTGTAAAGTAACAACATTATTAGAGCAAGTAAATTGTTTGTGAAAGTATTTTAAAGGTGGCAGTTGTATGATTTATAATTTCAGTAATCTGAGTGATAAATTGGATTGTGAAGTGCTGCAAAAACTCAGGACAGTAACTGTTTGTGTTCCTACTAGCCCTTTGTTCATGTTTTAGAAATGATGGAATAACACTGAAGAATTGATTTTGTAACAGAGTTACAGTAAAGAGTGTTTTTCTTCTGAAAAATGTTTGGAAAAAGTATATCCATGCATTTAATCACAAAAAAAATTGAATATTGGAGGCTAATTGGAGTTCAGTAAAATGAAGGCTTGTTTTTGGCTTTTTCCATTTCTTGATGAAATGACAACTCTAACAAAAATCCCTTTACTGCAACTTTCTGTTATTGAGGGTTAGCCAACATAAACAGGTTGCTCAACGTGTTAAAAATGTCAGACTTTTTTTAACAGTGACGTCCAAAGAAATGTGAAGTAGAAAATAAGTGGTTTGTATTGCAGCTGGAGATGCAGCCCCTGGCTCCTGGTTCCTGTCTTAGGTGGTGGGATGGGCCCTGGCTGCCAGGCTCTGCCCTGCTACCCTGGGGGATCTTCAGAAAGGCTCAGCCTCAAGGGGGGCCCTGTCCCATGTAGCACCCTGAGATTAATAACCTTTATTTTGACAGCTGTGGATTGTTTAATGAAGAAAAATTTTCTTCTAAATAGTCCATTTTTATTTTTAAATATATGAGTAATTCTGTCAAAGCTTTTACTGAATTATGTTGCTGAACAATGAGTGAGAAAGGGGTACATTTTAAGGTACTAGACATGAAAAAAGTTTTAAAAACTGTCACAACTATTTTTCTTTCATATACAATCTTTCAATTAACTGAAACATAGCCAAATTTTCAAATTAAATGTTATTTAAGGCTTTAAAATTCATAGACTGATTTCTGAAATCCAGATTTGCCATTTATTAAGTAGCATATATACAGTTTTTCCAGTTTTGGTCTGTATAGTTGCCTGTCTGACTTCTGAAAAACAGCTTACAATATCAACTGGCAAGGTCTCGACAGAGGACCACAGAACAGTAGCAAGATCCCATGCCGTGGGAGAAGAACTAGATAATATTTAAGGTTCCTTCCAACCCAAATGATTTCATGATTAATTCTATGATTCTATGATCTTGATCATGAGGTCATCTGGTCCAACACCCTCCTTAAGTAGTCACCCATAGCACATTTTGTGTGACTGTGTCGATTTGAATTTTAAATATACCTCAGAAACTCTTTATCTTCTCTGGGCAACCTCCTACAGATTATCACTATTCTGACAGTTCAAAAAAAGTGTGTTCAGATACAATGTCACGATTTTTGTTTTGCTCCCATTGCCTCTTGTCATGTCCTTCTGGACCACTGAGAAGCATCTGGGTCCATCTTCTTCACGCCTTCCATCAGGTATTTATACACGTGCATAGATCACCATGAGCCTTCTCTCCTTAAGTCTTAACATACTCAGCTTTCTTAAGCCCACCTCATCTGAAAGATGCTTCAGTCCTTCAGTCATCTTCATGGTCCTTTACTGGTCATGTTTCATACTTTTCTTGAACTGGGGATCCAGTATTTACCCTGGGGGTCTTGCATGGAGATCAATTTAACAGATTTCTTGGATGCCTTTTTCTTTCAAGTACACAAGAAAACACTATTTGTAAGATTCTGACCACTAGAATCAAAGTCAAGCTGCCAGTCTATTAGGTCTGTTAGGTGAATTTTGAAATTTAATTGACACTTGAAATTTAATGATGCCCTTAAATATTAAACAAATATAAAAACCTCTTTTAAATATGTAATGACTTCCAAGAGTGGTATATCCAATCATATGAGAAATAATGGTTTCCAAAATCTGTATTATGTTACCAACTTATCTTGAATTTTCTTTGATTTTCCAATATAAATTGGTGTGGTATGTGGATTTTTTTCCTCTCTTCTTATTTCACTGAAGCTTGCATTCTCTTTCCCTTAGGAATTTTATACTTGTTGGCAGCTATGCTTCCTACTGTGGTTTGTCTCTGCCCTGTGAAGAAAAACATTTTATTCTGTATTTCAGTCACTGGCAATTTAGGAAAATACAAGAGAGCAGACATCTGATTCTATCTTCCCCAGTGCTATGGACGTTCTTTAAAAAAGTGACTGTTGATTTAAATGTTGCTCTGTTGATTTAAATGCTGTTTTTATTTCTAAGCTCTGCTATTATTCTTCATTGCTTGCTTCTTCAATTCACAAATGCCCAAAGACCTTACATTATGATTCACTGTATTTTTTCTAGTGAAGAAAAAAATATACCAGGGAAAAAAAGTTCACAATTATCTCCAACACGCAAGTCTCCAAACACCAGCCCACTGTATGAAAACACAGCCAGCCCTGCACTCTTATGTCCCTTCCTGTACACACTTTCATTCCAGTATCACTGTTGGCATCTATGCATAAAAGAACTGGAAAACCACACTGCAGAGCAGAATTGTAGCTGATGTTCCAATACTACTTTAGAATGCACTTTAATGTTACAATACAATCACATACCATAGTTGTAATAATCACTGTAATTTAATTAGTAGTATAACTAAAAATAAATTAATTGTGAGACAGAGATGGATGAGACAGCAAATATACTCTACTGAGACACACTATTTTTGCTATTTTAAACAGTTCTGACAGTTTTATTTTCCAAGAGAAAAAAGAATTGAGAGCAGCACTGTAGCACCGCATGGAGACTTTATCTCTCAGAAAACAGCAAAGGGTATGATCAGATATAACTTTTCACACATTTTCCATTGTGGGTGGAAAAATGCAATCCCAGAATAGATTTTTATAATGCATGTAAGAAGAGTACAAGGAAGGAGAATGTCTGCTCCTTTAAGGGTGAAGGATCTTTTTTTCAGTGCATCAAGGGATAGTAAGAACAGGATAAAGCTGGTGAACAAGGACATACAGGGACAGAAAACTGGGAGACAAAAGATAAGGAAGACAGTGATGAGAACCAAACCTTCTCTGTCACTCTAATTGATGAGGGTGTGAAAGGTCATCTGATCAGGGACCTTTCCAATTAGGAAACAAAGGGAAAAAATCCAAGCTAGAAACAAAATATATAAAGACACAGACAAAGAAAATGTAGAGACAATAACAAGAAAAGAAGTCACCACTCACACTAATTGATAGGCTACCATGAAGCTATGGACAGTACTTCCAGGAAGATCAACTTAGACTTTGCAACTGACAAAATAATTGTCCTGGTCTGGACCAGGACGGAACCAATTTTCTTTTTTAGTTATTTTGCTTTTCAGTTAAGTCTCTTCTAAGTAACTGGATGGACATTCTGAAATTAAAAGCAGGTTTTTCAGTCAGTATCTGCTTCTAGGAATGATAATCTTAGATGCTCATGGCTGTCACTGCAGAGCAGTATGAAAAAAGACTCTTGTTTATACACATTCCTATAGAAACCGAGGTCACCATTTGGTTCTTCTAAACTTCTGCATCTTAAAAGAAAGGGAGGAAAAGGAGTCACACCTGCAACCCTCCTATGGGAAGGAGTGGACTGTACTGTACAGGTTATCCAGTGTTGACCAAAGGAAGCATTCTATCCTATAGACTTCATTCTCAGTATAAAGCTGAGGGATCATGAGGGTCAAGCCAGTGCCTTGGGAGGACTCCATCCATTCTTCTGCCTTTGATCCCGGTCTGTGCATTCCTGAACCTGTGTATTATTGAATCCTGTTTCTATCTACCACTGACTCTTGGAGCCCAGTCTGGGACTCTCCCAGGGCCTGCCCTGCAGCCTCAGTGGTGATGTGAGCATTACTGGGGCTGTGGGGCAGTGCAGTGTGATATTAGTTTTGTGTGAATTTAAAATACATTAAATCTTATTAGTCTAGTTTCCAACCCATAAGTTTATCTCCCTTATTCTATTTCCTTTCCCTTTCTGGGAAGAGAGAGGGGTTAATAGGGAGCGTCTGTTATTCATTTAAATGCAGTCCCAGCATTTAACCTTGACAATTATAAAACACAGGATACCCTGGGCTTAGAGTGATGCAGGAATCAAAAGGCCTACCCAAGCCCTGAGGAGATGTGCTGGCAAAAGAGGAAACACAGCAACAAAATGGGGGTAAACAAAAAAGTATATAAAATATGCAGGTGTCATGTGGAATGGAACTGGTCAGTACACATGCCTGGTTGAGTCCTTCACCTAATCATTTCAGTCTTGTCCCTTCTTCTGATATCTTTTCATCAAACCATTCTTAACTGTTTCTGTGTAATCTTAACTCTATTCCATACATGTGTATGTTTTAAGGACAGTTTTCAGCAGACAAACAAGTACCAAAAGGAATGCTCATAATTTTCCTTCCACACTTTGAAAAATCCATATCAAATTCGTATCTGTTTTTATTTAGATTAAAGCCCCAAATTAAACAGAATAATAAAAGTCAAAATCTAAGTAAAAGAGTAAAAAAAAAAAGATACATTTAAAGGAATCCATGACATACTAAGATCACTGCTCTCAGGCAGTAGTCATTCTCAGAAGGGCCTAACTCTAGAAAAGAATTATTCAAAGAAGAGTTATTTTGTCTTGACAACTGGCCTAATTCAATTGAATGAGACTAGAGGGAAATAGCAAATAACTTTGCAAATAAAATCTGTCAGTTCATTTAACTGTCACTTCTGATAATTTTGTAAGTTTATTTGTGATTATTCAGCATTTCATCTGCAATTTATAACAATCACAGACAATTGCAGAAACCACATAAAAAAGTACTAGACTTCCCAGATTTTTGAATCAGACTAAAACACACAGAATAAAAAAAACCCCAAGGTTTATCTTACAACATGTGTTCCAAGCCAGTGCTCTTGCCACTTAAAAAACACATTAAACAAATAGATTGATAAACAGATTAAGAATTATCAATATTTATAGACAGTGAGATATATTAACAGTATCTGAACACAGATATAATTTATCAGTTACTCATAGCGCTCAACTAGATAGTAATAATATTTTTAGAATAAAGAAAAAAATACAAACAATACATATCTTATCAAAGATGATGAGATAATTGTTAAGCAACGCTCAGTTAATCATCAGGTTTAGATCACTCATACCCAGTAAGCAACACTGATTGCTGTGCACAGCAATTATACAATCTCAGAATCAGAGTGCTTTCCATTGGAAAGGACCTCAAAGATCATCTAGTTCCTAAACTCCTGCATGAGCAGGGACAACTCCCACTAGATCAGGTTGCTCAAAGCCTGATCCAACCTGGTCTTGGACACATCCAGGGAGGTGGCAGCCACAACTTCCCTGGGCAACATGTTCCAGTGTCTCACCACCCTCACAGTGAAGAATTTCTTTTAATATCACATCTAAATCTACCTTCTTTCAGCTTCAAATGATTCCCCTTCATCCTATTAGTTTTACAATATGCTATTGCACATGCTATTGTAAAAAGTGCCTCTCAAGCTTTCTTGTAAACCCCCTTCAGGTACTAGGAAGAATGCTATAAAATCTCTCCAGAGCATTCTCTCCTCCAGGCTGAACAACAAGACATGCTCCATACATCTGATCATCTTTGTGGCCCTCATCTGGAGTTGCTCCAATAGCTCCATGTCCTTCTTGTGCTGGTGGTTCCAGAACTGGACACAGTACTCCAGGTGGGAACTCACAAGACCAAAGTAGAGGGGGGCAATCACCTCTCTTGACCTGCTGGCCACACTTTTGAAGTAGCCCAGGATATGCTTGGCTTTCTGAGCTGCAAACGCACATTTCCAGCTCATGTTGAGTTTCTCATCAACCAAAAACTCCAATTCCTTCTCCCGAGGGCAGTTCTCAAACCCCTCTCTGCCAAGCCTGTATTTGTGTTTGGGATTGTCCCAGTCAATGTACAGGACTTTGCACTTGGCCTTGCTGGACTTAATGCGGTTGGCACCAGTCCACCACTAAAGCCTGCCAAGGTTCTTCTGGGTAACGTCTCTTCCCTCCAGCAAGTTGAGTACATCACACAAGTTGGTGCTGGCACACTTGCTGAGGCTTCACTAAATCTCTCTGTCCATCTTGCTGACAAATGTGTTAAGATTGCTAACCATCTGAAGTAAATGTTTCTTCTGTAAAGTGATAATCATTAACATTCCCTGTTTTTCTAAAAATATTATTCCAACTATTCCTTTAATTTAGGGCAGAGCTTGGTGTCACACCCCAGGTTCACCAGCAGTCCTCACAGCCTCTCAGGAAGATTCATCTGCATGACTACCCTTGAGCAGAGCCATTGCAATGACACTAACCAGGTTCAGACAAGAGTAAAAGTATACAAATTAGTCCAAAGTATTGAGAATGACCCAAGGGCAAGCTAGGATGTTACTTTTCCCATGTAGAGTCCACATCTAGGATAGTCCATATTTAGGGAGGTGTACGGCTGGGCATGGAAATGGAGCTCAAGCAGGAGCCAGGGGCTGAGCGTAGAAGTAGCTCCTGGGCAAAGGAGGGAAGAAGCCCTTTATGAACCTTCTTGTAGCTCCTCTCTCAGAAGGTGAAGACAGGCATCATATTATAGCTGTTTTTAAATATAAGCAGCAAATATTTCAGGCTATGAGGAAAAGAGGTTGCAGAGCATGTTGCACTACTGTCAGAAGTCCACTAAGTCCTTTTAAGAAGCGAGGTGAACCATCCTTCTCTTTCACTGGTGAGCCAAGAGTCTTATTCCCTGTCACAATAAGCCATGGGGAAGTATTTGATGCTATCTTCTCTAACCTCTCTTGCTTTTGCTGACTGAGCATGTGCTACCAGCAAAGTGGTGAAGCAGCAAGGCTTTTGGAAATCCCCAGCCTATACTTAAACTCTCACAGAAGTGTGTCTGTATGAGTATCCCACTATGAGAAAAATCCAGTACAAGTTCCACTGTCTCTTTCACTATACTTATACGAACTAGATCTTTTGTCAGAATGACAGTTTTTTTAAAAACTCTAGTACACAAGAATGGAATCAAAATACCTCCCTTGAAACATTAGATCAACTCCTCACATTAAGAAGTTGCCAGTGCTACATACCAAGCTGCATTCGCACCAAAAGTTCACGTCATAATTCTCTACCTTATGTAGATACCTTTAAGCTTTTCTGTCTTTTATTTCTAAACAGACAGAGTTGTATCCATTAACCAGTAGAATGTTCCTCCCATTGCTGTGGATTATATAGTGAAAAAAAAATCTTGGCTTATGCTGTTACACGAAAAAGTAGTAAATGCAGATCTTTATTTTAATCCTATTTAATCATTATTTAATCTTATTTCAGAACTATTTCGCCTTGGTAAGTAAACAAAACATATGGTGAAGAAAACAATATATTGTATATACACTATATCATATATAATGTAATATATAATAAACAATATTATGGATAACTGTGTAACTGTAATTAGTTCACAGCCATATAAAAAGGTATCATCTAGAGTGACAGCAAAGGGGTATCTAGTAGCAGTTATTCATAGGTAAAATTTTATAAAACATTGATCTGAACTCCTTATAGCATTAGACCGTGCTATTTCTCCTTAGTTCAAAACCTGTGTCTCTGGGAGCAATAAATGGCAACTCACTAAATGTTTTTGTGGCCTACACAGTTGGGAAAACAGATCAACAGGAACATTTCCTGAGTATAAAGCCACTTGGTATTCTCTGTCTTCCTTCTTCATTTAATATTATTTCCCTTCTTTATGAACTAGTGACCCAGAGGTCAGGTGAACACTGTGGTTTTAGACTGCAAAATGTCAGCCATAGCATTTGCAGTGTTACTGAGGCTTTGTAGCTCCACTTCCTGATTCTGGTCAATTGGAGTCAGCTGTTGCCTATGGCTTGAGGATGGAACAATAAAAGAGTGTGTGAAACAGTGAATTAAAAAATAGAATTCTCTTTCTGGATGCACAGTATGTTAGTTAGTGGTGTCTCAATTCAATTGTCAATCTCATTTGTCAAAGTGTCATCTTTCATGAGAATTTAATTAATTATGATCTATAGCTGTTAGCATATCAGTGTCTTCAAACAAAGTTAAACACAGTACTCAGGAAAGTATTTTTAGCTTGAAACATAATGTCTCAAATGAATTGAACATCAGCTATTTTTCATCAGAGTGCTTTAACATACTGCCTTGAAATGCTTCTATTAAGCTTGTTATTATGTCAAAGATTTCTCAAGTGAACAATGTTATTTAAGCTTTGCAGTAACAAGCAAAAAGTCTTCAGGTCATATTTAATCACAGAGATGCTACAAATTAAGCCAAATGCAGTTACTGAACACAATACAAAACAGTTTTATCTCTGAAAATTTGGCATCGTATATACAGTAACAGCACTTGACTTAAGTAAATTATTACTTTGGCAGGGTATTGGAGTGGGACATTTGTAAATTTATTCATTACCAAAAAACATGGAGGTCTGCTTGTGTCTGGAGCATCCAATAATTTCAATTTATTCATGAAATTTTTATGCAAAAGTATCAAGCTCTAGAACACAGTCGGCACTCTGAGAGTGGCTTTGTTACCCGTACACCTCCTAAAATAGTGAAGTTCCAAACCAAACAAAGCCAAAGCCTTCATGAGCACTGCTTTCAGTGGAATTACATTTTATTTGAATGGTTGCCCTGAATTTTTTTCTTTATTCACTTAGTCTGTCTATTCAATGGTAAATTATATATCCACTGAGATCCCAAGTGGCTGTATTTGCAACTGTGCTTTATCAAGGTACATAGCTTCTTCTGTGGTGATATCTCACACAGTAAGATCTAAACTACACAGCATGGCTACTCAAGAATGCTACTATCAGATTAATAATTGCTTGTACAATAAAAATGTCTACAGCACAATAAATTTTAAAAGTAAACTGAACCTTCAGTTCCTTTAGGATGAGAAAGGTGGTTCGAAGTTGGGAATTAAACAAGGTACAATTGATATAACACCTTGGGATTTGTTTTAGGAAACCAAGAGCCCACAGATGCATGGACGCATATCTATGCACACACACATATCCATACACACCTAATTAAAGCAAAGTTGAGCTTAAAGTATATAATCAAATAAATATAATTTTATTTCAATTGTAATTTTCTATGAGGATGTAGAATTGGTAACGCCTCTGTTTCTCTTCCCCTGCAAATAATAAACTGCTATTTCATGACATGTGGCAGTAGTAACAAGACATTAAACAGGCTGATGTTGAAGTCAAGGTTTTTAAGTCTGAAATTTAGAGTGGTTAAAAGAATTTACATAAATCTGATTCTAGAAATGGAAGCAAGGATTATGTTGCCACATACACATTTCTTGTGATGTAACACCATGTGTGAGATAATGCAGAAAAAGTGAAGTTTTTTCAAAAAAGTAATTAATGATACTGAGAACTCCTATTTGAAAGTAAATAGCAGGATGGAAAAAGAGGTTAGTTCACAAAATAACTGACTTTAGTCTAAGATATAATATCAAGTTAGGATTTTTTCCTTAGAAAGGACAAATTATAAGGGGAAAATGTCAGCATTTAATTTAAGATAAATATATGGAAATGTATATTGTTATTTTATGGTTTTGTTATCCCAAAAGTAACCAGAAACTGATTAGCTAAATGAACTAAACAACTTCAAAAATCAAAAGCCCTACATCACAGAGAACGTGAAATGTGACTTGTTCACCCCTTCTTTCTTCAAAAAGACAGCAAATCCTTGAATGTTAGCAAAAAAAAAAAAAAAAAAAAAAAAAAAAAAAAAAAAAAAATGTAGGCAGTTACTCTAAGAAAACCAGTAGCACAAAAACCCTTGTCAGAATTCCAAAGGCATCTCAAAGCTTTTTTGTGAGGACAAGAATGAAGGAAAAAAAAAACAAACCTTACACTTTTTAAAATGCAATGAGAAGAGAGATAGAAAAAAATATTTTCACAAATCAAATTGAATCAGTTGATTTTTGACAGCAAAATAAATGTATAACTGAGAGTGTGAAGGGGAAAAACGGCAGTGATCCAGACATGCCAGGACACAAGGTTAGAGAAAAAATTCTGATCAGTCTCTGTAATAGATATGTACAAGCTACTCAGTGGCAGAATGAAAATGGAAAAATAGTCTTCCTAGGTGCGACAATGAAGCTAAAAGCTTTTGAGGATAAGCAAAGCTAGGAAGACAAGTTTAAAATTTGTAGTACTCTTTGTGAAAATAAGTTTACTAGTCTGAATTACAGATTACAAATTACATTTTACTGAAGCAGAGCATTCAGCAGTTTATGCAACCTAGTAAAAGATAAAATTCAGAAGCAAGATAGTTTTCCATGTTTTTGTTCAAGAGTAAATGAAAGAAGCCAGACTTTTTCAGGAGTGCCCAGCAACAGGACAAGGGGCAATGGGCCAAACTGGAACACAGGAAGCTCAATTTAAACACAAGAAAAAAAATCTTTACTGTGAGGGTGTCATAGAAATGGAACAGACTGCCCAGGGAGGTTGTAGAATATCCTTCTTTAAAGGCATTCAAAACCTGCATGGGTGCAGTGCTATGTGATCTTCTGTAGGCAACTCTACCCTAGCAGGGGAGGTTGTGCTCGATCATCTCTTGAGTTCCCTTCCAGCTCTGATGATTCTGTGATTCTGTGAATTGCACTTAGTTCTAAATAAATTGTCCCAGTTTCTAATAGACTAATATATTTTAATTTTTAAGGCTTTAAAACAGCTTTAGCACTCATACATATGATAAATAGTAGACGGGTTTGGAAATACTATGTAGTTTGGACTTAGTAGTAACTGTGTCCTTATGTATCTAGAAACACATCAAAGAAGAATGGCTAAAAGTTCCAATCTTACGAGGTCTTCTTGTCACTAGAAACACTTGCACAAGAGAACCTTACTGAAATAAACTGATCCATTAGACTATCTGCAGATTTATCCAATTTGTTACTAGTCTGTAGACATTTATATCTGTTTTCTCTGTTTTGCAGTTCTGTAGTTTTCACATGCAAAAAAATTTATAAGCAGAAAAATTTGAGATGGATTTCAAATTACTATCTTGCTCAACGTTGAACTATTTCTCTGTGCATTAGAGAAAGAAATTTTCAGGAATATGTATAATTAGAATCCCAGTGGAATGACAAGAAGGTCATTCTATTTTATCCTGTTAGAATTTTGAGTTCTAGTTTATACACAGATTCTTTTTAAACTTTATATGTGTAAAAAGACAGGAACCTCATCAGGACTGGCAGAATTTCCCCTCCTCCCACCCATCCCTCTGCTCTCCACCCAAAAATTTCAATATTTCTTCTTCTAAAAATAGATATATTTTTGATATGTCAATTTTAAAATTATTATTGTTTTGTTTTTCCACTGCATAGTACAATGTAATTATTAAATTACTTGAATTATTTGAATTTTTATTCTCACTCATCCTGGATTACAATGATATTGGGTTCAGAAGTATTGCACAAATCTCTACATAGTCAAAACTTTTTCTATTCACCTACTGTTTCCTTGGTGAACTTGTTTACATTGAGTAGTGCTTTCGAGAGTTCCAGGTATAATACAGATTAGTAAGAACTTCTTGAAGATCTGAAAGTTCCTTACAGAAATTTGAACTAGACAAAAAGAGAAATAATTTCTTCCAGGAAGTCTTGCAGTCAAGTAGCCACTCTTCTCACAGAAATATCACCTGTTATCACAGTAACCATAGACATAAAGTCTTTCAAGAATAATACCTACTAAAAATGTACTAGTGTGTTTGAAGTATATGACTTCTGTGGAATTCCCTGTTAAGGCAAACTCAATCTAATACCCGTCAACCAAGTGGTAAGGAGCCATGTCTCATTTGTCCCTACTTATCCCATCAGTTAAAACCGAATAAGAATACAATCTATGGAATGCTGGAATGTGTTGCAGATACCATAACCAACCAACAGTGGACATCACCACAGTAAAAGGTTTTTGATATGGAATCTGCAATTTACAATTATCTTTTAACTATTTCTGTGCTTACAATTGTTTCTGTAAGTATATTGCAATCAAAGCAATCTCAGTGCAGTGTTTGTAAAATGAAAATTTTCATATTGACATGAGAATATCGACACTTATTTTTAATGTACCCACTGTTAGTCTAAATAGGAAAAGTTATTCATCATACAAAGTTCAATGAAAATAAGATTATATCATAAACTATTTTGAGCATTGCATTTACAGCTATAGACATTTTTTTTTTTTAAGATAGTATTTATTGGTGCTACATTATGGTACATCAATATTGAAGTTAAAGATGTATCAGTCATTATAGAACTAGTATAAATATATTTGCTTTTGTTACAGAAAACAAATAATGCATTCTACTTTAAACTGTTCGTTTTAGAGATCAGCCAAGGTTGTTACAAAATTCTTTATCATAAAATAACAAAAGCTGTGAAGCAATGAAACAGCCTAATCTAAAGCACAGTTAAACAATATTGACAGAAATGCCAGTGTAACAGAGCTGTCGAAAATCACTGTCGTAAGCAGAATGATTAGGGATTAAGCAGGTATGGAAGATGGTCCAAATAGAAACAGCAATTTATCACATTCTGACAACACTGAGTCTGCAGAAAACGCTATAAGGATGGATAGCCAAGGATCAGAATTACAGGAAATAAGATGAACAGGAAAGAACAGAGATGAGATAGAAAAGAGAGAAAAAAAATTTCTTTGCAGTAAAGTAAGGTCCAGTTAAATACTAGTCAGTTCAGAACAGCTTTAGGAAGTAACCTTTAAATATGAAAAAAGGAAAATCCTTTTTTGTCCATGTGCATGCTAGCATAAATTTAGCATTTCTAGCTGGAAATTTCATCTCTGAAATCCAACTAGCTATTCAGGAGTTTATAAGAAATATAAAGTTCTGGCAGTTGGCCTGCAAGGAAATCCATGTGGCAGGAATTTCAAACTCCAAATTACTCAGGGTTACATTATTTTATTACTAAGGCATGACACGCAGAATGAATCAGTACTACAGCATCTTGAAACTCATCCATTGACCTAGGCCTATCTTGTCTTGTTTTTTAAATTTCTTTTTTTTTTTTTTTTTTTTAACTAGAACTAATTGTAAATGCATATTTTTAAGGTGAAATATGGCAGGCAGAGATTTTATTTAACAAATTTGACTGTTTTTAAAAAAATCAAGTGTTTTTATCAGGGCTACAAGAAACCCATTCCCCTCCACTGTCTGATAGATATATGCTAATGCGTAGATCAAGGTTACAGATATTGCATTACTTGAAGGACAGTGCTCTAAAAAGGGAAGCATTCTTGAACCAGGCAGAGAAATTCCAGCTTTCCTCTCCAGTGAGTCACAATACTTTTCATGACTAAATAGAATTTTCATACTTTTATATCTTCAATAAAATATTTAGCAATTTTCTTTATCTTTGAAAATGTGTACAACTAAAAAATGTGTTTATTCATGTGTGAAAGAAGTGTATTTCAAAGATTTAGTTTTTTCCTATATTTATGTTTTAATGACAGATTAATATAATATCTGGTATCACAGGGACATGGATGGAGGTCTTTTCTCTTTCTCAATTTACAGTATTACCAATATCTGAGAATTACCTCCAAAATGTGGGAGGCCTCATACCATGGCAATGCTACACTTAAGTACTATAATCAGAATAATCTAAATGGGCAGAACACAACAAGGCTAGGCTTATTTTCTCAGGATTTAGCTATGGTAGTAATGAAGAAGGGAGAGTTCTTTTTAGTTTGGCAGGTGCTTTTGCAATTCTGAGCCTATAACTGAGTAACATTATCTAAAATGGAAGAAAAATTAAAGAAAATTAAAAAGTCATGGATCACCAATGTAGGCTGTAGTTAAATAACTCTTCTCTGAGTGGAACTGAAGACTTAACAATCAGTGCATCATATTGAACAAACTAAATGAGTCATCCAAGGACTAGTGAAGACTTGATTAAGTCAGGCTGTAGCCAAGGACTCTGGACCAGAAGCCTGTCTAGTTTGTATTTGATGGATGAAGAAGGAAGGAAAGGAAAAAGAAAAATATTTTTATGGAAAAAAAGGGTTAGTATTGAACACCTATACATATATCAATTGCACTGCAGGTGTTTCTGAAAGGCAGATGCCCACACAGCCTATGTTTGTGAGACACGTAGTTCTAAATAATTCAGCACTCATAGTATCATAGAATTTTCAAGGTTGGAAAGCACCTTTAAGATCATCTAGTTCCAACACCCCTGCCATTGCAGGGATGCATCTCACTAGATCAGGTTGCTCAGAGACCTGTCCAGCCTGGCCTTAAAAATTCCCCAGGGATGAGGCATCCACTTATTCCATACCCATTTAGGACAGAAAAAATCTTCAAGTTATATGAATAATCCAAGTTCCCGTTTACATAATTTAATATCAGCTGTTAGGAGTCTGCACTGGAAAAGGATAAAACGAGAATCTAAAACTACAGTATAATGGGTAAAGAAATAATCAGAGGCTGGACAATCAGCTCTGGAAGACAAGTTAGCAAAACTATATCTAAAGCAGTTGCGGCATCAAACTATATATATCAGCACAGTATTTCAGAGATGAAGGCAGGCAAGAGTTAAAAAAGTTTTTTTTGCATTAGCTAAATTAAACTATATGTCCTTGATAATATTTTACTCTGTATTTGCTAAAGCAAAGCATGTCAGCATGTCTCGGAGTGTTTTGCGGTTTTTTGAGTGTAAAGCAAACTATCTGTGAGAACACTGTTTACTTCATCTGAGTAAGTATCTGTGGGGTTTTGTTCCTAAATTGGATACTTTCAGTTAAAAAGGAGACGATTGTCTTTCTAGTAACTTCCTCTTACTTCTCATAAGAAAGAGGCTAAATAGAGATAACCTACAATTGGGACACCTTCTTTATCTACCAGCACCTTGAAAATGGGAAGCCCCAATGAACCTGTGCTGCATAAAAATACAGAATTTATTTAAAACAGATTGTCCCCTCCACCCCCTCTTCATTTCCCCCCCCCCCCCCCCCCCAACATCCTCCCCACCCCCTAAAGTTGCTTAGTTTTTTAACTGTTGGTTGATTTTTAGTTTGGATTATTTTTTCCCAGAAAAAAAAAAATATTATTTTTCTCCTTTGTCAGCTTGCCTTTGTGACATTCATGTGACTTTGGATACTACAAAAATAAACAGTAGACAACAAAACAAAAGAAATAACTGAAATTAAATTCCAGTAGGCAAAAGCATGAAAAAACTTGAGAGAATTTAAACATTTAGTATGAGAGATGTGCTTGCAAGATTTTTTTTTTTTTTTTTTAATTTCTTGGAATTAAAATTTAATTTCTGGAATTAAAATTTTGTCAGGGAAGTGCACTTAAGTGCACTTCATATTCTAAAAAAGCTCACATAGTAATGTCTTTTCTTCTTCCTCGTTACATGTTGAATGGACAAGATACCTGGAAAATTAAGAACAAAGGCAAATAGAGCCAAATCAGGTGGTTTTCATATCTGTAAACATGCAAACCAATCAAAGCTTATAGAAAAAGGACTTTTTAGAGTTTTGAAGCAAACACAGAAAATAGCTATTTGGGAAGTGACAGATGATAAATTGGCTAAGATTTTTACAGTTCAATAGATATTTTATTGTGCATCTGTTCTTTTCCTCTGATCTGCTTTGTTCTTTCTGAAGCTGCTACAATGAAAGAGGAGTCCTTGTTATTAGTTATTGAGTTGAATGCCAGCAACTCTTACAATTTAACCTCAAGGTTACTGAAGAACTAATATATCACTTATGTTGGCTGGCTTCTTTGTATCATCTTCTGTTAATAGGACCCCAGAGATAACCAAATAGGCATAACTGTATCAACAAAATGTGCTGCATACTGCGTAAACATGCTAGAAACTAATCACATTTATGAATATATCCAGTGGGACCTTATAGCCCTGGCAGCATCTTTTAGAGATGCTCACAACAATTAGCTAAGGAGGAAGGTAACACTCCCTAAGACAGGGTGTCTCCTGCTGTCCTCATGCACAGATGCTTGACAAACCAAAGCTTTAATTGTTTTGAAGTTTTGTGGAAAGCTCCAGCAGTTTTAACAGGATGTGTTCAAAAGTAAAGCTCGGTGTATTCCTGTTCAAGTGGAATCACATGGCAAATAACTCCCTGATTTTTTTTTCTCTAAGCCCTGCTTAGATACTCCACAAAAGGTCACTTGTCAACTTACAATAATATTTACTTCTGGAATTAAAAAAATAAAAATATTGTAAAAAGTATAAGGTAATCAAATAGATAACTGAAACAACTTTATAAACAAGTTATAGTTTACTGTCACAAGAAATAAGATGACAAGATGCATTTTATGTGGGGGAAAAAAAAAAATTAAAATAAAGGAGCTTTAGCATGTAGCAATGTTACTAGCTCTTCCTCAAGGGAAAAAAAAAAAAAAGAATAAACCTCCTTCAGGTCAATGAGCCTGAATTCTTAAGTGAAGCATGCCATTAGGTTTATCTTGTGCTATGCTTCTTTTCTCCCCTTAATAGACAATAGCAAGTCATCTCTGGACAGCTGGTGGAGTCACAGGATTCAAATAAATGCTTCCCAGGTTGCAGCTTGGCTACAGAAGATGAGCATAGCATGAAAAATAAATGACTATAGAAGAATGCATAACACTACTTCTGTGAAGCCTAGCATACTTTGCTTTTCAGAACTTTATCTTCAGAATGAAATTGGAGCTTGAAATATAATTTTACAGAATATGACTTTTAAATAGATTTGAAAAACTTTTTAATAATTAAGAAACGTGAATTTTAGGCTTTTTTCAGCTCGTATTGAAAACTGATAATCAATAAGAATTTATTGGTGCTTTACTATTATTCAAACCCATGGTCTAAGGTTTTTATTAATTTAGGTTGATTATTAACTCATCAAAGTGGATCTGCCACATTAGAACCAAAGGAAAGACAGTGATACTAGAGCTACTTTTAAATCAACTTGAGTTTCTAGTTCTCTGTTCCTACTTGAACTTTAAAGTATCTTTTCTCTGAATTGCTTTTGGGAGGACTTCACAGTAGAAGGGTTCAAGATATCACTTAGAATTAATAATTAATGTATAGCTTTGAGAAAAAAAAAGTTTAAGTTTAAACATAAAGAAATAAGTCATTCTATTCCTGACTCAGTATTACCCATGCAACATCAAAGGTATCTGGATGCAAAACTGAATAGGTGGTGGTTAACATCAAAAGCACAAATCAAAGCCAGAAGTTCAAACACTGGAAAATTATTTTGCTGCCTGGTTTATATCCCAGACCTCAGAACGCAATGGGCACAAATATATTTTTTTATTATTTATTTATTTATTTTTAATTATATGGCTATGGTGTTGTTTTATTTTGTTTTGTTTTTTATTGAATCACAGGACCATAGAAATGTTTCGATTGGAAAAGACCATTAAGATCATCACTAACCTAGCACACTGCCAAGTTCATCACTAAGCGATGCCCCTAAGCCACACATCTATGTGTCTTAAATGCCTCCAGGGACGGTGACCAAATCCCCTTCAGGTAGCTGTAGAGGGTGATAAGGTCTCCCCTGAGACTTTTTCTCCAGACTAAGCATTCCCAGTTCCCTCAGCCACTCCTCATAAGACTTTTGCTCTAAACCCTTTACCAGCTTCATTGCCCTTCTTTAGACATACTTCAGCACCTCAATATCCGTCTAACAATTGCATTTTTTAACATAGGAAATATATTGAGATAATGAAGTAATTATTTTAGCATGACTACTTGTGCAAAACAGAATCATATAAATTTTAAATTATCAGCTATTACTTTGATCTGGTATCACTCTGAGACATCTTGAGGTGATGTTTTTTGTATTCGTGTATAACTTTTCAAACAAAGACTTTATCCTATTTATTTATATATCAGTAATTTATTCTCTTCTGTGCACAAAAATATTGTAGCAACTCCTTTAATATTATGCTAATAAAAAAAACATTTGTGGTTACTCTTCAATCTGTTTTAAGCATTTTATTCAGAATCTGTTTTTAAGTTTTGGATAAAACAAGTGGCTTGAACAAGTTATTTGACTTTCTGTTTTGCCCCAACTTTAGAGAAAAAATCCTTTTAAGTATTTATGGAAACATTCTGTTGTTGCTTTGAGACCCTCCAGTGAACTGAAAAATCCATTATTTGTTCAGCACTTCTCTTCAGCTTTGATTTTTTTTGCACAGGTATTTGTATTGGCTTCTAAGCAGAGACCACACGAGGGCAGGAAGTTAGGATTCTTTTCAGCTTGGCATTCTGGTAATTTAAAATCAGCTACCCCTGCTGTACGTTCAAGTTCTTGAAATGGAGTCATGTATGATGTGTTGGAAAATTTAGAAAGCTCATTATCTTCCCAGCTAATTGCTCCAGTTAAGGCTCTCTCACTATTTCCACATTGTTAGTCTGCAAACAAAAGCTTTATTCTCTCAGAAGTCAGCATTTTATTGGAGATTTTGTGTACTGATATTGACAAGACACCAAAAGCTGTATCCTGTAATAGCATTTAAAACAAATTGTGTGCCTCGCTATGTTGTTCTATATATCATTAGATTATCTTCCAGGAGTCTAACAGGCATGAAAGACAAAAAGGAATATTAAATACAGTTTTAAGACACAGATTTTCAGAGAAAAATAAATTTATATGGAAAAGAGGGAAGAACAATGAGTTGGAATTAAATGGAACAGTGTTACATAATGCCAGAAAACTCCAGAGTTTGCAAACTCAGTTTTGCACTGCAGATGCAAAAAACTGAGAGAGAAAATGTAGGTATGATAAGCTAGCAATCCTGAAGAAATGCAAATAATGAAGGAAAAAAATGCAAATGTACGTGAAGTATATTCATTTAGCTGTGGCTTGGGTTAACAAAGACTCTTTTTGTAAATTTTTCTGGTTAATTATGCCAAAATGACTGCCCAAACACTATGATAGCAAAGCATACACAAGTATAACCTGCTTGCTAATCATCCTTTACCTGATACTAGAATATCTTAATTTATAATTCCTGATACAAAAAGCAAACAACAAACTATTTTTTTTTTGTTTGTTTCAAGCCTCTTTAAATTGATAGCACACTGGAAAAGAACAAGAGAAGGTGGAATATTATTTAGCTCATGCTTATTCGCTATTCACTATCACCCTAGTGATTTGAGAATGATTTTTTTAATAACATTTGCTGGTAGTACTTTACCATGACAGCATGTCTGTTCTATGTAAACTGACATTTGTATTTTCCTCTTGAATTCAAGTCATAATCTGAATCACTTACAATATGTGCATCCAGACTGTAGGTAGATTTGGCAAGAAATAGGCAGATACAAATTAAGCAATCTTCTATTTCTTTAAAAAAAAAAAAAAAAAGTACATGCTTCTCAGCTGGGGAAAGCATTTATGTCATTTAAATGTATATAATTCAAAAAGTACAGTTTTAGAAAAGGAATATGGCACTTTATAGGGATTATCAGATATCCATATGTGTATTAATCTGCATTGTGATACACATGTCCATGCTATAGAACATGATGTGTACTATGAGAAGCCTTAATCTGCAAGTGAGAGATGGCACTGTATGGCTTTTCTATATCTAGTTACTGAAATGTACATTTCATACTGTGATCTCCTACAGAAATGCCTGATCAATTTAACATATTTTACTAAGTCTCAGACTATGTAGTATAATTTCTGAAAGGAATAAGGGAGTTTAGATGATTTTTCTCTCTGTCAGACTAGTTTATCAAAGATTTGAAGGTACAATATACTAGCTGTCTATACAGGTTTACAAACCCTGTGTAAAATATTACATTTGCTCGTGAAGTGTATGGGCTGTTTTTTTGTTTAATTTCTGCTGTTATCCACACTATACTAGAGTAAGCTACCATCAATATGGTAGAAGATGCAATAAAAAGTCCTTCATTTTTCTTGGTGTACCTTAATCAAAAGCAATCTGAAATGGTTGTTGGACTTACTAATAAAACAAAAAGACATGATTTATAACAGGAGTATTGTTTTATTTCAAAGATTTTGAAAAAAATGTAGGCAAATTGTCACTCATTTGCACTCCTCTGGTGTCTCTCAGGAACCTACAAATGTGACCCATTATTTATAGAGCAATGATATTATTTTAGTAGTATACTCCATCAGTGAGAGATATTCTTTTACACTGAATACCTGGATTCTTGGCGGTTCTATCCAGAAGATACAAGCCCTCTATAGTGGCTGCATATCACAGCTGGCCAAATGGATATAAAATGTACAATTATATTTTAAAACACATACATTATTGAAAGCCTTAAAAGAGAAGGTTAATTAACAGACAGAAATGAGTTTATATGATGCTGAAGAGAAAATCAGTCCATGAAGCTGTAAACTCAAGTAGGGCAGTACAACTGAGACAACGTACCCTTGTTACAGCACCAGTTTCTAAATGAGTGGTGAAACAATTGAGAATCATGCTAAGAACAGAGTACTACTTCTACAACCTTCCTCATGATAAACTTCTAAGTAGGTTAAATTTGAGCCTAATCGTTTACTACTCTGCAGTGACAGCACTAAATAGATTACTTTCTTGTTAATTCAGCACACCAGCACAAATTAGTCAGTAGACTGCTTTCTTATGGAAAGAAGTTACAAATTTAATCTGTAGTGTTTCACATAACAAATTGCAATTTTTTTTATCATAGTGCTTGCTGTGGCTTCTTTACCATTAATCAAAGAATCATAGAATCACAGAAACACAGAATATTTTGTGTTGGAAGGGACCTTAAAGATCATCTAGTTCCAACTCCCCTGGATGGGCAGGGACACCTTCCACTAGACCAGGTTGCTCAAGGCCCCATCCAATCTATCCTTGAACACTTCCAGGGAGAGGGTATCCACAAGTTCCCTGGGCAACCTGTGCCAGTGTCTCACCATCCTCACAAAGAACTTTTTCCTAATATATAACATAAATCTCCCATCTTCAAATTTTAAACCATTTCCCCTTGTCGTCTCACTACACACCCATATAAAAAGCCCTACCCCATGTGTGTATGTGTGTATGCTGTGAATATACTTTCTTGTGTTATGTCCGTCTTTTTTTCCAGCCAACTCCTTTTCTGCAGGTTCTTTATCACATCATCCCCCAGCCTGTATTGATAATGAGGATTGCCTTTACCCAGGTGAAGAACCTTGCATTTGGCCATGTTGAATTCCATGAGGTTCATATGACCCCACTTGTCCAGCTTTTCCAGGTCCCTCTGTATGAACTTCTGTCCCTCTGGCTTGTTGACTACATCAGTCAGCTCAATGTCATCAGCAAAATTGCTGAGCATGCACTTGATCTCAATGCCTGTGTATTGATGAATATATTAAATAGCACTTTTCCCAGGACATCTCCTGAAGGACACCAACTGTCACCTTTTTCCATCTGGACATCCAAGCATGTATCAACCATCCAGACAATTCCTTATCTGCTGAACAGTCCACCCATCAAATCTTTCTAACTTAGAGAGAAGAATGCTATGTGGGACTGTCAAAGGTCTTGCAGAAGTCATCTATGACTGGCTTGTGCTGTGTGATAGACATGCATCATTTTCCTTTTTAACCTTAGAATTTGTAAAACTATCAAAACGTAATCAGTGAGACCACTGTAAAGTAACAGTTGTCAGCTATTTGACCAGAGGACTCTACAGCTCTTGAGCAAAATCACTAAGAGTTGTGATTTACACAAAATAAAGAGTGTAAGGATTCTGTAAAAGGAGAAAAGATCTGGTTTCCAAGAGGGAAGGTGTGGGTATGAAGAGCAAGAATGAGAACACAATTTCTAGGGAAAGAATCTGAGTGGCACCCAATAAAGTATTTCACATGCTATTATCTTTTGTTCCATTTCTAGAAGACAGTGAAAATATGCATCAGATCACACTGCTCACAGTGGTATTAACTATGAAACCATGTGAATAAAACTTCAGGAAAAGAGAAACATAAAAAACAATAATTTACACTTCACTCCTGGACATTTAGCTTCTTTTGGTGAACACCAACATAGCAGACTGCCATGAAATGACCTCAGTGCAGTTTTAAACAAGACAACGTAAGTTCCATGGAAATGTAATTTTGATTTGATCTTGGTTTAATTTAACCTTATCAACAAAAAGCAATATGTGTTTTCCTTAAACACATTTCTCTCTGCCAGCTGCTTTTGGAAATTGGGGAAGGGAGGCACAGGGATGCTATTAAAAGACCAAATCCATACACTGAGAGCTTTTAATTCTGAGAATACCAACAGTGGAATCATTTATCCACCTCATTAAAGCTAATTTTCTAAACTACCCTTTTTCATTTAGGCACCAGGATCAATATTTATCTATTTTTGTTTGATGGACTTAATTTACAGAAACTCTGAGTCCACAAAATCCCATTGAATCTAAGAAAAGATATTTTTTAAACTAATAATAAGAATTTTTTTCTAGGACTTTTCATAGAATCAAAGAATCATGAAATGTTCCTGTTGGAAGGGACCTTAAAGACCACCTAGTTCCAACAACCCTGTATGTGTGGGGACACATTCCACTAGATCAGGTTGCTCAAAGCCCCATCCAGCCTGGACTGAACACTTCTAGGGAGGGGGCAGCCACAACTTCCCTGGGCAACCTATTCAAGTCTCTCATCACCTTCACAGTGAAGAATTTATTTCTAATATCTATTCCAGTTTAAAGCCATTAACCCTTGTCCTATGCCTTCCCCATCCTCTCCGTGGGCCTGCTTTAGCTAGTAGAAGGCTTCTATAGAGTTTACCAGGAGCCTTCTCTTCTCCAGGCTGAACAACCCCAGCTCTCTCAGATGATTTTTATAGGAGACTTATTCCAGTGCTCTGGTCATCTTTGTGGCCCTCCTCTGGACTTGCACAAGCAGCCCCACATGCAGCCCCACATTCTTCTTTTATTGAAGGCTCCAGAACTGGCCACATTACTCCAGGTGGGATCTCAGGAGAGCAGATTAGAGGGGGAAAATCACCTCGCTCGACCTGCTGGCTGTGCTTCTTTTGGTGCAGCTCAGGATACTGCTGGATTTATGGGCTGCAAACACACCTCTGGCTCATGTTGAGTTTCTCATCAACCAACACCTCTGAAGTCCTTCTCCTCAGAGCTTTCCTCAATCTATTCTCTGTCCAACCTGTATTTGTGCTTGGGATTTCCCTGACCCATGTGAAGTATCTTGCACTTGGCTTTGTTGATCTTCATGAGGTTGTCATGGGTCCAGTTCTCAAGCCTGTCATCTCTTTTACACAGGCTCACACTCAATTACACTTTTACACACTCAATTAAAAATAGCAGCATAAGAGATGATGGAGAATATCTTTTGAAATTCTTTAGAAAGCTCAGGGTTGTCACTTTCTATTTCAGTTAGCAGAAGATGTGCAAAAAATAGATAGTTTCTTAATATTCTAATCTCAATACAAATTGGTGATTACTAACAAAGTTATACAGCCTTTTCTAAATAACTCAGGGTAAAATCCTAGTCAGTCCCTCATAAATTGTACAGTCTCACCTGCTGGATAGCTAATTTGTTTTCTGGTTCTTTTTAGCTAAATTTAAGTTTAGCTCCCTGCTAAATTTAAATAAAAGCAAGTTACTAGAAACAAACAGTGTACAGAGACAGTTCAGAGATTTACTAACAAGAAATCAGTTTATTTAATGAAAATACAAAATTAGCAGTTTAGCCATCTTCAAATATTAGTAAACCAGGTTTATTGCTATTGCTCTAACGTGATTATTTCCCATCCGATATTATTTTGTTTAACAGCAATTCTAAAAGTATACATTTTAATTTGCTTTAAAAATGGTGTTTGACAGTAGTAGAAAAAGCCAATACATTTCTGGTACCATTTTACTTTTATTCTTTAAAACCTATGCATTTCAAAAAAACAATTTATTGCCTACTTTACTGCTTTTCCTTTATATCTGCAGTTCCTCTGGGAGAAAATATGAACCTTGGTTATAAGAAAAAAGCTGCAGGTCAAAAGACAGCCTCACCAACATGCCTAAATATCATCATTTCAGGAAAAGTTTGTTAATTCTGGCAGAGACTCATTAAAAGCAGAGCAGCACAATGCTCAAGTAACCATATGCCTTATTTTCTGTGAAAGGAACAAAATGTAATAGTTTTCTTATTTCCAATTCTATGTGGATTTTTGTTTTTCTTCTGCAGAAATGTGTGTATTTACAACATCACATTGTGTGTCTTCTAATTCTAGATTTCATTTATAACACCACTACAGGAGATCTGTCTCTTCCTTTATTTTTTCCCTTCATAACCATTTTGCTAAAATGGCTATACTAATGGTTTTGCTAAAACTCCTGTGAACTTTCCCTTTGTCGCATCATCTTGGCTTTCTGCAGATCCTTTGGACACTCTCCCATTTGTTTCTCTCCCAGCTGGAACTGGAATCCGAAGTACTATAACACATGTAATTCTCACATCTGAAATATATCTCATTATGGCTTTTTTGACTCTTTCTTTCTTCCCTTATTTCCTTGTCCTGAAGTGTAAAAATCTTGGATGTTATCAGTTACAATGAAAAATACTAGTGTTTATTCTTCCACTTTGCTTTTTAACAATGTATTTGGATGTTCAGATATTCAAATATGAATTCACTAAAGGTATATGCACATCATTTGAGAAACAATCGCATTAAGCTGTATAATCTACATAGCTTGGTCTGGGTAGCTTATTGATTTTCACCTTAGGTGGCCAATTATATTTGTGAGCAGTGACTGCAAATTGGTGAAAATTACTACTTCTGTGACTTAATGAGGTTTTACATCCTGTTTGCTCTCATGTAAATTAATAAAATAAATCACAATTAAAAGTGGGATGTTTAATGTGGAACTTAAAATACAGGTAAGTTAGAAATGGAAGAGGCAAAATTGAGATGTGGAAAGTAGGAGAAAACCATGTATCAGAGATATGAGATTCTCAGAGGTATGAGAAGCTGTACCACAACAACTGTCATTAAAATCTCCTAGAACCATTTCTGAATGGCTGCATTTTTTGATTCATCATTTTATACTATTCTGCTCTTAAAATGTCACATTTTATTACTCTCTAACTTGCTTATTCATTTAGACTGATGTGGAGTGCCCATGGGGCTTACCTGTGGCCTGAATAACAACAGATGTTAAGATGAAAATGTGAATATACCCAGTGTCTGTTGATGGGACAACCAAAACTCTTTGGGAGGGTGGTATCTTGGATGATGTTTATGCAAAACTCATCATATTAAAAATATGATGACCATCAGTCAGATGAAACAGTATCCAAGGAATTACAATGAAACAGAGGACTTGGCTTGAAAAGGCACGTAAAAGACAGATAAGTATTTTAACAGTGGAGGAGAGGCATTAGAGTGGAAGCAGCAGAACCTTGCTGATCCTCACCAGCACTGCAAACTATCGAGTGGTGTGAAGTGCTTGCCCCCAGGTGCTGGAGCTCCAAGGTGGGGTGCAGCACACAGAGACCCACACTCAGGGTGTGTAAGTCTGAACTTTTACGGTGCTTTCGCACCGGAATGGGGTTCAATGAGGTGTTGGGAGTTGCACAAGTTAGATCAAAGATGAAGCACCCAGAGAAGGGGTATGGATGTAGGTTAGAGTGCATCCAGGTGTGTGGGTGGACTTTTAACTCCATCTGTACATGTGTGCATGGGACAAAAACATTTCAGTAATACAAGGGTATATATATCAACATTGCAGAACAGTCTAGTAAGAGATTTTTCTGTTGGAGATATTGATCTTGAATGTATTGTTCACTGATTGTCAATTAATTCTGTGACATTAGAAAAACAACAAGCCACTTAGTCTAGGTTAAGTTTAAACTACTTGAACTAAGCAATACTGAGAAAACAGGACTCTATCAAGTCCAAATAACTTACACAGCCTGTTACTCACTCCTCACCTTGCTATGGGTAAAAGGGAAACCTGTGCACAAAATATTCTGTTACTTCAGTTGCAGTTTTTGCAGCCTAATAAAGATATAATTAACATTTTAAATTCAATTATGCTACTAATGCTCAGAAATATCTCAGCAATACCCTGAAAATTATTATACAGGAAACCTTTAGAATATCTATTCTTTTTCTGTGTTGTATTTCCCCTGTGCCCACATGTCAACAGCACAAGAAGAGAACCGTCTCTTCTGAGAGCTGAGAAAGGAGTATGATCCAAATAAGTATTTAAAAGACATGGAGATGTGGTACTCAGAAACATGGTTAAGTGGTGGATTTGGCAGTGTACTAGGTTACCAGTCGCATTCAATGATCTGAAAGTTCATTTGCAGCCAAAACAATTTTATGATTCTCTGATTCTATAAGAGTCCTGAGGTCTTCCTCAGGAATAGTACAAGGGTTGTGTGGTGAAGATTGTTTCTTGTTCATAGCTGGATAATTTTGGACCTAGTTAATGCATTTCCTTCCACTGGCCTGTAACCTTCACACTAATTTTTGTCCCCTGCATAGATGGTCCATTACAGCTTTCGCTAGCCCTGAGGGATGTGTCTTGCAGTGACCTCTCCAGCCTTTCCCTTCTGTGACCATTATAGGCATTCAGCTCAGGCCAGGCAGCAGTCCTGGACCACCAAGTCATTGTTGGTGTAAGATGGCATCATCTCAGACCCAGACAACCCCAGGCAAGTGATGCACCCTGCTCTTTCTCTGCCAACTCAATGCAATGTCTTTTCAGTAACAATGGTATATATCACACTAGTGGTACTATCATAGAAAGAAGGGAACTGAGTAGCTGATTTACATTTTTAAATTTAAACCCATTTGTTTAATTTTTTCTTTAGCAAATGCTAGCATTTGGGGAACGTGTAGTTTTTATCTAATTTTGTTGTGTTATTCTGCCAGAAGCTGCAGAAAAATCTTTCTTTTCTCAAAGTCATATTTAAAAAGTGATATTTAAAATGTATGAAGCTTCTCAGAAAAGTGGAAAAACAATTACTTTAGAAGTTTCCTTCCGAACAGGACACAGGGTCATGAGAATGAGTAATAATGTAAGCGTTTTGGAACATCAGGAATCACTTCCTTGGTGCCCTAATTCCAAACTATATTTTCTTTTATACAGGCTTCTTGTGAATTTTTAAAGTAAGAAATTTCACCCTAAAATAGAAAACATTTTTTAATATTCTATTATATGCATTACAGCAAAAAAATTATAATTTCAGTAGATCCATATTTTATTATAAAAAACAACAGTTATATGAAAAATTCTTTGCAAATTCTAGCAAAACTTTTGATATATTGGTAGGAAACCTTTATGAAGGCACATGCTAACAGAACAAGTACCAAACTTAGATTTTAGTCTGAAGTATTAAAAATAAGATTGGAATTTTTCTATTTTTTGTTGTTCAAACCTGTCAGATAAATTATCACCTCTTCCGCTTGTTCAAAATCTGATCACTTACCCCCCAACTAAACAAAAATAGCCATAGAACAAGTGATTCTGACCATAAAAGGCTCCAGATGCAAGCAAACAGAAATCAGAATGATGCATCAGAGAGCCTTCTCAATAAAAAATTGTACCATAAATCATTAGTTCTAATTTGCAATATATTACCTTCTAGTTGAAGTCATTTTGTCATTAAGCCTTTATAATATAAACTAATACCTGAAATGTTAAAAATAGGCAACATAAACTACAGAAGAAGTAATTTCGCATTAGGTTATTCCTTTGCTTTGACCAGCAGAAAGTATCAAAACAACAAAGTTAGTTTCAGTTTGATCAGCCCCAGTTTCTCTCTATGTAGGACAGACATATATGGAGAGTGAGTAGCTGTGTGGTCCTTTGCTATCGGCCAGGCTCGAACTACACCACCATGGAGAGATGGCAGGATGTCCCCGTGCAGCCCAAGGAGAAGCACAGATGGGACCTGCAGCCCATGGAGGTAAACAGAGGAGCAGAAATGAACCTGCAGCCATGGAGGACCCTACGCCAGGGAAGGTGGCTGTTCCCAAAGCAGGCTGTGTCCCTGAGGGCATCCCGTGCTCGAGCAGTTTTCTCTTGAGACTGCAAGATGCAGTCTCTCAATGCCTCCTGTTGGGGGCATTTGTGAAGGACTCTCTCCCATGGGAGGAACCCACCTTGGAGTAGGGGAAGACTGAGAAAACCCTTTTCCGGAGGAGGAAGGAACCACAGAAAATGACGTGACAAACAGATTGTAAACCCCATTCCCTCTACCCCTGTGCCTCTGGGACTAGGGGGGAGAAGGTAGAGATATCGTGAACAAAGTAATTTGGGCTGGGAAGAAGGGAAGGATGGGGTAAGGTATTTAAGCTCTGGTTGTTTTCTCCTTGCCCTGTTTTGTTTTGATTAAAGATGAATGAAACTGATTTTTTTCCCCAAGTTAAGTCTGTTTTGCCCATGACCATAATTGGTGAGTGAAACCCTCATAGTCCTTGTTGTGAACAATGAGGTTTTAGGAGGGTTTTTTACTCCTCACCACCTTAAAATGGGGGAGGGGACTGAGTGGCTGCATGGTCCTTTGTTACTGGCTAGGCCTGAACCATGATGCTACCTATATTGTTTCCACAGCATTTAGGAAACTTCACTTTTTAAAATCCCAGCATGTAAAGTCATCACTAATTATGTTATTTGTGAATTTAATTATTTGCTGATCTATATTTTAGCAATTTTAGCAATTCTGTGTGTCAACTGCATAAATCCTTCCAAGGAGGAAATGTAAGATTAAGAAATACATAAGAATTCTTCACATAGTGTCTCTTCAAACTCAATCTCTCTTCTAAAGAAACCATTCATGCAAAAAGAAGCAGCCCTCATTAATACCATCTAGCTTGCTTTAAACGAAACCCTAGTGGCTCTGATATTCTATGGATACCATTTTTCAGATGCATCCATCTGGAAAAATCCTCATATTCATGCTAATACAATTCTGTTACTCTATTCTGTTATTTAATATACTGTAAGGAAGGAGTATTACACAGTTCTCCATTGATAATGTAAAAAGAACAAATGCGAGCCAGTATCCAAAATAAAAATCGTCTTTCAAGATTAGAAAAGTCAAATTAGCATTTTAATAGTAATGGTAACTGCATATTTTCTACTGAACATGAGTTTATCACCTTTTCCACTAGATATAAATCAGTCAAATACAAATTTTCCTTATTTCAATAATTCTTGGAAGGAAAGAGTGATAAAAATTCCATTTTCAAGAAAACACTGTAGGTTCAGTGATTATTATTCATAAAACTGGCAGAGCTTTTCTTCAAAAGAAATTGCATAGCTGAAATTGCAATAGAGCAAAATTCCAGACATTGCAAATCTCTTTGAGTAGATAGGTTTGTTATATATTGTAGTTAGAAAAAGATTCTAGACCTATACCCAGTTTTTATCTTCCCTTCCTGTGATGAAATAAGAGGAAGAGAAGCATCTTACAAAATTTGAGGTGCAAGGCAGTTACATTTTAAAATAATAGCTTTATGCAGGAAGATAAGTAAATATGTGCAAAGTTGTATCCTCATTTACCAATTTGCAGTGGACATATCTTTTTCTAAAGTAGATTCTTCATTGAAAGGGTGTTTGTATTCTGTTTTTTGGGGTGGTAGTGATTTTTCCATTTTCTTTGATTTTTCTTAGTTCCAATGAAATGCAAAGATTTCCTCTAGTATTTTTTCTTTGATGTGAAGTTGGGACTGAAGAAGATCTCAAAGGAAGATCTCAAAATATTATTAAGAAATGAAAACAGATAAGTTAAATGTGTGCTAAGTTGTATACAAACCTACAATAACCTACCTAACAACAGGTACTATTTATCTGCCTATCTAATGATGGGAAATTTAGATTGAATATAGGAAGAAAATTCTTCACTGAAAGACTTATCAAACACTGGAACATTATGCCCAGGCAAGTGGCTGAATCACCATCAGTGGAGATTTTTAGAAGATAATTAGATGTGGTGCTTAGGAATATTGTTTAGCACCGGACTCCATAGAGTTAGGTTAGTGGTTGGACTCAATGATCTTAAAGATCTTTTTCAACCAGAATGATTCTGTTATTCTATGATAACAGAACACTATACTGCACACTCACCTGTTTAATTTCTAAGGATGAGAGGACCTGCTAATCACACATGCCAAATGTAATGCTTGACACTTGCAGAGCTGGAAATGGAGAAGAGGAAGTGCTCATTGATTTGGTTATATAGTAAAGATTAACCAGGTCAGTCTGCTCTAGACTGAATCTGTGAGGTGTAAAGGAGGTATAAAGAGGCTTTAAATTGCTCCAGCATTGATCTATCATCGGAATACACAAGCTGACACAGCAATTGCAGCGTCCTTAATGTCTAGTTCAGTATGTCCAAATAGAAGATAGGAAAGCCATTTGTAAAATCAGATTTAGGATGGTCATTGCCTCCACAACATCCAGTTCTTCTGATCATAAAGCTTTAGCCTTAAAGTTTGTAAACAGAAATATCTAGGCATTCAGCTTCTGTTTGCATAAGGTGTAACAAAATACTCATAAGGTGCAAGTACTCCTACTTCTATCACTATCACCATAATGTCCAAAGAATGGGCTAATACCCAAAGAATGGCTGAAATTAAGTGACTTTAAAAAAATTTTCTCAATGTATGATTTTCTGTCATACCACTAATCCTGCAGAAATATCACTGTAAACAGAGATTTAAAAATCTAAGTAACTGAGAGAAAGTGCTGATTATACTGTTGTTTAAGCTGAGGTTAATTAATTATGATAAAGATTAATTGGTCTTTCTCCCTCCTTCTCTTTCAAAAAAATTTTCGTGATGAGACCATGACAGCTATTCATCTGTATCAAAGACTTATAAATGTAACAATAGTGATGTAGTGAAGGAGGATTTCAAGAACATAAAAATAAGAAAAAAGTAGTTTAACAAAAATAAATGTAAATTTACTTTACTTTAAGATTATCTCTCTCAGATGATTCTCTGGCATTTTTAGAAGGAACTGGTCTTGTCTTCTTTGGACAAAAGAGGTCAAAGGGGACTTCACTGATCCCTAGAGCTTCCTAAGAAAGAGACACAGAGATGGAGGTGATGATTTGTTCTTTCTGGTGTCCAGAGACAGAAGAACTCATAGAAAAAGTTCAAAGCTGCACCAAGGGAGGTTCAGACTGGACATTAGGAAATATTTCTTTACTGAGAGGGTGGTCAAATGCTGGAACAGGCTTCCTAAAGAGGTGGCTGATGCCCCAAGCCTGTCAGTGTCGATGGTGCATTTGGACTATACCCTTTATAACATTAATTTTTTGGTCACCCCTGAAGTGGTCGGACAGTTGGACTAGATAATGGTTATGTTACCTTTCCAGCTGAACTAGTCCTCTTCTCTTCTCTCCTCTCCTCAGAGAAATGATACTCTCTATGTATCCTGATGTTCTGGTATCTTGGTCATCCCTTCTGAGGTGTGCATTTGACTGCTCCATAGTTCCGACTCTGGGCAGGAAGTTAATTTCCTTTGGAAATATCTCAGGATATGTAGACCAGGTGGGGAATAATTCTGCCTACTCCCAGTCTGCATTCATATGAAATCATTGAGAAAACTGATAAGAGGTCCGGCATATATGAAAGCTCTAATTCAGAGTGTAGACACTTCCTTTCTTTACCCTCTCCTGCTTTAAGCAAAATAAGGCACTTTAATGCACTTTTCACTTTTTCTTTATAAAATTGATAAATTAAAAATTTAAGTGCATAATTTAATATCTTTCAGACAAATTATACATCTTTGGGAGTGAGATGATTTGTGGACATATTTCCCTTGGATTAATCTTTTCTAAAATCTATCGGATAGACAACATTTATAGTTTGGTGCCAAACTGGTACCAGAGGCGTCAAAAAAACTCAAAAAACAACAAAACCACAACCCTGGAAACATTGCATGCATAGCTTTAGGAGGTAAAGGACTGCTAGTAGTATCTTATTTCAAATGAACCATGCAAGCATCCAGAAGACACCGTTATATGATCAAGACAGTGTCAATTTCTAAATGGTATTATTCCTACTCACATGGGAACAAAAGCATAACCTGTCATCAAAAGTGTGTATATTCATGGGAAATCATCCTGAAGTAATTACTAGGTGGTACTTTACATCCCTTGTTCTGAATGGCCTGTTTTACCTCAGAGTATCGTATGTTGATGCTGATGATTCCTGTATGGTATTAAACTGTGCATATTCTTTTTGTTTAGAAAGCACTTTGTGATACACAGGCATAAGATGTAAGATGCTATCAGGTTTCTAGACAGCTTATTTCCTGAAATGTTTTGTAGTATTTAAGTAGGATTCCTGGCCTAAACTGAGAAAATTAAAGGCTCACAAGAAAGTCTGTGAAGATGGATTCAAATGAGAGTGGCAAAACTGAGGAACCTGATTTGGATCACATACTTCATCTTTAAAAGTACCTGTGACCCATAAAGTGGGTCACTATATACCATTAAAAAAGCAAATCCAGCTTTTCTCTCATCATATATCTGATACATGGTTCACAGAATGAGTGGCTATAGTGGGAAGTCTGGGAGTGAGGAAATCTGGAGCAGAGGACTCAGCAGTACAGAGTCCACCTCTGATTAACTGAGCAGATTCTCTGTTGCTATTAATGGTCTCCAAGATTACATCCATGCACTTTAATGAAATCAAACCAGGAAACAGGGTCTGCCCCCTGACTGGAAGGGGCTGAGCAGTCATGTCTACACTGCCTGGGACTACCACCCTTTTTAGCAAGTTGTTGTCTTCATGTTTCACTGAAGAAACAACTGTGTGCTGAATCTGCAGTTCTAAGACATTAGTGTTAAATTCTGTTCTTTTTATTTCAAAATAATAATAATGTGAGGTTGGGATGATGCTGACTGGAGTGACTTTTCTTAAGAAAGGAAATAAGGGCATGAGTTGCCACTCCTGCCAGTTTACAGGAAAGCTTTAGGACAAAAAGGCTTCTGAGACAGTAGTAGATAACTATATAGGGCATATCCAAATAAACACAGTCCTGTTGTGTCTATGCTGACTAATTGAAAGATTCCCTCCAGTTAAGTACCTCTAGAAACAAACAACAACAAAAAAACCCAAACAAAAACAACCAACCATATTCTCTTTTGAAACAACCTGAAATGAGAGCCCAAAAGTAAATGAAAATTTATCCAAAGCTGGCTACCAGAAACCTTGCAGTCAAGAAGCTAAATTAGGCAGAGTGGACCTACTTTTAGATACACCTAAACTAGAAAAACAGACACTCCTCAACCACGCTCCCTAAGTAGCACAAGAACAAAACAGCTTAGAATGGAAATAATTCTGTTCTGAGTTAAGAGGGAAGTCTATACTGAAGTAGTGCTTCTCTCTTCTCTTCTCAGAGACTGAGTTACAGACTAGTGAGATAGCTGTGGCAGTTCATGTAATTTATAAACATTATTTAGTTTCTCTGGAAACTAGCTCTTTCTAAGGAAATTCAGTTTGGTCCTTGTAAAGTCTCTACTATTGACTACCATTTTCACATGATGAGGAGTACAGATATGCAGCTGATCTTGCTACAGCTCCTGAAATACAACTGGCAGGTAGTGAAGTGGCTTCAACAGAATTTGAATATAATTTTTAATGCCCCATTACCCCTTTGATAATGTCATACCTTACCAATTCCCA
The DNA here is from genome assembly GCF_036169615.1 of Heliangelus exortis. NCBI lineage: Eukaryota > Metazoa > Chordata > Aves > Apodiformes > Trochilidae > Heliangelus > Heliangelus exortis. The sequence goes on along the minus strand of NC_092423.1, from coordinate 134,387,485 downwards.
ATGGGAAACTAAAACTAGATTGTGGAGTGAGTCTTAGTCTTGGTAGAATTTTTTAAGATGATTCCTTGCTTTACTAATATACAAGTAATTCTAAAAAACCTAAGGACAGCCAAAGCCAAGTGACGAGCTCTCTTGGTATTTCAATATTTTCTAAATATGAAAGTAATTTGAATTACAGTAAACAATAAATTATCATGTACACCGATAATTATATGTTATCTGTACATTACATTGTACAGTAATAATTATAAAATCACAAACCTATTCTCTATATATAATCTTAAAAATACACACATAATGTATAAAGTATAAATATATAAATATAGATTTAGTTTTGAGCCATGACACTTCCTTTTCACCTCAACACTAAGATTGCTCAAGGCCATAAACTCTGTAAAATAACTGCTTTTTGGCTATTTTAACTATTCTGTTTTAGTCCCACATGCTGAAATAACCCCCTATGAATCCGCAATGTGTCCTCCTGACTGTCCTTCATGTTCTTCTTATGCTTCAGAGAAAATTCTCTGAGAACAGCTGCTCCCACAGTATTATCAATAACAGGGTTCTGAAACAAACTACTATTCTTGTGCACAGAGTGGTGTCAGGCAGAAATGCGAAAAAGATGGAAAAAAGCTCAATAATCCTATAAATTCCAAAATTGCCTTTAAGACTTTTTATAGCTATCTTGATATAAACAGTAGTGCATGCAAAACGGAACAGAGTTAAGAATGAAACTGTATATTAAAAACCAGTATTTAAAGACTAGTAACACCATGCTATTGGCCTTTTAGAAAAGGAATGTAGCATACCTCTTTGATGTTGCCCCTGTGAATTGGATGTTTCCGATCCAGGTTTTGCATCCCCTGCAGTATTGTTGAGAATGAATGAGAAGTGAGTGCCTAAGCAAAGTGACACCCATTCACAACTACACAGAGATACAGCTGATACAAAATTACACGAAATCGGAAGCCTGTTCATGTAGCTCACTTCTTTAACTGAATAATATTTCAGACAAAAAAAAAAAAGAAATCTACCAATATCCAAGGATATCAAAACTGGAGCTATTGGTATTAGAAACTAAAATCAGAAAAATTTAGACAACTAACTATCTCTTTTTTTTTTTTTAACTGATATTCTAAACCCCCAAACTCCATCATGTTGACAGCTACCCTAATCCTACTATTATACTAAAGAAAGTTATCTGTAACAGTGTTTACACCACAAACGGTTCTCAGGTCTAAGTTTCATTTTTTCTCTTTGATAGTGTTTTGATCACTTCATCTCTTCCACTTTTTCATTTCAGAGGAACACAAAACCAGTGTTTATTCTGGGAGGTGCAGTGAGAGCACTGAATAGTACTGGATTCGTGTGCAGCATTCCTTCAGGCATTCTGTCTCCCTCTCCTATATCTCATAAAGACTAAAATGTTTGGACCAATAACAAACAGATTCAATCTGTTTTTGAAATGTTAAGACAATATTTGGTTTCGGCCACTTCATTAATAGTCTTTTCCAGAAGATCTACAAGTGTTTGAATAATGGCAGGTATTACACCAATGTATCTGTGTTATGGTTTCATTCAAATCTATCATGAAGACAGAGCAGTTCGTAACAGTCCTGTTTAACCTCAACCTGGAATAATTGATAGTTCTGCCTCAAGAATCTAAATCAGAAACTTTCACAAATTAACAGTGATACAGTATTTTTTTAAAATTCAAGTTTCAGTGCACCAAAATCAAGCTGTAATGCATACATGGGGTCCAGTATAAAGGAAAAAAGTATTTGCACAAGGGAAAGAGGGAGAGAGAAAATTAGTTTATTGCTGAGTGAAGAGTATCTTAGTCTATTGAGGATGTAAAAAGAGGTGAAAGAAGAATGGCAAGAGTTTCTTTTAAAACAGTGAAAGGAAAATAATTTTTGTAAGAGAATGATAATAATTACCAGGTACTCTTGTACTGTTAAAAAAACCAGAGTGGTGAAAAAAGTTAACATCTTTCAACATATGGATTTCTTTTAGAAAAGAACTAAGACAGAAGGTACTTGAGGAGAATCTATAACACAGAAAAAGGCTGTGAAAAAGGTTTGTTAAATAAAGTTCTTAGGTTTGACTTTTGCAGTTTCTTTTCTTTAAATATCCATGCCATTTATAATTATACCTGAAGCTTCACTATCTCTGTCAGCTGTTGAAAATTAATAGCTTTACTTCAATTTCGCCTTGTTCTGAAAAATAGGCAACTATTAATCTTCTTCATGACTGTGCATACTAAGTTGGGTAAATCCTCTTCAGTTCCTTAGTCTAAAAATACTTTTCTTTGATGTCACTAGGAAAAGAAGTGAAAAATTAGGAATATGAATTCTCAATATTTTGCTAAATATTTTTCAAGTGACTTAATCTTTAGAAGGAAAAAAAAGGCTTAGATATGGGAGAGCAAGTTTTAAATTCCTAGTTTAGAGAAGACAGTACATAGTTAAGCAGCCAGTACTGATTTAGACTGATGTTGTACTCAAGTACAACAAGCAAGGAAAGGAAAACGGCAAGGAAAACATTCATTCTGTACTGGACATGGGTGGGAATATAGTTATCAAAGATGAGGAAAAGGCTGAGGTATTTAACACCTTCTTTACCTCAGTTTTCAACAGAAAGACAGGTTATCCTGTTGACAGCAGGCTTCTGGAGCCTATAGAGGGTGATAAAAATCTAAACAGCCCCCCTGTAATATTGAAGGACACAGTCAGTGACCTCTTGAGCTGCTTGGACCCCCACAAGTCTATGGGACCGGATGGGATCCACCCAAGAGTGATGAGGGAGCTGGCAGAAGAGCTCGCCAAGCCTCTCTCTATCATCTACCAACAGTCCTGGCTCACTGGGGACATCCCAGATGATTGGAAGTTGGCGAATGTCACGCCAATCCACAAAAAGGGCCGGAAGGAGGACCCGGGAAACTACAGGCCCGTCAGCCTGACCTCAGTGCCTGGCAGGGTTATGGAGCAGATCATCCTCAGTGCAATCACACAGCACCTGCAGGATGGGCCAGGGATCAGACCCAGCCAGCACGGGTTTAGGAAGGGCAGGTCCTGCCTGACCAACCTGATCTCCTTTTATGATCAGGTGACCCGTCTGATGGATGAGGGGAAGGCGGTGGATGTGGTCTACCTGGACTTCAGCAAAGCCTTTGACACCGTCCCCCACAGCATTCTCCTGAAAAAGCTGTCAGCCCACAGCTTGGACAGGAGCACCCTGTGCTGGGTTAGGAACTGGCTGGAGGGCCGGGCCCAGAGGGTGGTGGTGAACGGGGCTGCATCCAGTTGGCAGCCGGTCACCAGTGGTGTCCCCCAGGGATCAGTGTTGGGCCCAGTTCTGTTTAATATCTTTATCAATGACTTAGACAAAGGGATTGAGTCCATCATCAGCAAGTTCGCAGATGACACCAAGCTGGGGGGAAGTGTAGACCAACTCGAAGGCAGGAGGGCTCTGCAGAGGGACCTGGACAGACTGGAGAGCTGGGCCGATTCCAACGGGATGAGGTTCAACAAGGCCAAGTGCCGGGTCCTGCACTTTGGCCACAACAACCCCATGCAGCGCTACAGGCTGGGGACAGAGTGGCTGGAGAGCAGCCAGGCAGAAAGGGACCTGGGAGTCTGCATTAACAAGAAACTGAACATGAGCCAGCAGTGTGCCCAGGTGGCCAAGAAGGCCAATGGCATCCTGGCCTGTATCAGAAACAGCGTCACCAGCAGGTCCAGGGAGGTGATTCTTCCCCTGTACTCAGCGCTGGTGAGGCCACACCTCGAGTACTGTGTCCAGTTCTGGGCCCCTCAGTTTAAGAAGGATGTAGAGGTCCTGGAGCAGGTCCAAAGGAGGGCAACCAGGCTGGTGAAGGGACTCGAGCACAGGCCCTATGGGGAGAGGCTGAGAGAGCTGGGGCTGTTCAGCCTGAAGAAGAGGAGGCTCAGGGGAGACCTCATTGCTGTCTACAACTACCTGAAAGGAGGCTGTAGCGAGGTGGGAGCTGGACTCTTTTCACAGATGACCTCCAACAAGACAAGAGGACACAGTCTTAAGTTGTGCCAGGGGAGGTTTAGATTAGATATTAGAAAGAATTTCTTCACGGAGAGGGTGATTAGGCTATGGAATGGACTGCCCGGTGAGGTGGTAGATTCTCCGTCCCTGGAGACATTTAAAAAAAGACTGGATGTGGCACTCAGTGCCATGGTCTAGCAACTGCTCCGGTGGGTCAAGGGTTGGACTAGATGATCTCTGAGGTCCCTTCCAACCCGGCTAATTCTATGATTCTATGATTCTATGATTCTAAGTACAAGTAATGCATATGTGGACAATGTTCTGAATAATTAATTATTCTATAAAGATTGTGCCATCACATATATGATATTTCAACTTCAGATTGCCAAAGATGACAACTTTGCACATCTACAGGAGAGAAAAATGTTGGTATTTAATGGGTATTAGATATTAAAAAACTAATCAAGCTATTTAAAAAAAAGTAATTTATTTAGCTATTTTTCCTGGCTCAAAGAACTGCTCTTTGATGTACACAATTTTCGATCCATTTGTTTTATCAGGTTAATAGTATAATGTAAAATTGCATGGCTGGTAGCTCAAGGAAGATCATTCCCCTCTGTTCTGCCCTGGTGAGGCCACATCTGGAATACTGTGTCCAGTTTTGATTTCCCCAGTTGCGGACAAGGAACTACTGAAGAGAATCCAACAGAGGGCAATGAAGATGACTGGGGAACTGGAGCATCTCCCTCAGAAGGAAAGGTTGAGAGCTGGGATTGTCTAGCCCAGGAAGAAGACTGAAAGACCTGAGAGACATTTAAAACCCGCCTGGATTCAATCCTGTGTAATGTGCTCCTTTTTTATAAGGATCCTAAAGTCTTGGAGTTATGTATTCATATATAGGGATCTGATACTTTTTTACCCTTCTCTGGCTACAGATGGATATCCCCTTGCTCTCAACTTCTTGAGGAGTAACTACTTGAGCAGATGTACCCGCTGAAGGGGAGGGCCAGCACACCTTCTAGGGAAACCTATTTTTCACTGATTAAGAGATGGGACCAGACTTTTATAGAATAAAGTAAGTGGCTGCTATCATTTAACTACTTAGCCATACTTCCAAAATCCTCTATTGTAGAAAAAAGAAAAACAATTGAAAAGCCAAGAAAGCCTTTTTCCTCATATGAGTTCTTATATTTATCTGTCCGTTTGTGTTAGGTCTTTGTTTGGTCTAGCTGGAGCCAAGCTGAGCTCCATGTTATTCAAGCTGATTCCCAAAATACCAGCTGCTGATTCCCAAAATAGCAACTTGGCCTTCTTTTAGTACTTCCAGGACTGTAACTAGTTCAGAGTTTGATATACCCTTCGCCTTCTGTGGAAACTCTCCAACTCCAGGCTAAGGGAAGTGCAGCTGAGACAAAGTGTGCGAATCTGAGAGACAAAGAGCAATAGAATCATAAAAGAAAACTGAGGCAGACTGTCCTGACACAAGCCACTATCCTTTGCCACTTTTAGTTCATTTAGGAAAGATTGCTATGTAAAGCAGACAAAATTGTAACGAGATTAGAAACTAACAACACTTAGTTGACAGAGTGACAGTGGAAGTCTGAGTACCAAAAGCAAGATGGAAGGAAAAGAAATAAAACTGAGCCCCATTTAATGCTATAGTATTCTTGACCCTAATAGTGGAAATCAATACATCACATTCTGTGATGTATCATCATTCTTTCATAATTTAATTTCTTTAAAGTAAAGCAGCTTCAGCCTAAACAGCTTTATAATGATTTATAGCAAGAGATATAAATCTTACAGGCAGAGGAGAAAACTCGTGGATGTATCCTACGTTGAAAATGTAACCCTCAAAATGTTTTTATCTGCAAATAAGAGAATATGGCTTTCATGAGATGCCAGAATTTTTTTTTATTAGTCTATTTAAAATTTTAGATATATTAATTATTTACATATGTATGGTTACTCCAGTTACAATGGTACTGACATTTATAGTTAAAATTGTCTAAATAATGTGGAAAAAATATCATTAATTATATATTAAAAATTTGTTATACATAAAAGAAACCTAAAAGAAAAGAAAAACAACACAGTTCAGAAGTCTGTGGGCTGTTGCTAGCAATGGCAATGCTATGTATATTGGGTTGCAGGTTTTAACAATGAGTAATGAAATAAGCTGGGAGTCACAAAAAAAAAAAGTAAGCCTTTTCTCCCTGATTTTAAGAGAAAGCAGGATCATAACTGAATTTTTCAGAGGAACTGGTCCTGATGGTGTTCTTTGGTATGATCCTAGAAAACTTAGTAAACTGAAATATATCAGTGGAATTAGGTAGAAGAACAAATATTTTCTAAATCCTGACTGGAATTAATGTAAGCTCTATTCTGAGCCACACAGCTCTGTCAGGATGCAGTGTCGGTTGTCAAAAATCTGTGGAAAGGAAGGCTATGGACTGTAGGTTCCCCTCAAGGGGAGAGAAACTCACTGGAGCAGGCAGCAGCTAAGTACAGATTTTTTGAATTGCATTTTTGGACACAGTTCAAAACATTGCACAATCCGTACTGCAGGTCTGTCTGAACTGAGATAAGAGAAGTATAACAAAGCAATGAAGAAGAGAAATACAAATGAACAACCTAAAAAACCCCAAAAAACAAACAAAAAAACAAACTAGAAATACCAAATATTGTACATTTTCTTTAAAAAAGAAGTCAAAATCAGAGTGGTAATTATGCCAGGTATGCACACTTGCCCTCAGTGCAGTCCAGAATCCTTATGTGAACACCCCCTCTGTTGGACAGCAAGAAAATTATGAATAGATTTGTTTCCTCATAAGAAAAACCTGTAATAGCTTAAATGATCAAAGGCTCATTTGATGCTGCACAGCTGGGGATTTCCAACATTTAAAGTGAGGTAACATTACCTATACCATTCTCACTTTCTTCATAGAGTTAACTCTAATATATGTAATTTTAATGCTACTTTGCAGAGATTGAGTGCCTTTCTTACTAGGATCATCATGTACCATCACCTCCTGTCGCAAAATAGTTTGACAAGCAGTTTTACGCAAATATTTCATCATTATCTGGATTTCACCTTTTTCTTTTACATCTGTTCAGAGAATTGTGATTTTAGAGGCTATTTTTAAAAAAAAACAAACAAACAGTAAATTGTCTGTACAAGTTTTATTTCTTTTCAATTAAGAAGAATGAAGTTATAGAGTGGGCACAGCCTGTACATTTATATTCTTTTGAGTTTCACACCAAATATTTAATGTACACATAAAAAGCCAATAGCAGAAAGTTTGAACAGACAAGGATTCATTTAATTCCTTGTGAATCAATTTAGAATAATATTGTGCACGGAATTGTGGGGAAATTTTTATACTGGGAATTTGGAAGAGTGCATTCTCTTTTCTGTCTTATTCTTATATCTGTGTTAGAGTCAGCTAATCAGGAAGCCCTCAGAAAAAAAAAAAAAAAAAGTAAGTAAAAAAAAATGTACTGTGGATGTGGTGCAAAACAATGTACAGAATCATGTTCAAAATATTTCAAAACCAGTATAATTTTGTAATTGGGTTATTGTATTTACATTCAACTGATGTAAATAGGAACAAAGGAAAAAAAGGAATCTTGCAAATAAATTGAAAGTAGGAGAAAATTAGAATAAGCAGTTGGATAAGAGACAGGAAAAAGAAGTTAGACATAAATATTCAGTTGTCCTCCCAGTACTGGGTGTATTTCATAGGGCTTTATGTAGTTCAGCATAGTTAAGAATCATTTAAGCAGTATATGTTCATTAGGTTGGGTGGGGACAAAAACAAATTGTGAATATCTTTAACATGACCTATGGCATTGAGTCACTGGTTAATGGTAAAGCAGGTGAAATTCATGGCACATGGGGAAAAAATAAATATTCTACACATATAAAAACAGTCTGACCTGAGTACTATCACTCATGAGTGGCATTCTGGTCTGAAAAGTAAATCCATGAAAATATAAGCACAACCTTGCAGTACAAGTGAAAAATAGCATATCAGTTGTTAGAAACCATTAAGAAAGAAAATAGGGGAGAAAAAAAGTATCATTGTGCCACTATTCAAATCCATGGCTTACCCTCAGCTAGCAACATTGTTCTTCAGAACTCAATATCAGTATCAGAGCTGTCTGATACAGTTTAACTGCAGTACTGATATCCATAGAAAATAAATGCTGCCAGTCAGGCTCACAGATGGATACCAAACTGGGAAGAGCAGTTCATATTCTGGAATCTGCTATTCAGAGGAATCTAAATAGGCTGGAGAAATGTGATGACATCTTTCAGGATGTTCAGAAGCTGAAAATTCAGAGCCCTGCACCTAGAAGAGATTAACCTCATGCACCAGTAAAGGCTGCGGTCCAACTGGCTGGGGAGCAGATTTTTAGAAAAGGACATAAGGATTCTTCAGCAAGTTGAGCACAAGGCAGCTGTATAGCTTTGCACTTACAACAGTGAAATGCATTGACGCAGTGACTGTCACGGTTTAGGCCCAGCTGGTACCACCCAGGGTTCCACTCACTCACTCACTCACTCACTCACTCACTCACTCACTCACTCCCCATCCCCACTGTTTGACTAGGAGGAGAAAATCCATCCAAAGGCTCATGAATCAAGACAAAGATAGGGAAGTTTGCATTCCCCTATTAAGGTAGGAAAAAAAAGACAAGTTAAATTTGGGAAGAAAACCCCCTAATTTAATCTGCAAGTAAAGGAAAAAGACCACGACCAGATCTTAATTCCTTCCACCCCAAGCCCCCACCCCTCCCCTCTTCACAGTCGGATCACTTCACTGCTGCCTCCGCCTTAGGGCACAGGGGACAGGAAGGGGGTGGTTAGGGTCAGTTCCCCACACGGTGTTTCTGCTGCTCCTTCCTCCTACGGGAAAGGACTCCTCACATTCTTCTCCGGCTCCAAGGCGGGGTCCCTCTCACGGGAGAGTCCTTCAGGAACCCCTGGGACATGAGTCCCTCCCGTGAGGTGCAGTCCCTCAGGAATTGCTCCAGCCGGGGCTGCCCACAGAGTCACGGCTGCTGCGGGAGCTGTCACCTCCTCTGGCACGGGGTCCTCCACGGCTGCAGATCCACATCTGCCCCTCTCTGCAACCCTGCACAGGCTGCCACGTCTCCCCACCTGTGACACTTCAAGGACTACAAATCCACATTTACTCCACCGTAGTCCTCCAAAGACTCCGTAGTCCTCCACCGCGCTCCTCCATAGGCTGCAGGGGCACAGCTGCCATCTCACCACGGGCTGCGGGGAAATTGCTGCTCGAACACCTTTCTCCCTCCTTCTTCATTGACCTTGGTGTCTTTTCTCTGGCATTGCTCTCTCTCACCTTATCCTCTGCTCTACTCTACAAGTCCTTTATTTTATTTTATCTTTTTCCAGTTTTGTTTTCCCTTTCTTGAATATGTTACTCAGTGGTGCATCCAGCTTCCCATATCTGTTGGCCTTGGGCAGAAGCGGGGCAGGAACTGGAACCAAGGGATCTTACAGAAGCTTCTCAAAAGTGTCTGTACCCACTTCCAAAACACCACTGCAGTAACCCAAGACAATGACATTCCTCTAAAGGCTGTAAATTTTCCTAATCAGTGTGATGTGACAAAGTTATTAAAGGAATCTGATTGTCTTAATTTTTCATCTCTTGTTTTCACAGTTTACTGGGAAAGTTAAAATTTATGAGCAGCAATCTTCAGCTCAAAAATAATTTAAAAACTTGCAGATACTGGCTCAGGGGGAGGAGTCAGAAAAATTTCTCTAGGACTCTGGGAGGCACTGAAGGTTTAGTGAAAAATAGCTACGGATCATCTCACCTCAAATATCTTTTAATGAAAACTGATTTTTATCCAAGTTTTTAAAAAAGAATGATTAAGTTAATATTTTTATTACTATCACAATTGCCTAAATAATTTCTGCCTGACTTGCAATGATTTTTATAGAGTATAAATTAATTTCCTTTAGTTCCATTTAGCATGTATTTCATCATTCCATCAGTTCCATTTAGTATGTATAAGCGCATAATGATTGTTAAGCAACATTATTAAGATGCTTAAACCTGGAAGATTTACTTGGGAGTTTTCCAGTTTGTGTGTAATTTTTAAAATACTCTTAAGCATGAGCAGTATTTATTGGAAGAAAACAAGTTTTTCACTGAGATTAAAATCTTCATCGTAGGTCTTCTCTCCATAGAAATAGTTTCCTGAAATATGAGTGGATAAGGAAATAATCTTGTTTACTTGGTTTTAAAACATAGTTAGAAAAATTAAAACAGGAATTAATTTGAAAGTATTAGAAATTGTTTGAACTAATGAGGGGGTGTAATCTGTGTTAAGATACACAAATATGTACAGACAACAATAATCAATTGTCTAAATGTACATCTTTGTAACTGTGAAATAATTTAAATTTCAGATGGATTGTAAATCCAAAGCATAATCCTTGCACTTTTAGTATACAAAACAAGAAAAAAACTAACCTGTATGGAGTGAAAATATAAGATACTGGGGATATATATAAAAAGTCAGTATAAAAGAAACACAAACCATATTGATTGCATCATTGACAAATCACAATTCCAAGGTGTTTCTGGATGCTTCTAATACAGAAGCAGTAAGGTAAAAATTGGTTTTCAAGAAGCAGACTATTTCTCTATATAATAATAAACAGAAGTATATACATATGTAGAGGTTATTAAAAATAAGAAATCAGGTTATTTGTAAAGCTTTACAAAAAAAAAAGTTAAACACTTAGGAAACACTGGACAGAACCATGTATTCTTAGGGGGTACAGTTACTATAAGAGTGTAAATAATATATTTTAGATCACTAAACATGAAATCAAAGAGGATATTTCAGCAAGTTAACAGGTTTTGTGTGTGGTTAAAAGCACTGTTCACAGAAGAAATAATTTTATCAAAATTAAATCAAAGCTTATCTATCACACAACCAATTTGCTGACATTCTAATTACTCAATATGAAGGCAATGTTAAGAGGTCATGAACAAAAAAGTGAAATTAACTTAGCCAAAAAAATTACCAGAATTTGGTTAACCTAAAATTGCACTGAATTTCATTTAGTATCACATGTAGCACACTTTTGCTGACAAAACAAGGACTAAACTATGATCTGAGAAAAATTTTAATGATGTTCAGTTAACACATAAATATGTGATAGTCAGTAAGAACTTTAGTCATACCGCTGGACTTTCTTAATCATTTGTCAAAAAAATGTGATCCTCTGAGTCAATTAATGCTTAAAATCATCATATGGGAGTGGACAGGAATACAAGAAAAAGCTTTTGAAGGGTAAAGAAGTTTTATTTCAAATCCTCCATTAATGGAATATTATAACCCAAAGGAAAGGTTCATCTTAGAAAGTGACACATTGGAGACCTGTCAGGGAGCCAAATTAATGCAGGTAGAATGTCTAAAAGCACTTACGAGTTGTGATTTGATAGTTAATGAATGAGAAAGAATTAGCACTAGACCTTTACAAAACAGTAAAATCTTTTACAGGCACATCTGTCAGGACAAAAAAGCAGTAGAGTGTGACATCTCCCCAACTTTGCTTATGGTTCAAATTTTTAAAAGCAGTATTTTTAATGGTGAGTGTGAAACTGTGGCTCATTACCATACACTTGAGACTTGGTCTGACACAGTTAGAATCTCTTGCAATGTTTTGCCAAACCCCACAACACGGCAAGAATTGTCCAGCACACCTGCAGTCCTGTTCCTCCCATATATTTATTGCCGCCCAAATCCTAAATTAAGTATAAAATGCCCTACTGTGTTTTGCTTACCCCTTTTTCTCTTGAGGGCCTTTTTAGTCCCCTTCTCCTTTCAAAGCTGTGAGAAACTGCCTTTTACACCCAACATGTTCAAGCCTCCAAAAACATTGTCCAACAACCCAGATTTGAACATCTGTCACTTTCATTAAGACTGCATTTCCAGAGCCAGGATGAATTTGCGTTAACACGTTTGACTTTTACATTCTCAGTGTCAGGACACCACAGTGCCAGCTGCTCCCTGGGACCTGAGGGCATTCCGGCATGCCTGGGGTGGCAGGACAGGGCCTCATTCCACCTCCCCAGCCAGGAGCAGGGCAGCCAAGGGTGACCAGGGCAGCCCCAATCCAGGGCATCAGACACCTCCCAGAGGAGAGGCAAGGGATGTCAGCCCATGTGTAGGGGTCAGGATCTGTTCCAATGAGGGGAACCAGGGCTAGACACAACCTTGGGCTGACTGGGCAGGGCCTCTATAGGATGTTTAGTTTTGGTTATGGTCACTCAGCAGCTAAGCGCACACACAGTTATTTTGTATAGATATTTCTGAGCAAAAAGGTTTTCTACAACCCTGAAAATTCATTTTCTGGATATCCCCAAGAAATTTCTCATTTCTGACAGACCGGAGGTAACAGCTGAGCACCAAACTGCTCAGTCTATAGGAATCCAGATGTTCAGCATGATTCTGCTTAAATCCTCAACCATACACTGCCAATAGAATTAATAAATGAGTCTCCATTTAATGAACAGGACTTAGTATCCATGTTAAATATGGTGCCCACTGCTTCTCTGTAACACAGAGTCATGGAGCAGCAAAGAAGTTTCCATTGCATGACAATACGGAGGCAAAGGTAGAATTGTGGGTACACTGGTTACTGGGTGGCAACTCAGAAGATATATGGAGTTTTAATATTTTTATGACATACAGAACATCCTTATTACAACATCTTCTGATAATGCATGTATATATAACATACAGCTACTAATTTTTGTTCCAGATAAGATTTCAGCCCTTTTATGGTCAATATGAGTGTAATTTATGGTACTACTTTCTTTTATTAAACATAGAATGGTGAAATTCCAAAGAGTTATGAGCTTTAGCAAGATACATGTCCTGAATTCAAAACTTTGGGTTTTTTAGAATACTTATCAAGCAGTAGAAACAGAAAAATGCATCATAAAGGCTGGCCAGGCTTTGCTGATGAAAGTGAAAGGAACTGGGCCTGTTCCCATCTGGCAATACAGCATCAGACCAAGCAGCAGGGTTTAAAAGCAGTGTTATACGGAGACTAAGGAGAAGAGCACAAACATTTTCAGCAGTCAAAACCTGACAGGCCTAAATTTCTGTTCAGTAATCTTTGGAGCAAAAAGAAAGCAGGCAAGCATTATCCTACAACAGATTTGCCAAGAATGTAAATTAAATCAGTGAAAAAACTGAAAAACCAAATATAACAAGGTACCACAGCATAGCAACAGAATAGTAACAATTATTCTAGGGGGAAAATGTTACATCTTGCAAGAAATCAAATGAAATAAAAATGGAAAAGAGATTAAGGGGAAAATGGTGATATTTAAGTAGTTGCATACAGTATCTCCAAGTATCTCCAGGCACAGTCAGTAGGTTGGCAAGTGCAAAGACAGGAAGGTGAGACAGGACAACAGATGTGGAGCAAAGTACCTAAAGGATTTGAAGTAACTTATAGTTTCTTGGTGAGCCAGAAGCAAATAAGGTATAAAGACAAGGTCAGGTCAAATACTAATAAAGATGTAAAGCATGGTTTGAGACACCTCACAATGCACAGTATGGTGGAGTACTAAAGTCACTCACAAAAACTGAAAGTAGCACAAGGCAGCACAAATAGAAAACAAGAAGGGAACAGATTGAAACTGATCCTTATCTCTCTGCACCTTAATTGCTCATGATCATCAAACCTCAAGAGACTGAAGCGCAGTCACTCACTATGGGAAGCTTTCTGCTTCTTTCATATCTCAAAAGCATCCAGTTTGATGGTTTAGGTCCTCATGAGCATCTATGGTTTTGTTTCATATTCTTTCAAAAACATGATGAAGTTATGCTTTGCTTTTTCTTGCAACTTTTGTTCATTAGAAATCAAGTAAAAAATTATTCAGACTAACTGAATCATAGTCACCTGTCATATATTTATGGTGATTCAATAAGATAGGTCTCTATGTCACATACCCATAGATTTTTCTGGTGGTATCTCTTCAAACATACAGCACTTAAATGAATCCCAGCAGATAGGGTTGGAGGGGAGAGCACAAAGAAAAGTAAAAATTGTTTGGAATTATGTCAGCTGCACTGACTGGCATGGCACAGAGAATGCTTAGCTGTCCATAAACTAAACACAGACTTTTGCATCCACACTTCACCTCCATACACCTGGAGACATCTCCAAAAGACTGCATCACTTGTTTGACCCCATACTCACCCAAATTCTAAATATGAGTTTATTTCTGTTAGGTATACATATGTAAAAGTTCACATATTCACAAGTATGGCAGTCTTTCTTAGATGTCATCCTAACTGTGCTATGCTTTGGAAAGCAAATTTCCTTTCTTATTTCATATTAAGGAAGAAAGCAAACTTCTTTTCCTGGTTTGCTGAGTAATTACAATGTTTTCAAGTGATTAATTAGTCATTATGAAGTTTTTTAGGCATGCTGAATCAGTATCCATGTACCTGCAAGGTAAAACTGATTTAGTACAGCTGACAGGATTAGATAGCTGATGTTACTGAGGTTAGCATTTTTCTTTTGAATATTCAATATTTAAAATATTTTTAATATTTTTATTATTTATAATTTTTAAATATTCAATAATTATTTAATATTCATCCAGGATTATGCAGAAAGTCAGCAATGTAATGACCCAGAAACTAATTTCAACAGAAACAAAACTGAAGTTACACAGACCTTTGTTCTTAAATACAGAAAAGAATTATTTCGGATGGGTATTCCAGATCACTGGTCATTTTAACACTCAGATGTGAAGGAAGTGAAAAAATATTAAAAAGTAATGCATTCTACTGTAAGCTTTATTTGAATAATAGAGCTGAACATTCTCCGACCTGATGCCCTAATGAGAGTTCCTTTGTTCTGTGGTACAGAATATGATAATTCAGAGAGATCAGTTCAATTCCTGCTGTCTTCATGTGCTACTTAGGTGTATTACACTATATTTTACAGAATACTCTAGACTCGTAAAGCCTGTAAGACCTACCAATGAAACCTGGATAATGATTAATGTAGTCTCTCCAAAATTCCAGATAAAACTCCCCCTTCACTTCTTTGTTTAGAAGAAATTCAGATCATAAGGGACTTAAACCCTGAAACCAAGCCACAATTGTCCATATGAAATAGATTCAGGTTGCCTGTAATTGTATTTGTCTTAGTGTCTGGAACTGTCACTCCTAGAAATTGTTCCAATGGTTCTTCCAGGAACAGCTCTAAGCCACCTTCTCAGCCCAGAGATGGTCACCTGATATTGGACAAAGAAGGAAATAAACAAAACATAGAGGGAAGCCTGTTAAACAATGCCAGGAGACATCCACATTTCACAAGAATGGGTACTTGCACTCTTAAAAATTTGAGTGTGACTTTAGTTGTATCTAAGTTTGCCTTGCATGCTGAGGCTTCCCAAAGCTTGTACAGCTAACTTGTACCAGTACTAAATATATATAGGTTGCTTCAGCCTTATAAGCAATAAGGAAAGACAGCAGTTCTTGAGTTTGACCTCAAGCACACCTTGTCACTGTGTTCCTAATTAAGTTCACCCAGAACTGCATTTTAGCAAATAATGTTCCAATCTCTGAACACTTAATACAATGTGGTATTATTAAAGTTTCTTACCCATTTCTTATTCAGTACTGTTTAATTCCAAAGCAAGCAGGACATATGCAAGCATAAAAAGCTGAAACAGTTTCTTTCCTCATGAATATTCATGTAATAACCTTGGAAAAATATTGATTTCTTTGTCAAATTCTACCCTAGCACTAACTGCATTACAAAATACATATTTTCAAACACATAAGGACAGAAAATATAATTTCTAAGAAATGTTCCCAATTATCCATGATGAGGCACTGAGAATTTTAAGCAGTAAAATAAAGCATAAGAGCTGAGAATAGAATGTTTTGCCAGCTGTTTAAAATTAGATGTCTTCTCTATATACGAAGAGAGTTCAAGCATTAAAAATTAGTGGCTTTAAGTGCATATAGTACCAAAGTACATTGATGTGGCAGAAATACATCAATTACAACTATTTCATTGGAATGTTCACAGCTCTGTAGCCAAACTCTGCAGAAGCTGCTAAATCAATCTGAGCAGCTAGTACATACTGTGCCTTCTACTCCTATAGATACAATAATGACAGCACCGCCCATACACAAATCCTTTTGACCGCAAGGTCACACATTATTATTTACAATCCACATGCAACCACTCATCTGCTTATTAGTGACAACTGAGTTCTGATTACACTTCATATCTAGACTAAAGACAAGAAACTGCAGGCACTGAATAGCAAACAGAATAATTCGTTTTTCAGAATACAGAATTTGAAGAACAATAGGTTTCAAATGTATCTGGTTTTGCATATTCCCAAAGCTAGGAAATTCTGCATGACAAAATTTGTGGTTAATAAGTTCTTGATACTGCCTGCCAGCACTTACATTGTCATCCTTGAGCACCTTCAATGGTAAGAACCATTGAAAAAATCAGCAATTGCTCAGGGTTCACTGAGGAATTTACACTGGAGAAAATAGTCTGTGACTGTGTTTTAATATTTTAGAAACTTTCAACATAAGCCCCTAGAATGTAAACAAAACAACAATAACAACAACAACAAAAAAACCCAAGCAAAAAAACCAACCCCAAACATTCAATGAATGTATCCAAACATTTTAAAATAATTTGATATAAGAATCTATCTTTTATTCCAACACTGGTATTATTTCAAAAGGTTTTTACAGTTGTCTACACTTGGCAGAAACTCTGCATAATTTTCTTATTGTACCTGCATATAATTTAAAAGTTTGGCACCAAATCAAAGTTTGGGAGGCCATTATTTCTTTTCCACTGTTTTTGATGGCTTACTGATATCCTATTAGACAGCAATATAACATCAAAGCAACAGCTGGGAAATTAGAGAGACACTTGTCAAAGTCTTTTAGTCCCAGGAAAATTATTGTAGCCAGTAGCTTCAAAAATTGCTGTTTAAAACTAGTCACCAATTTGCATTTAGCATAGCATATCAATGACCTCATTGAACACATACTTGACTTACTGACCAGAGTGAGAACAAGCTGAGCACCTGAAAAGCTGGGCTGCAATCACTGGGAGTGGCATTTACTAATTTGTTCTCAAAATCCTGGACTGGTTTCTTGTTGGGTACCTGAATGTGGACGTAAGTATCTGATTTTAAGTCTCAGGGTCTGAACAATGCTTACATATGTTTCTACTTGGAAATGACACTATATATCAATAATAATCCACAAAATCAAGATCAGCAAGAGCAACAAGAAAAAACAAAATATTTGATCAAGTTGAATATATGAATATCTCAAGATTTGCTTTTGGACTAGAGCCCTCACACAAACAATATTCTACAGATGATGAAGTGATGCTTTGCCAAAAGACACCAGATGGCTGTTAAATGACAGATGAGGGTCTACATTTGATAGAGTCAACAAATGAGGCTGTAGCATATTTAATACTAGTAATCCATATGCGTGTTTTAGAGACTAAGAACTCGCTGATGATTATAAAAAGTTAGTTCAAATCCATTTGGCTTTCAAGGTGTGCTTTCCTCAGTATTTTCTGGGTTGAAGCAGCATCTTTATCACTTACCCTAAAGTGGTAAATCCTAATAGAGTTATCTGTGATGAGAGAGAAAACTGAGTGGTCTGATTAAGAAAGGCTCATTCTTTATAGTGAATATTATTCTCTCAGTAAATGAAGAAAAGAAGATACCGTTGACTCACATAACAATTCTGTTTGATATTACAAGAGATGATGAATTATCAGCACTTTCATGTGGCTGATGATTAGAATAAGGCCTGACATATAACTACAATGTTAGAGCCCCTTAATGTACAACACACTGTTACCCTGACTGAGCTCATGCTTCATGGGTTGTCAGTAAAAGAGTTTCCTTATAAAGTAGATATTACTTGCAGGTGTTTGTGGAGAAAAGAAAAATCGGTCTTTGTTGATAAGCAATGTTTTACCTAATGATGTTGCTTTAGGTTTTAGCAATATGGTATTTGATAAAAGTTCTATTGTAAGAAATAAGGACCCAGAAAGGAACTGACAAAAGTCAAGAAAGGATTTTCCCACAGTAGGAAAATATTTGAGTTTGGGTTCCCCCCTTCCCTCCCCTCTCTGTCTCATTAGATTATGAAAGCCCTTTCCTTTTTCAGGATTTTTAATATAATTTTGTGTTTTATCTAAGGTTAAAATCTTCCCTTATCTGAAAATGAGATTGCATAACTTAATATTTTATTTTTACATCCTTGTTACATCTATTTAAAAAAAAAGATGGAGACAGGCTTGAGGCAGTCCAAAGAGGGGCCTCAAAGATGATGAAAGGACTGGGCAGCCTTCTGTATGAGGAAAGGAAGAGAGAACTGGGTTTGTTCAGTCTTGAAAAGGTTTAGGGGAGACCTTATTGCCATGTTCCAGTACTTAAAGGGTGGCTACCAAGAAGATGGAGAATCCCATTTTGCAAGGAGTCACATGGAAAACACAAAGAGTAATGGGTACAAGTTACTCCTGGGGAGATCCTGTTTGGACATTAGAAGAAAAATTTTCACTATGAGAACAATTGAACAGTGGAATAATCTCCCTAGGGAAGCGGTGGATTCCCCAACAATGAAAACTTATAAGGTTCAGCTTAACAGATTGCTGGGCCACCTCAGCTAAACTATATTCTTACCTAGAAACGATCAGATAATCACAAAGATCCCTCCCAATCTGGCATACTATATTACCATATACTTCAGCTTTGCCAACTGAGACTACGAAGAACAAGTCAAAACTCTGTGCATACAGACCAGTTTCTGATGTTCCATAGATTAATATCTGTCTCCCACTTGAATAGCTCAATAAAGGTCTTAAAGATTACCTTGACCAGAGAAAGCATATGAGTAATTAATTGTTTCTGCTAGAATCCTGATAAGTGAAAAGACCATTATGGTCACTAACAAGAGTTAAACTCTTCCATAGCCTCTTTGAGTAAAGTACCCATGCATGAATGTATAATTTCTTGCAGTTATTTCATTTGTCCCTGATAGTGTTTCCTAGCTGTCCTGACCTCTTGGCAAGCTCCTGCAAGGAGAATAGAATGAAGATCCCAATTAATAACATATAAGAAAGACATAGAAATCCCATGGTCAGAACATGGTAGTGTCCTTACTCTTTGAAGAGCAAGATGCATTATTTTCCCTTCAAGTGAAGTTACTTAAGCACTCCAAGTCAGTAGCTGGTAGCTTGTTCTGCACTCTGTGTGCAGAAAAAAGAATAGGGTTTCAGAGAGAACTGGGAGAGGCTGAGAACTATATAGATTTCTAGGTCATTTCCTGTGTCCTCCATCAATCACAGCTGCCATCAAAAGCCAGGGAGCAGGTAGTGTCACTGGCACAGGCAGGTAATTTGGGAATAGAATGTATGTCATTGGATGGCCTAAATTCTCATGCATTATTTTAAGTGGAAAGCTGAGTCATGTGTGCCAAAGCCCAAGAGGAGACCCTACTTGATGTGAATAAGACATCTGCAGACAAGGATTAGAATGTTTCTTGCAGGCATTAAGAAAACATATCAGCTGTGACAGATGCAACCTTTTTTGTTTTGTGTGTATAATATAAAGCTTGTGTGCTTGGTACAAATGAACAAGGAACATGAATATTCTATGTGTCTGGAAACACACATGTACCAGGTCTTTCACTATGGAAGAAAATGTGGAATCACTGTGAAATTAAAACCAGTAAGCTGGGCACAAAGAATTCTAGGACAATTCTGGGAAGAATGATAAAAAGGATTTGGGAAATAAATCTCTACTACTTTTTGGTAACAATTGGAAAAGATTTGATTATCCTAATAGTTTTCAGAGTGAATACTAAAATCATGGAAAGAGCCCTGAATATCTTAGCACAGTAGTGTGGACAATACTCCAGCAAGGGTTGACAGTCATGTTCAATATCACCTTGGTCAGGAGATCCACATATCTGTTTCTTCCAAATCTCTAGTTTATCGTCTGTAAATTTCAAGTTCTTGCCTTAGTCAATGATCTGACTTCTATTTTCTCTTACCAAGAGAACAAAAATATTGGTTTCATTAAAAGGTGCAGAGCTTCTGAAATCAGTGTCATATGTAAGGATGCCCAGCTCTTCAATAAGCAAGTATTTGAGTATATGTTTCAAAATATTTAATATTTTGAGAAGTATGTTATTGTGACATTAACATAAGTTTCCTATTTCCTGCTTTTAAATGCAGAGTGTAATGGAAAGGCAAAATCATATTTTCAATAACCTTTAACTTGACATCTAAAAAGCTTCATTATGATTTTGGCAATCTGCATATTCAGAAATCCATCACTCAATATTGGCTGAGATCATGAAAAGTGACAAAATCACATTTAAAGAACATGAAGGTTGCATAGTCCTGCACTCAGAAATGTGAAAAGGCCTTCACCTCAGATGAAAACTGAGTATACATAATCACAATCTTTATTCCTCTTTATTCTACTTGAACACATCCTCCACCTCCAGCCACATGGCCTGAGCAAGGCAGGGTGCTGAGAACACAGATGCACTGTCTGTGCTCCCAGCTTATGTGTAATGTTGCACACCAGGCAGAACCAGCAGTTCAGAAGAAAGATGATCTGTTGATCTGCTGCAGCAGAAATAGAGCACACAGAGGATAAATGAGCTACCTATAAATATTCAGATAAATGAACTACATAATGGAAATTTTTAGAGAGCCATAGCCTGATCAAATATTATTGGATATTACATGGGCAAATGTACTTTTACTCTACTAAACACTGTTTATGTTCCTATGTACATGCACTTTTTTCAAATGTGCATCCAAAAAAATCCTTTGAAAATCTTCTAATGCTATTCTTGTGGGGCAACACATCCCCCACAGTATGATTGAACAGGTTTTGCTGAAGTTATGAAAATGTTAAAACACCATGACCTGTGCTCAGAACCTTCCTGTCTGTACAAACCTTAACAGTCATCTGCCAACCAACACTGCTATCAGTCACAGTAGGAAATTGTAAGTGGATTATTACAGTTAAAATACAGCACTCAAATCTGCTAAGCACATCAGAGGTAACATAGAAATAAAAACATTTTCTAGTTTGACAGCAAATTTTTCAAGATACATCCTGCAATTTTCACATGTCTTTATGTTTGAGAATTAACTTGAGTAGAGCACAGGAAGGTTCTGCTACAACTAAAGTTTTGTTTGTTCAGGGTAGATATCAGTTCATTCTTGATGATTTGAAGGAAACTTCTGAAAAGCAAAAGAACAAAATTAGGATGAACATTACACCTTGCAAACGATGGTGTTCTGACTGGCAACTTTGAGGGATATGTAGTTTGTGGAAACTTAGATGATCAACTGCTCAGTTTCATTTTGTACATATGAGATAGTGCCTTGTTTAGCATTTTTCTGAGCACAGGTCGTGGTGGTTTAAGCAGTTAACATCCTTTTTTTTTTTCTTTGTTCATACAGCTTTTTCTTAATTAAAACTCCAGTTCCTGGACATGGAATTGTTGCATTTGCTTTCTGGAATATTTTGTAATGCATAATTGATATCACAACTCTCACTTGTAAAGACTTTTGCCCTCCTCCAAAAAGCCTACCCTGTATAAAATTTTGAGGTCTCTCCCATTAGAATAGTTAGTAATTTATGCAGAATAAGAGTTTCAGAAACTGCAACCTCTTTTGAAGCTTTAGATTTCCAGTCTACTTCTCCAAATTGTTTCAAAAATCTCCTATTATTATCTGAAAAACCATGTTTGGTTTTTATGTGGGTTTGTTGTTTTTTTGGTTTTGGTGGGGGCTTTTTAGTTTGTTTGTTTGGGGTTTTTTTGTTAGTTTTTTGTTGCTGTTTGGGGGGGGCATTTGTTTGTTTTTTGTTTAGAACCCTCATTTTCTTCAATGACACAGATGTCTTCATCAAAGGCTCAATTATAATAGTTTGTCTAGTCCTATGGTGGCACTACACAAGCTTATACTTCAGACAACAGCTGTCAAAGCTCCAGAAGCACACACACTGCATGGACTATCTTGCATAGATCTAAATAATTATAACCACAGAAAATGGACTCCCAGCCAAAAAGGTTCCAGAAAACACCCTGCCCAGTCACCATGCATGCAGGCAGACACACAGAAAATACTGATTACACTGTATGGTGTTGCTGAAATGGGCACATAGTAGCTACTTGTTGATACATGCATTTGATATATGAACGTTTTCTTTCAATAAATTTTTAAAGGCAAACTTGTGCCTTTATGTACTTCACAGACCATATCAGAGAGACTTCATATCAGCCTGCACATAAATGTTCTCAGCAGTTGTCATTGTCCTTGAGCAACATATATCTAGCTTCAACTGACTGCCTTGACCTTGAAACAACACTGTACAGTACAGTAAACTAAATCTGTGCTAACTCTGGGTGGCTTACTTGCATCACAAAAGACAAAAAAGTAGTGCTGC
Organism: Heliangelus exortis; assembly: GCF_036169615.1. NCBI lineage: Eukaryota > Metazoa > Chordata > Aves > Apodiformes > Trochilidae > Heliangelus > Heliangelus exortis. The sequence goes on along the minus strand of NC_092423.1, from coordinate 134,364,902 downwards.
AAGTAAGGATCTGTAGTGCTTCACGTGCACTTCATGGATGTCTCATAGACAATATTCTAAATATTTTTATTTTGAACATGCAATGAATATTACAAAATTTGTTAAATTCTAGTTTTAAGGAGAAGAAGCTTATTTACAGTACAGACAATCAAAGGAGAGTGCTTATGCAGAGCCAAAAGTGGAGATATTTAGGAAAGCTCAGACCTTATAGAATAGAGCTTTATGTAATATATGACACTTGCATTTTGTTTATTAGCGTATTGGCAAATAATTTCTCTTGACATAATCTAACTATCACAGAGCGTTCTCCAGAATATTAGATGAAAATGTGAAACACATTGAGTATTGCATTGAATTCCGTTATCTCTACATAGATTTTTCAAACAAAAAGACAGTAGCATACATCTAATAAAAACAACCTATTAATAAAGTAATAGACATGAAAACATACACATAGGATTCATTACTCTTACAAACATCTGAAGCACTGATGTACCATGAATGTTTTCTAAAGTTAGTCATCAAAGGACTGTTCTTCGAAATTGCACCTGTCACAATATTAATTATCAACTAGATCACAATGGTTCCTTACTCAATTTCTTTCTAATTATACTCAATAATTCTTTCAGTTGTAGTTGAATTGTTCTCCTTTAGCAGAATCTTCCAGTTGACTTTGAGCAAACAAGAGACACAATTTTAAGAATTCTTAAAACTTTTCCAGAAATAAATTTTCTACTAAGATTTAAAGAGCTCATTTAAAAAAATATATAACTTTTTATAATTATGAAAAATGTGTATTATGAATTATGCTATCAGAACTTGACTCTTAAAATTTTTGATGCATACGATATATGTTTACACTATTTTCTTGTAAGGAAATAATAAAATTCTAGTAGAATTTTGTTCAAAAGTTTTACGTGAAAAAAAAATACTTATGTCTGAAAAGGTTACAGTGTACAGCACAGACATCCAATGCCCTTCTGGAAGTAATAAGACTTTACTGGAGTATGTCTCTTCTTCTGAATATCACTTTCCACTAATATTTTTGTAAGCAAAATCTGAACATAGAGACAATGATCTATGACTTTTTAGCTTTTCCTAGCAAGACAGTGGTTTAAATGTCATGCTTACAGCCAATTGTGATATTTCTTGTTTTGGTTGTTCCAAATTTTAAGCATGCTTGACTCGACTGCTTTTAGAGTCTTTCAGAGAAAGATTTCCTACTAATTCACAGAATCAATCTGAGAACTTACCTAGTGAATTCCAAACCACATGTTAAACTTTGACTTCCTTTCTGGTCAGGTGTCAGATTTTGTTGGCAAGCCTAGGAAATTAACAGAAGTAATATTCTTTTGATTATCAGTGGAGCTATAGGGAAAGAAAACTGAAATCTGCAGAATTATATTTCTTTGAAGAAGGTTACAGGTGTTCATATATCACTTTCAAAGAGAGGACAGGAGACTAACTCAGTGTTCAGAAGACTGTGACAAAGACGTCAGAGACCAGTTCCCTTATCCTACTTCTGTGACAATTTGAAATGCAGTTCAGTTGAAAAGTTCCACTAAAAAAAAAATAAAATTTCTGAATAATTGACAGAGGGATCAAAAGTAACACATATGTAAGCTTCTAAAGAGAGATTTAAGCTGAATTAAAACTGCAAGTCCTGAACAAGATACATCTCATCCTTACAATCAAAAGTCCTGACAGAGCTAGTCTAGCTTAAGCACTGAAAAATATGAGATGACAGAACTTTATTGGACGTTTTAGTATCTTAAGACCATTGATTATGTCTTATTCATATATTGACCCAGGAAGTCCAGGATACATTTGTTTTCTCTTCTCAGTTATTTGTGGGTTTGTTTTCATGGCAGACAGGAACGATTTCTGCCCAGAAGTTTCTATTTCAATGGAGCTTCATATTTGACTGTTTCCCATGTACTAGAAGAACTTTCAACGTAATACTCTATTGCACAGAAAAATGCAAGCAGGATATTAGCCTTGCAAGATGGCGTGTCTGCTGCTAAAGCAGCTTTGTCATTTTCCTTTGCTATAATAAAAGCTGCTAATGCAATGTTGTCTGCCAGCAAACTGCCAAAACGTCTTGTGAATAGAAAAGAAAATAGCTCTGTTATTTGTATATACCTGGTAGACAGTCTCTGCTATCTTGCTCATCTCTTTTATCCCTTTTTTATTTTCCTTTTCTCAAACAATACATTTTGCCGCATCACCTTCTTTGTGTTTTTCCTGCCTTCTTTTAATAATGAAATTAATTAATCACATCTATGTGAATTAATTAATTCACTTCCATTCCAAGTTTTTTGAAGTATCATATAGGCAGTTTTCCAGGAAAAGGTGAGGTTTGTGAGAATTTAAATACTATTTTTCCTTTTCTTCCAACTTGTTTCGTACTACTGATAAAACATATTATGTGATATACTGTGAAATATTGGTATTTGCTGGTAAATTGCACCCCAAATTACTATAAAAGAATATCTGAGAAAAAAAACCCTCTAATTATTATAAACTAAACTAAATTATGTAAGACAGAGATTTTAAAAACTTTTTTGATATATTTGTTGACATCCTGAAGGGCTTTTTGTGGTACACAGTCCTCTGAGGAGCAGAATTCACTTTATCTATTGGTAAAGTGAAGTTCAGTATTTTAAATCATTTGAAAAATGTGGGTATATTGTTCTTCTAGTCATTTAGTGCACATGAGTGTCTGAAGACTCAAACTCCTGTCTGAGCATTTCACTTAAAAAAAGAAGAAAAAGAAGAAGAAAAAGAAGAAGGAAAAGAAAAAGAAAGAGAAAAAAAAAAAAAAGAAAAAGAAAAAAAGAAAAAGAAAAAAAGAAAAAGAAAAAGAAAACGAAAAAGAGAAAGAAAAAGAAAAAGAAAACGAAAAAGAAAAAGAAAAAGAAAAAGAAAAAGAAAAAAAAGAAAAATGAAAAGGGAAAGAAAAAGAAAAAAGAAAAAAGAAAAAAAGAAGAAGAAAAAGAAAAAGAAAGAAAAGAAAAAGAAAAAGAAAAAAAAGAAAAAAAGAAGAAAAAGAAGAAAAAGAAAAAGGAAAAGGAAAAGAAAAAGAAGAAAAAAAGAAGAAAATGGAAAAATTAAAAGAAAAAAAAGAAAAGTCACAGGTATTTAAAAATTAACAGTTGCTACAAATGTCTCATGTAATTAATAGTAACGTTTCACATGGTGCAATTTCCCATGAAATGTGTAGTCACTTTAAAGACAGTCAGACAGCTCATTCACAGCCAGTCCTACACACCCGTGCATGCCAAGGAACTTTCTAGTCTAGAATTTCAAACAGAATGAGTTATCTCTGCTGTACACCTTGTCTACCTCCTTTAACATCATAGAAGACTTCTGTGTTCCCATGTACATCCCTTTCAGCTGCTGCTTCTGAAAAACATGTGATTGTTGGTTTTGGAAAGAAAACAAAAGTCAGCAGTTAAGTTAAGGATAGGATCAGCTCTCAGACTATTCAACAACCAGTAATTTTTGTCAGCCCTTCAGACTAGCAGTAAGTAGTGCTGGAGAGGCCACTCTGAAAGAGTGACACCTCTGAGGTGATGAAAAGCTGAGTATGCTCCAAAATCTCAGCTTCACTGAAGTCATCCCTCTTCATGCATTCAGCTTCCAGAAACTCAAACACTCTGGCCATCTGTTTAATCCTAGCACAACATATCTTTTCAAAATCCTATTTTGAGCTTCAGAGGGAAGCTAACGTGTTTCAAGAAGGGCTGCTGAGCAGTAATAGTTAATAGAGCTAGAAGATTAAAATACCTACTGGTTTGTAGGAGAATCTGGTAGTTCAGTCCTGCCTCTTTACCCTACATCAGGAAGAGTTGAATAGCTTTACAGTGGATGGGTCATACATTGAAACACACAGAACTGCTTCCAGTCCGCTGTTCACCTTCATAAATTCCTCCTATATTTCCAGGCTATTTTAGGCAATCTAGTTAAAAAAAGTTCTATCTTCCATCATATTCCATGGGAGGTGGTGGAGTCACCATCCCTGCTGATGTTTAAAAAATGTATAGATGAGGCACTGGAGGACATGCTTTAGTGGGTATATATATATATGATACATATATATTTTATTTGGGAGGGGTATAGACAGTTGGACATTATGATCTTAGAACCATTTTCCATCTGTGGTGATTCTGTGTGACTCTGATCTGGGTAAAGAGCACAGTAAAAATTCTTTTTAGATTTAACAATGATATATTTAGTCACCCAAAGTAACTGCAGGGAAAACCCCCACCTTCTATCTTGCTTTTTAGCTCAACTGTTTTCAGTACCTCTCTTTCTGGAATTAGATCCACACAATAATCTAAAAGTGTCTTTAAAAAGTTATCTTGTTCCCATATTTTCTGTATTTTGGCTATCCTTTTTTGGTGTTTACTTCTTTCTGCAGTCAGTTCCCTTTTTTCCTTAGAGATGTGCTGATCCTCCTTGCTGACCAGACCTGCTTTGATACTACAACCCTGCAGGGTGTTGCAGGGGGAAGAATGAGCTCTGCAAATGTTCCCTTGAAATCACAGCCAGCAGCAGTGAAGGCAAAACACAGAGACACTTTGTTGCTACTGACCAGGTCCTGTCTTTTGCATAACTGTATAGTACTATATATATGTGTATATAAACGATACCTTACATAAATTGTATTTATATATTATATATAACATGCTATATTTATATATGTTGCATAAATTATTATATATATATATAATTAAATCATAGTACTTACAGCAAATTGTAAAGGAAGAAAGGTGCAATTATGCTGTTCCTCACAAACACAAATCTTTTCTGTCCCCCCCTGAGTCAGTTCAGCATTTATAAAACCCTATGAAACCTGAGAAAATAAATGCTGAAAATGTTTCATAAAGTATCCTTTATTTTAGCAAAGGTGGGTGTTCAAAGGGAAGAAGCCTGGTACTTCATGGTTAGACATTGCATTTTAAGAAGTAGGATATATAGAGATATGTAGATATATAGGGAGAAGCTTGTACATTACAGCTGATGAATGTGCTGTTTAAAAAGATATCCTATTTAATATTGAATAATAACTGCAGACTTAAATACTGAAGTATTCTTTCCTTTGTGTGTGTATGGGTGTGATTGTGTATACATAAAAACACTGTCCTTTTAAGGGAAAATTGATACAATGCTTATCCAGCTGTAGAAATAATCTCCATGCATAGGTGTATATGTTCTTATACTCACAAATTTATATTTTAAGGACATGATAGTGTTTCCCATGATAGACTGTCTAAATGCCCATACAGCAGTTAAATATCAGAACTCCTGTATATTTAATACAGCCTTGGGAATTTTTTAACTACGTATAAAAATCTATGGACTTGTGACTGTATATTTTGTAGTTTCCTAGGGCTCCGTAGCCTTAAATATTTCAGTGTTTGCATGTTTTAATTACTCTTTTTTTTAAAGAAAAACTAATAAGAAAACAGACAACATGCCTGAAATTCACTGAAAAGTTCATTCATATTCAGCTGTTTCACAACATGTTATATACCCACACATTTTGGAAATGTTCTTGTGTGTAAAAAAAAAAAAAACACAATTAAAAACTAACAAATTTTCATAGAAATTTATAATTAATATAAATTATATTTGAAAAAAGTTAGGCTTTTATTTCCTGTGCTGAGCAACAGAAGTAACAATATGTCTATATTCTTAAATGTGTGGTAATTACAGCTGATGATTTCTGGGCTTTTTATTTCCATGCTGTCCCAGAACCTGACTCAGTTTTTAAGGTGAGACATTTTGCTGTGTAACTCAAGAGCCAGAGAGAAATTAAATTAAATTAACTAGTACATGGGTTTATTAGAAGCTTGTGTGGGATTATGAATATATGAGGAACTATTGCTGCTTATAAATTTAGGGAATATCCTTTTTAAATTATGACAAATATTCTTACATATACTCTTTATTCTTAATAGCATCTATGAACATGCCAAAACTATGAAAGTATTATTTTATTGTTACAGAGTCAGTCAGTAAAAAATTAAATACTACCTATACCAGCTGCAACTAAAAATCCCAAATTGACCAAACAAGAACCCGAGAGAGTAAATTTCGGGAGCAGCCTTTCTGGTGACAGCATGAAACACTTTGTGGAGAAATGTCACTGTCTGTCATGTTGTTTGATAACTGTGTTATGAATTAAAAGGCTAAGTGAACTTTAATCCCCCACTGCCCTTACCCTGGAGCTGTGTGATTAACTGACCCTGTATCTTTTTTCTCCCTTTCCTGTTTTGTGCTTTGTTTGTTTATGGTGTACAGTGTCCAAAAATCATTTAAGTCATCTGCACATCAAGTAAATCATGCTAAGACTTAGGTATTTGGCATGTGGACCAACACAGTTACATTTAAGATTTTTGTATGTGTCTTTTTCTTTCTGAGTATCTCTCTACTTACAAAACAACAAAAACAACAAAGCAACAAAACATAAATGAATGAAAGGGAGTATCTTGGCTTCACAAATAAACCAAGAATAAGGTATTCTTAACTCAAATAAAATATTTAAATTAATTCAGATTATGATTTCATGTGAGAAAGAGATTAAGCTACATTTTGGTCTTTGTATACTTTCTTTTATCCCTTCCAATTCTTTGACTTTTTCCTTTCACTGTGCTGTATCAATGGTGCTGTGTTGGAGACAGTAACTGTATGCAGACCTTACTCTGAAATACTTATTGACTCATAATGACAGTTGAGTTCAATGGCATTCCCAAATATCATTAGAATTTTTTTAAAAGATCCATATATTTAACTAATAGATATGCCTGTTTTCTCAGAGAAAATTAGGAATGTCACCTTACAGCATGAATAACTTCTAATGTCCCTCTGGTTATTTATCCAGAAATATTTCTAGGTAAAAGCAGATGCACAAAATAAAGGGAAGCTAAAGGTATAGTGCTGCCCTAAGCAATAAGTCTCAATAGGTTTTTGGGTTTATTTGAATATTTAACCTTTTTTCCAATATAAGCTCTTGCACATAACTTTTTTTTTTTTTTTTCCCTGTAGTTTTTTTCTTCCCTCTTTAGTTCCTAAAAGTATTTTAGGCTTTTAGGGAAAGTATCTGATCTAAAAGAAGGTGTGAAAGGATGTAGACTCACAGAAAGTTAGGGGTTGGAAGAGACCTCAAAAAGATCGAGTCCAACCCCCCTGCCAGAGCAGGGTCACCTACAAGATGTCACACAGGAACACATCCAGGTGGCCTTTGAATGTCTCCAGAGAAAGAGACTCCACAATCTCTCTGGGCAGCCTGTTCCAGTGCCCTGTCACCCTCACAGTAAAAATATTTTCCTCATGTTTATATAGAACCTCCTATGCTAAAGCTTATATCCCTTGCCTCTTGTCCTATCATTGGGCATAACAGAACAGCCTGGTACCATCTTCCTGGCTCTCTCCCTTTACATATTAATAAACATTAATGAGGTTACCCCTTATTAAAAACTCATTATTTTGCCTTAGTCACCTATTTTAGAACTTTGAAACATGACAGAGAAACAGAGACATGACATAAATAATTACTTGGGAGAGGGAGAGAATTTTTTTGTGGCAGACATCTGAAAAAACAAATGATATTTCTTGGCTCAACATTTCCCTCCATCTCATGAGGAGAGAACCTTGCAGAAAGAGTCGGCAAGTTTATTATGCATTTTCTGAGCAGCAAGTCATGAGAAGTGGCTGATGATGCATGAAAACTGACACAGGAGCACACACAAACACATTATATTTGTTCACCACTTCTGTAAAATGCAACACCAGAGCATAGTTCAAATATGAATTTTGCTTCTGTCTTCAACCCAGTCCACCTGCTGCAGTATTGCCTGGTTCTTGCAAACAGACACCATCTATTGTAGCTGTAAAATGAAAAGACACTTGTGAGCACTTTTATGTTTGAAGGCAAAGGAGAGCATGTTGCCAGTGTTATCTTGCTGTCAGCATAAATAATCTTGATTCAAATCTTTTTGACATTACTGTACCACTTGAGATACATTAAGTTCAAATACAGGTGTAAACACAGGAATTTCCTTTTTTTGGTCTTTTTCTGTTTCTGAAGAAAAGGTTGTCCAGTTGTCATTGCCCTTTTGAAAATACTAGCTTGGGTCAGATAATAATAAGTCAGCCAATATTGTTTTTTCAATACAAGAAGCACTATGGAACTGGGAAAACAGAGCTGCAAATAGAGCTTTTATTTCTATTGTATACTCTCTTTGCCTATACATAGCTTTTCAGGAATGCCTTCTGGCATTGTTTTTCTGTTATTATTATTTTATATTAATACACAACGATATATTATAAATTTAATATTATTCAATGACAATATTATTCAACACAAAAACTCTGAGTACTGCAGTACAAAATAGAAAAATTAAATTCTAAAGCACTTAAGGCATTTTTTAAAATTTATTAATAAATATTTTGTAGACTATTAATACTGACTGCAATTTTGCTAGTACCTCCAAAATCTTCAAACAAATCCAGGAAAAAAACCCATTATCAACAAAGCAGGTGATAATGTCTAACTTGGCATTAGAGTTTAGCAAAGCAACCAAGTTCCATCTTATTCACCTTATTTGTATTTATTATGTTCTTTTTTAATTTTTAAAAAATCAGGATGCAATATTTTTAATCATCAGTGTTAAATAAATAAATATTAAGTGGTGATACATTTCTTGACATTATGGTGGCATGGAAAATCACTTGTCCATTTCCCAAACAGAAGTTCTTCACAACAGCTGTGGTCTCATCATTTCATGAACTCCCTATTTTTTTTAACTATAACAAAATAAGTCTTTCCATAGACATAATGTAAAGATTTATTAGTTTAAATACTCTTGAGTCATAAGCCCTCTAGATGGTCAGAGATATTTAGCAAACTTTAATCATTAAATGTGAGAACTTTAATTGTAGGTCATCTACTATGAGGAAACCAAAACAGGAGAGCTGGGCGATGAGTGTGAGCACCAGGAAAGCTGTTACCAAATGTGGCTTTGGTACACAAGAGTCCATGAGGTGCAAACTTCTTAGACAACAAGATAAGGGAATGCCAATTTCCAGGAAAACAAACCCAATTTTAACACTTCTTATAATATAATTCAGCTAGTGGTGACAATAATAGTGATTACACAGTGAAAAAGTGACATGACATCAAAGCAAGCTCTTACCTTTCTGTAGGAAATCAAGTAGAAGAGCTATAACTTAATATCTTTTTCACTGTAAGTTTCACAATCCCCCTCCAAATATGAAATGCTGTGTGTTATAGTATGAGCACAGAGAGTGGTGATGGCAGATGCTGTGCATTTATTGGGGGACGTTGATATTTACAAACTGAGGAGCGTGGGTTCCATAAATTTTTATTTGTATCTATTTGTATATAATTCATTGTTATTTTTATATCTTACTACAATAAACCTCTTCTAGGTTTTTTTCCAACCCTGAAGTCTGTTTCCCTTATTTTCCTTTTCTTTTCCCCAGGGATGGTAATGGGGATATATCTGACCCCTTCTTATTGGCTAAAACTGTGATGGTTTTTTTGTTTTGTTTTTTTTGTTTGTTTGTTTGTTTTTAACCTCTGGAAATAGAGCAATAGAGACACCTACTGGTAAGAATATAAAAAAATAATTAGTCTTTTGGGAAAACACTGAAATATTTAGCTGTATGTTAAACTATTCTACTTCCTATTATATAATTTGAGATTAAAATGTCATGAATCTAGAAAAAATGATAATTCACTGTTCAAACTGTATTTACCATGTCCAAGATATGCAGTGTCTTTCTCAAATTCCTCTTTTTTGAACAAAATACATTCAATTTAGGAGTTCTTAATGCATCTTCCTTTTTTTTCATGTATAATTTAAATGGCAGGAGACAAAATATATATTGACTAGACTTTGGAATAAACTCATTATTATGTCCCTAGACTCTTTTGAACAACCAATGTAGATCTCCATCAGTGCCAGTTATTGCTTTAACTTTTCAGAGTAGTAGTAAAACTTGTGTTTTCATTTCATGCCTGGGAAAAATAAATTCTTTAATACTTACCAACTGCTTCTATTTTTTTATGAAGTTACTGACAGTTCCAGAGAGGAAGTCCTCAGTTTTTTAAATTGCAGCTTTCGGAAAGATGGGGGATGGACAGTGAATTACGTGAGCCTGAAAAGAATATTTCATGTTTTCAAAGCCACTGGTGACTTTCATTTAACAGACACAAGGCCAATTTGATCACCGTTTTCCTTTTTGTGTTTTTAAAGGTCAAGAACAAAACCTTTTTCTTTGTGATACTTGGCTACCTGGCTGCTGTTTAATTAAAAACATAAACTGATTATGTACTAATTACGATTCAGAACATTTCCTAGAGGGAGTAGAGGCGAGAATCTGATTTAATATGGTGTGACAGCTGGCTCCTATTTCTTTCTTATTATTAACATCAGTTCTGAAGATGGTCTGTGCCATAGCTTGTTTTATCTGATGGAAAAAAAAAAAAAAAAAAAGTACTGGGGAAATTTGGAGAAAAGGTAATCTGCTCAAATTGAACAGTGTTTGAGTTTTACCACAGAGGTGGTTTTAACACAGATCATTGCACCACATTTGAAGAGTAAAGACTAAAAGGAACTTATTAAATCATCATGTTAAACTGTTGTTGTAAATAGATTCAATTCTATAGAAAAGAATTTCATAATTTATATGTTCTTGAAATTTTAATTTTATGCAAATACTTGTATTTATGTTTGTTTTGTTTAAAGCCACATTGTAAACAAATGCTGTTCTAAATGACAATATATATATTTCAGTGTAATTAAGTAATTCTGAGAGGTGCATGAAGTATCACTAAATATTAATTTTGCTTTATGCTAGCTCAAGAAAAGCATGTTATTAACTCTGTTACTAATGGCAAGAAAACTGCAATTTAAAAACTTCTCTAGATTAACTGAACAGATAAGTCCTACTCATTATCTTCAAATAATATATTTATTAAGAAAAAATGGGTTAAGAGTAAAGTAGTTGATATCAGCAGCTATAAAATGTTTTAAGGTTATCAACTGATATTGACAATGAAATGAGCAGCAGAAATATTACCTTTCAAGAAGAAAAGGTTAAAAACTGCATGTCCAAGATAAACTATTTTATTGCACAGATCTTGTAGTAAATGTCCAATTAACCACAAAAAAGTTGTTTGTTACCACTAAAAAGTGGTACCAAATACGTTTTGTAGAGAACCAATTCATAACTCTCTGATGCCAAATGAAGGTACAGTTTGTTCCATGTCAAGTCCTTAAGCATTTCCTTAATTCCTCTTGCACTCCAAAGGTTAATACAGTCACAGTAAGTATCTACAGCTCCACTCAAATCAATATAAAGGCCATAAAGCCTGCTTTTAAATCTAGAATTTACCACTACATAAATTGCTTCATATTTGTTTTATACATGTATTCTCAAATCCGAACTATTTTCTCTAGAAAATAGAACCTGGCTGAACTATACAGGTTATGTATAAAGACATTTGTATTCCTTGCTGAAACAGGAAATGCCACTTTTCCAGTTCATATAGCATTCACAGACAGATTTGTCTTTCTGACAGGCTTTTCTCAAAATAATCTGAAAACATTGTGACAGTATATTTGACTTTAAAAGCTTTCTGAAATCTACTTACTTTGTATGTATCTAACTTCTTGCTATCTGTGGGGTATGAGTAGATTGCAAAAAAATAATTGTTTAACCAAGACAAAAAATTTATATACCTTAAATGCTTCAGTCCTAAAGTGAAATGGTAAAATTAAATTTCAAGAGATACTGTACATTGAATTTAACAAGGTTTAACAAGACCGAGTGTCAGGTCTTGCATTTTTTTTGAAACATATCTTCAGAAATCCCTCCAATAAGGTTATCATGAGTGCTCCTATCATAATTTTGTTGACCATATCTTCCTGTTTGGTTCAGACTTCTTTGACAATTACACATTTTGCTTTAAATTCTGCAAGTTACTCCTCCAAACATTGACTAAACTGTAACAACTGCAGTTTCTGAAGCTTGGGAAAACACTGTGACTCTTAGCAAGGTCAAAATATAAAAGCCTCTGATTTTCTATCTTCTTCTTTTCACTTTTATATAACACAGAGACATAGAAACCCACTAGGAGTTTGAAAACAGATGCTGCGAGCCAAGGACATGAATTATGTGTTTTAAATGGTGTATGTAGAATCTCCTCCAGAACTACTGAGCACTCTGCATTGATTTAGTGGCCACGCATTTTATTTTATTACATTTTCTCTTTACTTCAAAAAAGGGGAGGCACTAGGAAGGCATGTATTCCCTGCTGAAAGTTAAGCATAAGATTTTTACAGCTTTCCTTTAAGTATAAGGTCAGGTATCTTTTAGATTACACTTCCTCACTGAGAAACTTTATTGGTCTCTAAGCACCAATGTTTGAGCCCATGTGAGAGCTATAAAAAAACATCTGCATGAAACATTATTTTAGGGCCTCTGATGTTAATAACAAGAAGCTAACACTTCAACTTCCTTAAGCTAAATTAAACACCTATTTCTCCCTCAGCTTACTTTACACTTGCTTCTTTTGTACAAATGAAGTCAAAGAACAGCACAGAACCAAGAAGAAGCATCTGAAGCCTGGAACACTTGATGATGCAGGTGATGATGACTATTAAAAATAAAGACACAGATGTCACTTGAAAAGTGGTCTGAATTTTTGAGACTTTCACTATGTAGTTCATGTAGCTTCACAAGCTTGCCATATGGTTACCTCTTGGGGCATGTCTACACAAATCGGTTCAGCTAAAACTAAGATCCACTGAAGCAAAAGCTGCAGTGTAACTTCTCTGATGCAATTGCATCTGAGATAACTGCCAAAGTAGGTTACTTCTCAAATTATTATTTCTACATGAGGTAAATTTATCTCAAATCATGTGTTCAACCGTGGTAGGTTAATTCACTATGGTTTTGGACTGTTGCCTTGTCCTGTCCACTGTGGTATTGTTCCTCCTGCAACAAAGCAAGACTTCTCCAATTACACTACTATTCTACATGAAAATCATATTCTTACTCTTGGTTTATTCCACAGGGCCTCACAATTCATAAGTGAGAAGACTTCTTTCTGGAGTTCCAGCACTCAGTTTTCTCAGTTGAGAAATATTCACAACAATGTGTTCAGGCAGTGTGTTCAATATGGAAGAAAAAGGTGTAATCATTTATTTTCGCTTTATTTGGAATTTTACTACCATATGTGCTTCAGTTGTGCACTTTCTATGAGGTTAAAAGATGGGCCTATCAAATGAACAAACAAGCAGTGGTGGGATGACAGTACAGTGTACCCCTGGGAGATGCAAGATCCTTATTTACTGGACATCTAGGCAGAATCCAGAATTATTTTTCAATACAGTAACTGTGAGAAGAAAACTGAGTACTTTGCTGAAATCAGGGAGACAGAGACAGAACAGTGTGACTATCCAGGGAGTAGCACGCCTGTCTTTGCATTTTCTTTTACTTCACTCAAAAGTTTATATTTTGAGTATAGAGAGATAATTTAGCGTACTCTAAATGTCTTCATGATTTTTTAAATTTAGACAACACTATATCTACATATCTTTCAGGGAGGTCAGTAGATCTTCAGAATTTCTTTCCTGAGCTTCTCACAGCATCTCACAATGGTATCCTCAGTGTGCATACAGTCTACAGGTCTTTGTACAAATAAACAAACAAATCTCTAATTGTTTGCAGTTGTCCAAATAATACAAGTCATCAGTGCTCTAGAGGCTCTAGGAGAGTGATTAACCATTTTCTAGCTGGCAGGTAGGCTATTTCCATATTAGAGGATACAGAAATACTTCCATATTTGTGATAAAGAGAAAATAATGTGTCTTATCCATTTCCAGGTAGATTTATGTGAGTAAAATACTGAAATGCATAAGCAAGAAGCCAGAGGTAGGAATCACTTCCCAAAATGCGTGGAGAACTAAAATATGAGGGAAATATACAAGCATGTGTAGGCTCACAGGAGTTGGAGGAACTCAAATCCATTTGGTTTCTCTTGTTTTCTTTGTCCAGAAGAACTCTGGAGAACATTGCCTGATTCCAGTCTGTTGGGTTCACATGAGTGATATAGGATGGATTAAAATGTAAAGAGACAGTAGGTGAATAAAAAGTTTGGAAGATAAACTCCAGAAATAGTTATTTTTTCATAATCTTTTTCACTACCTTTATGTTTTAATCTACATCAATGCTGTCTCTGCCAGTTCAGACCTGTCCAATTAAAATGAGGTTCTGGTCTATCAAGTGCAGAGTAAGATTAAATGCCAGTCTCAGTATCATAACATATGTCCTTGCTCTATGAGATGAAACAGAAAAGGTCTCTCCAAAGGGTTATTTTGACTAGTGGGACACAGCCATCAATTTGGCAACTAGTGAATGATAGTTTTGTTCTGTAATCCAAGAACTTTTCATAGCACTTTCTAAATTTGAAATTCCATTTTTACATTCCCCATCTTCTGTATTAGAGATTTTTCTATGCTGTTACAGTCATTTGTCAATGAAATAGAGACATGTGTGAAAGGTAGCAATAATTTCAACATTCAGCCTGTGCTTTTGGATTTCCTGCCTGTGTATGCTGTGGATAGAGCTCATGCTCAATTCATTGCAGCACTCCAACCACTGATAAGGTATTTATGGATAACAACCTTGATGATGTTTTGTTAAATTTATAGCTTCATTGATTTTGAAAGACAAAATATTTTAGTGGGAAATTGTATCAAATTTACATTGATTTCTTGAATTAATATCCATTACCATCAAGGGTTTATTATCTGCTTTGCTGAACAGCTATGCTTTGTTCCTGTTTCACATCTAAAGAAATGTTCTGTACCCAAACTTGTGTATTTTTCCATATCTGTCAGTCTTATATTCTTGGACTCCGAAGAATGAAATAATAATACTAAATTTTGAATTTGACACATGAAATGAGTAAGCTCACCACAAAGTTTGGATAAGGACGGTAATCTATTGGAGTATGTTTTGAATGGATCCTGATGGTGACACTGACATCTTTTGAGAGTCTTATAATGTTATACACAATTTATTCTAACTGTGATCTGCTACTGAACAGGGCAATGTAATCTCTTCCACCTAAAGCTGTTTACTAACTTTTATTGCTACCCTTACAACTATCTAGAGGGCATGCCATCTGGGGATTTAGTTTGACTGGATTAGAAAATAATAAATTCAGAATAGTTTTCTGTTGGAAGGAATCCATGAGGATCATCGAGACCAATTCCTTGCTTGTCTGGCTTATTCATTAGTCCTTCTTGTTTGATGCAGTGCAAAAGATATGGGCATGATATCCATTCTCCTTGGGAGTCAGGAGCACTTTGGAACTTCTGACAAAAGTTCCCTGGATCCTATTTGGACCAGGGATGAAATATAGTATAAGCTATTCCAGTTGGAAGGGCCAGACAATATAATCTACTCCAACTGCCTGACCACTTCAGAGCTGACCTAAAGCTAAAGCATGCTACTAATTGCATTGCCCAAATGCCTCTTAAACCCTGACAGTCTTGGGGCATCAGTCACCTCTCTACAAAACCTCTGCCAGTGTCTGAACAGCCTCTAGGTAAAAAAATGCTTCCTAATGTCCTGTCTGAATCAGCCTTGGTACAGCTGTGAACTGTTCCTACAAATCCTGTCCCTGGATACCAGGGAGAAGAGACCAGCACCTCCCTCTCCATGTCTCCTCCTCAGGAAGTTGTAGATAGCAATGAAGTTATATCTCAGCCTCCTTTTCTCCAAACTGGACAAGCCCGAAGTCCTTATCCTCTAAGGCTACATCAGCGAGGCTCCTAAACAGGCCAAAGTTTGACTTATGGAAGATGGAGATTGCAGTTCTGCTGACCCTTACCCTCTACGCTCCAAGAATCAAAAACTTTGTCTTTTCTTGATTGCTATGCCCAAGACAGCCTTCAGCAGTCACATCACCCACAGGTCCATCTTTGTTCACACAGAAGACTGTGAAGATTGTAGATTAGAATAACATTGTCTACCTTCCAAGCATCAGGGACATCTCCAGACCCTGAAGAGCTTTGGAAGATAATCAAGAGGGATCCTGTCGTAACATCTACTAAATCCTCAAAAATTCTGGGATGAATCTCATCAGATCCCATGGACTTGTGAACATTCAGCTGAAATTGCTGGTCCCTTACAATTTAAGTGTCTTCAAATGAAAGTCACAATGTGGTTCTTGATCTCAAGGAACCAGGCAGCCAAAGGTTGATCAGTAATATTAAATGCTGAGACAAAAAATGCACTGAATGCCACCACTTTTTCTTCATCTGTATTGGTGAGATAGCCATCTTTAGCAGGTATAGGTCCAATGTCTTCCTTAGACCACCTCTTGCTCGTAATATACTTAAAAACCCCTTGTTATCTGAAGCAGCACTGGCCAGTTTCAGCTCTTAATTATGCTTTAGTCTTTCGTGTCTACTCCCTGCATAAATAAACTGCAACTCTGTACTCTTCCTATGAAGACTGACCTCGCTTCCAAAGATCACACAGTTTTTTTTTCTCCTGAGCCATACAGATTAAAACCCGTAGCCTGGAAACTGGGGAGGCTCAGCAGTGTGGGGGTGCAGAGCTGAGTTTATGCTAATGAAACTGAAGCAACTCCAAGCTGGACATAGCTTGGATCTGGTCAGTTTGAAGCAAATGTAAGGCAGTTCAGATCTGTTTCTGTACACAAGTTGCAAAACCCTGTGTTTTCTACTCTGCTTAACAGAGTTGTGATTACCGAAATGAGAGATGTAAGAGCGTAAACCTCTACCATTTTTCAATACAAAGGGTTAATATTTTCACTGCACTTATGATGAAATGAAAGACTCTATAAGTGATAATGCTCAGCACTCTGAGAATCAGATGATAAATACAGGGTTTTGACCTGAGAGTGAAGGTTAGCTGAGATTGACGTGATTAAAATGAATTGAAGATTATGTTCTTTGGATTAAAGATTAGATTTTCAAACCATGCTTGAAAGTGTAGGTTGCAGTTCTGCCTCTTGACTTCAGGCCTTAGTCACAGTACTTTCCTATCATCCAAACCTTATGTTTCTCAAACCTGTTGAGTGATGCTTGATGTGGTACTTGCCATTTTTTGCAGAAGATACAGAATTAAATAAAGAGCTATATAAATAGCAAATGCAAGTTGCTGAAAAATATGGATTTATGAGATTTGCCTGATCAAAAGATAATAGTTACAGGATTAATTTATAATTACTTTGGTAAAAAATTATCTATGATGTGAAACATTTCCCCATTCCCAAATTACAAACTACATGAGTTTTGCAGAAGTCCATTTTTAACCATTTGACCAAAAGTACCCGTGTTTCTCTCAGTGTGAATTTTGTCAGTGAGGACAGCTGAGTTATTCTTCATAATTAGATCATGTACTTTGTCTCACATCTTACTATATTATGTAGCGGCGAGCCCTTCTCTCGGGGACACGGTTCTTCTCAGGAGGTCTCTCGCCATCTCTCTCCCCAGGCGTCTCTCTCCCAGGCCTTCTGGCGTCTCTGCTTCTGGGAGCATGCCTTTTATCTTGCCTTTCAGCCCCTCCCATTTCCGACTGGGGCAGGCCCTAATTATTGGGCACAGCTGGGCCTAAGCTCTCAGTTCATTATTGGCGACACCTGGTGACTTGTGGTTCTCACTACATTTCCCCCCTTTTTGTTGTTTGTTGAAAAATAAACTTCATTTTTTCAATAATTTACAATTATTCTTATATTACGGCCTTTCATTAAATAATTTTACAATTTTCTTTACAATTTTCTTACAATTTCTTTACAATTTTACATACATTTTATATTGCGGCCTTTCATTTCCTTAATTTACAATTTTCTTAGACATTTTATATTACGGCCTTTCATTTCCTTAATTTACAATTTTCTTCATTTTTTTTTCTGATAATTTACAATTTTACAATTATTCTTATATTACGGCCTTTCATTTCCTTAATTCTACAATTTTCTTAACCTTTGATTGAAATGTGGAGGGAAAGTTCGGGCTCTTACTGGCTTTTTCGCCTCTTTAGCCTCTGTTGTCAGCAGGAGATGAGGTCTGAGAACACCAGCTCAGTTTTCGCTGGTACTCGCCACCTTGGGATGCCTGGCCATGCAGAGGCTTCTCCGAGCATTCACCGCACCAGTCTTATCGCGTGTCCCTAGGTCCCCATTTCAGGACCGCACTGTCGCATGTCCCTGGGAGGTTCCGTTTCAGGACCGCACTGTTGCGTGTCCCTGGGAGGCTCCGTTTCAGGACCGCACTGACTTGATGTGCGCTCAGAGCTCCGCTTCAGCTTCAGCATTCCTCGGGTTTGAATTCCGCGCGCCAACTCGCTGCGCCTTTCGAGCCTCATTCTTCTTACCGCTTTTCGGCTTCTCTCCTGCCTGGCTCGCCATTCCGGGCTTTTGTATACCTTGCTGTGCTGGGCTTCTACTCCGAGCTCTTCACGCCGCCTACAGCATTTAAGCCTAGCCTTGTGGAGCTTCTCTCATGGTTACGTATTTGGAGCTCTTTATAGAGCGTCCCGCACCATCGTAGTGGCTCCATCTGACGTGATTGCGTATTCAAAGCTCTTTATATCGCCTTCCGCATTTAAGCCTGGCTTTGTAGAGCTTCCCGCAATCAACGTGGTCATGTAGAGTTCTTTATAATACCTCAGCATCCATGGCTGCTGTTGTTGCCCGCATTCTCCACCAATTGTAGCGGCGAGCCCTTCTCTCGGGGACACGGTTCTTCTCAGGAGGTCTCTCACCATCTCTCTCCCCAGGCATCTCTCTCCCAGGCCTTCTGGCGTCTCTGCTTCTGGGAGCATGCCTTTTATCTTGCCTTTCAGCCCCGCCCATTTCTGGATGGGGCAGGCCCTAATTATTGGGCACAGCTGGGCCTAAGCTCCCAGTTCATTATCGGCGACACCTGGTGACTTGTGGTTCTCACTACAATATTAAGTTAAAGAGCATTCCACTTAAATTGAAAATAGTAATTCTGAACCTTTGCTTCCTACAGTCATTAGTGTAGAAATAAGCTGTGCAGAATTCACACCTCTTTTTGTAAATGCTTCAGTGAGTGTGCTCATGTTTAAACTTAAGTTGGACAAATATCCTCTGTCTTAAAATCACCAAATGTCCTTATTCTTTTAACACACCATCTGTATAAAAGTGTATGAAAAAAAAAATCAGTGAGAATGTCTGTAATTATAATGAGCTCAGGCATTACGACAGCATAATTATTTATTAATAAAAAAAAGACAGTTATAAGCACTACGAGTGGCAACACTTGTAGTTTACAATTCATTGTCTTAGGAGTTGATACTCTCTTATTAGTCGACACTGACAGAGGAAAGTCTACACATTTCACAACTGTGAAGTATTTCTCTTGCTCTTACTAGCTATTTTTTATTATTTATCCATGTTGTCCTGTGAATAACAGCAAGGAATACAACTGAAGATGTAAATCTATATGTAACCACTATGGCAAAATTTCCAAAATTGCTGCTCACTAGGAAAATAAAAGCAAGATAATTAATCTGGCAAAGTAAACAAACAAGCTATTTGCAGCTAAGAGGGTGCATGGTATCCCTGAGTGTATGAGGTTAGAAAGAGTATTTTTAAAGTAATTTCCACTGAGAAAATTCTTACTGTGGTAGCTAGATTATTATCATATAGGAAAATTCTATGAAGTTAATACCAAGTAGCAACTTAATTACTACTGAGACAAACCAAGTGAAAAAGAACAATCTTTGTCTTAGTATCCCCAGTGTATGTCTGTCACCTTAAGATTTGTGTTACTATTTCTTTAGAGTTAATGGTATTAAATTGAAGAATGATGTTCACATCAAAATAGGAGTTCATTGCTCTTTAAATTTATGCTGTGTGAATTTGTGCCACTGCAAAAAGCATACCAAGAACTCAGTGAGTAGTAACATTTAACCTTTAAAATAAATTATCATTGAATTGCATTAATGTTAAACATGTCTTTTATACACAAGCAAGGTACTTGTAATTCATATTTTAAAAAGCACTGGAAGCACAAAAGAAAATTAGAAACTGATCTATGGCTGTGCTTACTTTGCAAATTAAATACAAAGACAAAAGGCCTTAAATACAAAGAGAAAAGGAGTATTGAGCATATGTCATTTTTGTATATTAAAGAAATGCCAATATACAATACCTAATAAAATTAAACTATGAATTTTATCAGACAAGTTTCAACGTAGATTGTTCAAAATGTAGAATTGTTCAGAAGCATTTTTGTTGACCAATCATATCCTCAGATTAATCTTTAGAGGTTTCACTTTCTTGTGTATTTTGCCTTGAATATCCTGTACTCTGAGAAAAAATTGTTCTGGTGCCACTGAAGGCAATGTGAGCTTTTGGAAAGCAGTGATAGCTTCTACTCTTCAGCTCTCTAATGAGTTCAATGCAGCTGAAACTCTGCAGATCCCTGAGTCTCAGTGAGGTCAGTGGCACTCCAGGTCAATGCAGCAGACCACTACTACAGAAGATATTTCAAGATAATTGCCAAAGTGTCACCCCTGCAGAGAAATTCAGATATGCCTAACTTTAATGCTGACTTCAACAGGACAAATGGTACTTATAAGCTTGCATGACTTTGCATCATTTTCAAGAGAGTAAACGCACCATCTGTAAGGCTCTCTTCTTAAGCAGCATAGAATCTAAACCACAAACATTTTCTTAAAGTAAGAATTCAATGACTTTCCACTGTTCTACTTTAGATTCAGACAGACCACACAGACTAAGAACACACATTTAGTTAATACTTAAGTAAGATGAAATTATTTACAAGAGCATTGTGTCTTTGAAATAATAATTCTGATGCCCTATTTAACTGATAGGTCTTAAAAAAAAAAAAAAAAAAAAAAAGTCAAAACATCTGGTACTTCAAAATGCTTACTCTTAGAATTAAGATGATAGGAGAGAGAATACTCATTGCTGTTTTATGTTTGTGGTTGGTTTAAAAGGAGCAATTATTTCACATTTATATTCAGTCATTTATGCAGCAACTGAGTATATAAAAGATTAACTACTACAAAAGAGGACTATATTTGGATTACTGTGTTTCATGTCTCATATCGGCATATCTAGCACACTGGCTTAGTCATTATTGCTTTTGTCTGGAATGTAATCATATTTGCCTTAGAATGCCAAAATGTGACGAGATAGTATGGCAGCTAAAGATACTGGCCAGGGAATTAATCATGTTTATTTTGGTCTCCCAAGTGAGATTTATAATTTAAAAGTTTCATCTGTTTCAGCTCCTTCTATAGCCAATGTAGAGAAACTGTCACCTCCAGGTGGTGATACCGTGTATCTATATTCAGTCCCTGGATGCATTTCTGTCTTCTTAAGTTATTTGGTGTGAAATTCTTGCCTCCCATCTGAATAGCATATTCTTCCAAAAAAAAAGTAACTGTTTAAAAGATAGGTTATTTTCTTATGATCTTTTTTTAATTTTGACTGGTTTGGTGTTTTTTGTTTGTTTGGGGTTTTTTATTTGCTTGTTTGTTTATTTTGTACTTGCACCACCTGTTTTTACCACACAAGTAGATAAAATGAATAAATTGTATACTGCATTGCATGGATTTGGTTTATCTCTACCAGGGAAGTTTAAGTATGTATTTATTGCATTTATTTTGAAACTGAACATTTCTTTATTCCTCTTTTACCACTGAAATCCAACCGCAGGCTTCTATGTTTTGAAAATATGTGTTGCACAGAGCTGCATAGCTCTTTTTTTTTTCTTTTTCTTTTTTTTTTTTTTTTCCTGGATGAGAGCCAAAGGCAAACTAAACCAAAAACAAAACCAAAACCTACTCAATTAGCTGTGGAGATGTAATAAATATTGTCTATTTTCTAGAGCTGCAGCCACAGCATCTCATAACAGTAAAGTCAATAGGAGTGATATTTTTTAAGATTTTGAGGTTTTTTTAGTAATGAACAGATAGACAATAAACTCAATAGCAATTAGCATGCCCCTGTGTATCAAATAATACTATCTGCATCTCCCAGAGCCATCTGCCAAGAATAGCTTCGAGGTGGAACTTTCGATTTGGATGTTTGAGGGTGGCACCCAACATAAAATGTCTTCAATCAAAGAAATCCATGAGATTAATGCCAGTAAAGTATTATTTCTTGTCAAACTCTGGGGGACACTTTATTTACTCAAGCCTGATAGTGGGAATAGAAAAATAACAGTCACGAAAAAGGGGCAGTGGGAAAGAAACAAACTTTTAAAAGTTAAAATAACATTTGTT
Source organism: Heliangelus exortis (assembly GCF_036169615.1). Lineage (NCBI taxonomy): Eukaryota > Metazoa > Chordata > Aves > Apodiformes > Trochilidae > Heliangelus > Heliangelus exortis. Next base: position 134,342,540 of record NC_092423.1, on the reverse strand, counting down.
CAGTGAGATGTCGGTTTGCAATAAAAAACTGGATGTAAATTGGGTGCAATATTATGATGACACTACATGAAAACATGCAGATCTAAAACACATCACAAGCGGAAGAAACATTTTCATGTTTACATTTTAGAAATTCCTAGAAATTTCTAAAAATTCCTTGTATAAGCAAAAGAAATCTCAGAAAAATTTAGGTGTTTAAAGAAAAATATATAATGAATGAATGAGTGAATTCACACTTTCAGAAATGGATTCTAGAATCCAGATAAACAAAAAGAGAATGGAGAAATTTAAAGCAGTGCATGTGAGTGTGCATCATCATTGGAATATGATACTGGAACTGTGCAAACAGAAGCCAGCTGACAATTTTGTCTTCTAGGCTCATCATACTCTGACACTTATGCCAATAAAACTTCATTCATAAACTTGGATTTACTCCCAATTTTTATTTGTGCCAGTGAAAAGAGAATCAGACTCATTGATTTTGTGACAAACTGCTAATGGTTCTTTAAAGGTGTCTTGCTTTTAAATGAATGTAAGGGCTGATTGCTTTCGTACTGCATACTCAATGGTTCCTTCTGTCCTTGACCTTTATACAAGAGACACAGTTTCAGGATTATTTGGTAAGAGACTTTTCAGGGAGTCTGCACCTGTCATTCTGCGTTTTTTCTTTGACTTACATTTTACAGAAAAATAGAAAAGAACATGGGGAAGAAGACTTATGACATTGTTATAATCTGTGTACATACGTGCTCATTGGTTTCCATACATGCTCACATAAAAATAACAAGAAATAATAAATATAAATTGTTTAATTATTTCAGTTAACACTTTTTTTATCTGATGCATCAATTTTCCATGAGGATGATAAACCTCTGTCACTGTACTGGTTTCTGAAAAAAAGAAAATCAAAAAGGCTAATTTCCTGTTTGAGTTGTATATGGTATATGTAAAGAGTATAAGCAAAGGAAGGAAATTTTAAAGGTGACTGGGGATTTTGTAACAGGTCATTTGAAAGCAGTAATCTCATCACCAATACTGAGGCTTATGACATGGAAAGCACTATGGCAAGGTGGAGCTCCTCAGGAGATTTCTAAGAAATACCAGTAATTACCCATTTCATGTTCCAGACCAGGAAACCCAGGAAGATTTGAACTGGACCCCTTTGCTTTCTGGTCTCCTTCTAAGAGAAGACCCTAGGTGTGGCTGGATCCAATCCTCCCTCCCAGACCTGTGTTTCCCAGAGAGGGTAACCAAACTATGACGGCCTAAGGGCAAACTCATCTGCTTAATGCCCCTTGGTTAAGGTGAAACCCATGGTCTATATTTGAACCTAAGATTTAATTAGGACTATGGAAGGAATAAAAGCTGATACTTTGATTATTATATATACTCAGGCTGTGCAATTATAAAGGCTGATTATTTAGATTATAAAAGTCACAATACATGTATGGTCAAGATGGGAAAAATTTGTGGTTACCTAATAATTTTAAGAAAGAGAAAGAGAAAGCAAGAGAATTGGAGATGTAAAGAGTGATAGTTAATAGAAAATTACTAGTCCTGGATCTAATGTTGGGCCAGCCAACAAGGGAGGGTTGGTGTCAATGAAACTCCCAAAGCTCACCAATGCAACCCCTTGTTTTATAAGTCCGTTTTCCTCAGTAAGTGCAGTTGAAACATATCAGATTGAACAACTGGAGCAGACCTCCACCCACTTTGCTCCCCAAGTCCTTATCTCTATTGTATACAGGCCCTAAGCCATAAGCAGGCCATTTCCACAGGCACCAGGCAGTCCTTTTGTTATAATGGTGTTTCATAGTCTTCCCAGACTATATCTCTTGAGGTCTGGTCACCCACACTCATGTAATGCAAAATCTCTCCTCCATAGACAAATTAAGGACTGAAAATCTGAAAGGAATGCATAATTCATCTGAAAGTCAGTCCATCTCTCATGGATGTCTGATCGCCTAACTACCCTGTACCTAGGGTAAGCAATTTGTTCCTCTATTTAATCAGCTTCAGTCTCTTGGAGTGAACCATCAGTCACTTTGTGGGCTTTTTTTTCCCCTAAAATTCAGGAGGAAATGTTCATAAGCACGGCTGCATGTTTTTTCAATGTATTTCTATTCGTTTAATTTCACAGTTATATTTTATTTTTCTCTTCCTTATGTTGAATACTCTAACTTTTTTCCAAACCACTAGGTCAACTTGTACACTTAAATATACAATATCTGTTGTTTCTGCTTTTAAAAGATTTGCCAAGGGGGTTGGTTGTTTTTTCAAGAACAGTTTTATTTTGTAAATAGGCTATGAATTTTTATTAAGAATTTTCATAATAAAAAAATTAAAGGTAAACCCCATCATCTAAGAAAAATATTAATTCTTTGCAGTATAATTGCTCCAAGTAAATTACTAAGGAATATTTGAAATACCTCATTTAGAGTGTAAAAAGGTAACTTGAATGCATACATATGGTATATATTGATTTGGTCAGTGTAATGCAAGAAATGCTTTGCACTCTTATTTATTATCTAGTACCGTTGCTGAATTATTAACAGAATTAGTGCAAGATTTTAAAAAAATGAATTCAGTAACAGGAAATCTAATAGACAATGTGAACAGAATGAAAATCAAAGGTTATTCCTAGAGGAAAAACATACGTTGCAATAGACACAACAATCATCAGAACTAAAACAGTAACAATAAATCTCTATTTCTAATTTAAGGTGTATGTGCTACAAATGTGCTACATTTGTCTTTGGAAAACCTAAAGAGATGGAATACTGGAGTTGTTTAAAAGTAATAATGATCCTGATGTGAACACTTCAGACCAACAAAGCAATAAATCTAAGAACATAAACTTGCCCGAGTGAAAAATAACATTAAGACAAATGGTGCAGCAATGGTAGGCTGGAGAAGTACAGGTATATCTGGCGTGTCTATGGCTTTTATACTGTTTCAGAGTCTTCAGAATTCATCACAATTCAATGTGGTAAATTTCTATCAATTGTAAAAGCTTCACAGTTGTTTTGGAGTGAAAGAACTGTTCTGCTATGTCACACTATAAACTGTCACTAAAATTTCTTTTTAAATTAGATTACTTAGGGTTTGGGGTTTTTTTTTAGTTTAATGGCTTCTTAGTCCTTGCAGTTTTCCCTTTCTTTCATTCAGTTCTCCCTTTCCTGTGTAATTTTCAACCCCCGTTGTATTCCCATGTCTACAGCCAGTCTCAGCTTTTTTCTTTCAGACCTGTCCTTTCATTCCAGCCCAATGTCTGAAGTCTTTTCAGGTTCATTACACATTCAGCACAAATTCTTATTTGCTCTCACTTCAGAAAATTAATCTCTGCCCTGCATATTATGTTCTTGACCAGAAATGGTGAATAGTTACTACACAACCTGCCTATTGGTCTAGTCTGAATTCTACATCTCACTCTTCACTGAAAATTTCTATATTGACAAAATCTTAAGAACTTTCCTCAAGCATCATCTCTAAACCTTATTACATGCAAACATATTCTTAACACTTTTGATAAAAAATTGTTGCTGAGTTATAAGAAAAGACCAATCCATGGTATTTATTTTCCTCTTTTCATATTTGAAGTCACTTTTGATCTGAGGCTGAAATGAAGAAAAAATTTTTAGCTACCATGTAGGATTATTCTACTTAAAATTCTAATCAAATACGTTTCTGCAAGTTAAGTAATTACTGGATTTCTTCCATTGTGCCCATGAAGCAAAGCACAAATCAATGTTGTTTTAGAAAAGTTGGCCAAGTACTATGCTCAGGTTTGGGTCTCTGTGTATTCATGTTTACAGCCAGAGAGAAATACTGGAAGATTTTTTAAAAAAACAGGGAAAGAATGTTTTTGGTTTTTTCCCTTTGCATAGTCATACTTCAAGTTCTATCATCTCACGTATGTAAAATTAGAGAAGGATAAGGCACAATGACTTATTATTATCCTCTGACAATGAGATAGACAGGTAGAGCCAAGTATATCTTTTTTCCATGTATTATATAAAAAAAAATCCTTTAGATATGGTGATGAGTAAGGGATATGTACATATTCTCCTATGTGGAATAATCAAAAACAAGTACACCAAAAGCATGTTGACTTTGTCAGTCGAATGTAAGCCCAAATACACTGCTATCTCTGGAGTACAGAGTCAGGTATTTTAAGATTATTTCCAGGCATTTAGATGCAGATTTCCAAGGCTGATGGCTTCTATATGTTCTCTGCATATCTGAGGTTTGATCATAATCAGCCCATCAATCAAAATCGTGGCCAGAAAATGAGGGCTTAGTGTAGCTTTTAGATTATGTGATCAAATGCTCATCTTTACATACAGAAAGAAGGAAGGCAATAGCAAAGGCAAGCAACACTGAAAGACAGAGAGGAGAACCTGAAAACTCCCTAAGACATCACAGTAGAGTGATTAGATGGTGAAAAGCAGATCTTCACACAGACATGCTCACATGCAGAGGAGTGCACAGGCAGAGGGCAATGGGAGAGTTCCGGTTCCTAGTCAGGGACACAAGTCCTCCATCCCCCCTAGGGCTGGTCCAGAGAACATCAGCCCCACAGGCCAGGTGAGATCCAGCAACATGAGTGTCCAGGACACCACACATCCTGAGGGGTTCCTGTCTTGGGGAATTCCCAATCATTATGACATGCCAAGGAAGGACGTTATGGCAGGGTGTTATTGTACAAGACTTATTATGGGATGTTTAGGGGTAAGATAAGGTAAGGAAAGAATGGTATCAAAGCAGATGGTGTTGAACAAGAGGGTAAGTATTGGATCATAGAATCACAAAATCTGCTGGGCTGGAAGGGACCTCTGAGATTACCAAGTCCAACCCTTGCTCCACTACCGCTGCAGTTACCAGACCATGGCACTAAGTGCCACATCCAGTCTCTTTTTAAATATATCCAGGGATGGAGAATCCACTTCTTCCCTGGGCAGCCCATTCCAATGTCTGATCAATATAATAATGTAGTAATGATAATAAAAGGACAAGGATGGGATAAAAGTGTCTGCTCACCTGTCAGCAGTGTGCTGGTCAGTATACCTGTCTGAACTGTTAGAGCAGTCTGTCATGTCTTGAAACTGTACTCAGTTTCTAACTCTTCTCCTAGGTGAGTCCCTCTTCTGTGCATGTATGTAGGGACATGCATTTATGGGGACTAAAGTACAACAGCTGGCATTGGTCAGGGGGATCAGCATGTCTGCTGTGTGTCTACAGTGCCAGCAGCTGGAGTGAGTGTGAGTACACAAGTCAGGGTGTGATCACTGGTGGAGGTCAAGCCAGACAAGTCAGTGGATGGGTGATGTGGTCTGGGAGCCATAGGTATGTATGTCTCTTGGAGTGAGGCACCTGGACAAGATAGACCACACCAGAGAGACAGAGGAGTCTGTGAGTAGTCTGAGACCTGATTGCATGCATGTGAAAATTGTAAACTCCCTAAAAACACTGCCACATCCTGTCTTTTTTAAATGGGATGCCTTTTCTTTACAACTGGCAAGAGAGATAATCTTCTGTCAAGCTAAACCACAATAACATGTTTTCATACTCCTCTAGGCAGATCCTCTGACTTAAGTTGGGAGGTCCACATCCACTAAACTCCCAAAGGATGTGTTTAGCACAGCTACTTGTAAGCACCTGATTTAGGATACATGAAGCATTAAGGAAATCTTATTTTCAGCGTATTATAAAGTGCAGGGAAAAAGATGCAGTACCTTTATCTGATACAAGCAGAATTTGCAATGAGGAAAGAACATCCCAGAAATGTTAATTAATGATGAGTTTTACTTTCAGTGTCATCACACTCTAAGTGAATTGTTTGTATGCATTTGGTTATTTATATTCCATATGAGTATTTTAATCATCAAGATGTGATTTCAGGCTCTCTAAAGTAAAATCCATGTTTAATTATTTTATAGACATTCCAGTAGACAGAAGAAACTAAAACAAACTACATAATGTAGTGGCTGGGACAGAATAGAGAAATTAATCTTACACAGGCACAAAAAAATTTCTTTATCTGCATGGCAATATTCACCTTGGTTTCATTATGGCTTTTAAATTTTTTTAAAGGTTCTCATTATCACTTTATTTTACACTTTCAAAAAGGGAAACATTAATTTTAAGACCTTTGTTGATTTTTTTTCTTGAAGATTATACTTTCACACAATTGAAAGTACTTTAAATGAACATTGGAATTTTCTTTATTAAAAAGTTAAAAGGGAACAATATCCAGTTAAAGAAGTATAAAATGTGCATTGGAGATAGGCACAGTATACAGTTCTTTCTAGAGCAACATTCATTATAAATTCTTTTGTAACAGATATTTAATAAGTATCAGTTACATGGAGTTTGACAGTTCATATTTAAAAGAATACTGGATTATAATTCTCTTGATAAATTTGCGAGCTAGGGAAGTCTTCTTAGTTGCCATTAACCTAATATTTAGAGGGAACAGTATTGGATACTCTCATGATTGCATAAAACTGTGGGAAAGGGAAGCTTAAGTTTTCTCTTAATTAATTTAACTTCATATTTGAAAACAACTTCTCCCATCACTACATAATACTTTCCTATTTTTAAAATATTAATTTCCAACACATTTAGATCTCATGTTACTTTGTATTCATTATTATCTATTATTTATGTAAAATTCACTGAATCACTGTGGTTAACATAGTAAAGGACGTCAACCACAGCAACTTTAAGAAGGTTGTTTTGGGAAGGAAAGCTGACTGCTTCATGATTTATTTCTTCAACAGCAAAACCTCCTGTGTTTTTTCTTTAACACAACCCTCTGATGCTATGATTTAACTCCATGTAAAGTCTCTAAAGCAGTGAACCCTCGCAAATGGCTTTAGTATTTTTTAGTATTTCCTGAAAATATCTACAACAATGTTAAATCTGTTAAGAAGTGGTGCAATAATATGAGTACTGGTTTTTCTCCCATATTAAAGAAAGTTATTAGTCAATGTTAAGTTTGATTCTATAGCTCACTGTTTTGTATACTTTCAGAATTTCATTTATTATTCTATGCTGCCTAAATAAACAGGTCCGTTGTTCAGAAGAGTTTATAGCACACAGCTGAAAATGAGTGTTCACTTGGAGTCTGTGGAGAAAGATTTGAATTCATTCCTAATTGACACAGTGCTTAATAAGTCTCGGAGAAAGCAAGAGTTACTTTCCATTATGAATATTTTATGTCTTGAAGAGTCTAGCAACAGAACCCAAGTATAACTAAACAAATATCCTTACCATTCAATCATGCAGGCAGCAACTAAAACCAGTGGCCTAATGTGCACATGTGCATTTGTTATGCTCTCATTAAAAGGTGAAAAAACAATCAATTGCTTTGTTGGGTATGAACTGGCCACCTTGCCTGAAATGTTTATATTAGCTTTGTTTCAAATTTACGTCTTTACCAGTCAGACAGTGCATAAGTAGGAGCTCACAGTGATGGAAAACAAGGTAAGAAAGAGGCATTTTCGGTACTACTAAAGTAATGCAGAACAGAAATCATCTAGTATTTGGAATTTTTTATTTTTTTCAAAATTGTTTGCTAAAATTACATGAAAACAAACAAAAAAATGAAATAATAATATATATTAACTTTTGAATTATTTGGTTTCTAAATTGTACAAGACATTTTTTCCCTGCTTCAGCTATACAATGAATCCTATGTACAAAGATTTTAGACGCATTATTCTTATTTCATCTAAAAAAAATACATGATACATTGGCTGAGGCCATAGTATTCTACAAGACACTGCACCTGAACAAAGAATATGCGGACTTCTACAGGCTCTACACTTTGTTTAGTTGACAAGCTCGTGAATAAAAGTTACATTTTTGTATGAAAAACCCCCCACATTTTGTAACACCTGTATTGGTACAGAATTTGGGGCATGAGTGTTTAGGAGGCAACTACCTACAAGTCAAGGATGGTCTTGTTTTCAAAATCTAACAATGTCACTGGTCAAAGGCAAAAGGCAAGATGTAAAAAATGGAAAAAATACATTACTGAAGGAGAGAAATCACAAGTTTCTCATTCTATCAAATGCTGTGAAGAGACATTAAGAAAAACGTTTCATATTTTAAAAGAATTTTCAAAGTAGAACAGTCTGATTCCTTTTTTTGTATAAAAAATCAAAACTGTAATGTGAATCAATTACTACAATCATAACACTAATCAAGGATTGTCTACAAGGTTTACTTATAACTTTCTTGTCATTATTCAACCTCCACAAATTCTTAGTAATAAAAGCTTTGTACCATATGTCATCATGTATTATCAATTTCAATTTAAATTTCATTTGCTTTAGATTTACTTGACACTTTGTTCCATAAATTTACTCTAATTTGACAGAAAGTCTAGATTAATTATCTTTTTAATCCTAATTTTCACTTTTTTTTTTCTTCTTTTTTTTTTTTTCCCCAAGCTCTGTATATCCTGGAATATTAGTCATATCTTTTCTGAACAATTTTATCAAAAGAAGCAGGTAACTGTTCAGACATTTTAGGCTTCTCTTTTGGCAAAACTATATCAGGATGGAAAGTATGCCATGCTGGAAGTTTGTGAACTGTCTCCTGTGGGTGGGGTCCCTAGCTGGAGCAGAAGAAAAGCATAAGGATGATGATGCAGCAAAGGCAACGTATGATGAACAGACCATAAGCCCCATGCTTCATCCCCCTGCACCACTTGGGGGGAGAAGATTAAAAAAAAGGCAGGTGTAGGAGAATGTATTTTAAGATTTGTTTTTATTTCTCATTATTCTACTCTGCTTTGATTGGTAATAAATTAATTAATTTTCCCTGAGTTGAATCTGTTTTATCTGTGACATGAATTGGGGCGTGATCTCTCCCTATCCTTTTTTTCAGTTCTTAGGTGCAGCTTTTCCTTCTGTAGGATGAGATATTGGTATCCTTTTGTATATTATTTCAATTTATGCATGTACATATTGTATCAAACACTTCTTCAACGTCATGTCCTTAAATCAACTCTTAATTTTAGACCTTTATTATTAAAATATTTTTTAAACTGATGTTTTTATTTCACATTAAAAACTATTATTCTTCCAAATTCAGTAACTCACTTCGAACTTTAAGCTGTCACTGATTAGACAATATGCCACAGTGACATTTGTGAGAAAAAGCAGGGTGTCTAAATTTTTTTTCTCTTCAGAATAAAATGAAAATCTCTTGAGTATGGATTTAGAATCACAGAATCATGGAATGGCTTAGGCTGGAAGGGACCTTAAAGATCTTCTTGTTCCATCTAATGACACCTCCCACTAGACCAGGTTGCTCAACATCCAACCTGCGCTTCCAGGGAGGGGGCAACCACAACTTCCCTGGGCAACTTGTGCCAGTGTCTCAACACCCTCACAATGAAGAATTTGCTCCTACTACCTCCTCTATATCTACACTCTTCCTTTTTCAAGCCATTACCCCATGTTCTATCGCTACATGCTCTTGTACAAAACCCCTCCCAGTAGGCCTCTTCAGGTGGTAGAACACTGCTACAAAGTCTCCTTGGAGCCTTCTCTTCTCCAACCATCTCCACATTTTCCACATACCTTAGCAGAGCCTTCAAGAGGACCTACTCCATGGTGTTATTTGTCAAAGAGATGAAACTCACTAGCCTATACTTCCCTGGGCCTTCCTTTTTTCCCTTTTGAAAGGTGTCATGATGTTTCCTGTCAGTGGGAACTTCACCACACTGCCATGGTGTTTACTTTGGATGAATCTAAATTGCAACATTAAAGAAGCCCAGATTTATTCTGGGGTATAACCTATGTTTGATCTACACTGCCTATCGGTTAGTGTTTGCAGATTCTGTATATATATGTTCCATATTACAGAGTTCATCAGCTGGAAGATTCTTTGAGAAATCTCAGTATGGAGACGTAATTGATCTTCTTTGAATGACACAAATACATTCTGTATGAATTACATGTATGTATTCAATAGAGAGCTAAAATCTCTGCTACTGAATCAGGAGGCAAGACTGAAATTAATCATTGGCATGAATAGCATTGTCTGTTTAAGTATTGTGTATATGTATGTTTCACTACATGAGAGAAGCATAACTTATTTTTAGAGTTTATTTTCTTCACGTCTAATCTGAAAAGGTAGAAGAATCAAGCTTCATTACAGGCACTTTATCTGCATTCCAAAAAAATGAGCTTGAAATGTCCTTTCCCAAACTACTTTTTAAAAAAATTGTAAAGTGTCACAGGTTAGCACTGGCCTGGCAATTAACTCAAATAACAGATGCTCTTTATTAATCCCCCTCTCCCTGAAAATGAAAGGAGAGAGAATAAGGGAGAGAGGCTTATGGGTTGGAAACTAAACCACACAGATTTAATGGAACAGTAATGATAAAAAGGAAAAATTACTAAATATATACAAATATACAGGAAAATTGATACCATGTTCCACCCCCTTTTCCCCCAGTAACCCTCACGTCACCACCAAGGCTGCAGGGCAGCCCTGGGAAAGTCCAGGCTGGACTCCTGGACTCGGCAGCAGTCGGGAGCTGGAGGCAGGAACACACAGATTCAGGCTGGCACAGATCAGGACCACAGGCAGATAAATGGACGGAATCCTCCCAGGATGCTGAAGCAAACAGGGACAGGTGAAGAAGGGGAAGCAGGGAGGGTTTGACCCTCGTGATCCCTCAAATTTATGCTGTGACATGTATGGGATGGAATACTCTGTTTGGTCAATTTTGGTCATTTATCTTGTCCATTCCTCCCTAAGGAAGGGTTGTAGGTGGGACCTTTTTACTCCTTTTCTCCTTCCGGAGGGCAAAATGTTCCTCAGAGCTGAGCAGTGCCCTTGGTTCTGCACACCAGTCTCTAGCTGTAACTATAAACATCGAGTGTTATCAGTCCCAGAAGCAGACTGAGAAACTTGCTGTTAATTTCAGCAAGTGCAGCTACTTACAAGAAACTTAGCTGAGAGCAAAATTACAAGACAGAAAATAACCTTTATCCTGGCCCAAACCAGAACACAAGGGCATTTCAATTTAAAGTGTTTCTCACAGATTAAATATTAATCTTAGAAAAAAAAAAAAAAAAAGTTTCCCTGGAAATATTTGGGAAGTAAGCAGCTAAATAAAACATTGAATTTTTAAATTATAAGTAAAAATCTAATGGCCCCCTGTAGTCCTAGCAATTATTTTACTGATTCTTTTGGATCAGACTCTTACCCTGGGCTCCACAGCAGACATGCAGCAGTAGTGCTCATGAAGTGGTTTCTCCCACGTATTTTAACATGCTCCTCAGGTTTACTTTATATACTCTGTGGTCAGATCTGACATCCTCACACCTAAGTGAGCTCTGCAAGAGTGCATTTAAATTTTGTGTATTTCTTCATTATACTTCCCCATGCACCATTTAAATTAGGTGCTTTACAGGAGGATTAAAATCAGGTACAGAACAAATGTCAGAAAAAGAAAAGCTGAAGTAAAGTTAGAGCCCCATTTGTTAGCTGACAGACAATACAGCCTGGTCTTATCTTTGTGCATTTCTAAAATAAATATATATTAAAAAAAAAAAAAAAAAAAGAAGTCTCCATTCCCTCCCAGTCTCTTGGAATAATAAAGTAAATAAAAGTTATTCCTCAGGGTACCATAAAGTAACTCAGAGCTCTGGCTGCCTGGCTGTGATGGAGCACTTTGTCTAAAAGGAGTGTAATGCTGATAATGTTAACAAAATTTAAAAAAAATAAATAAAAAATTTAATCCGGTTATATTTCTTTTAACACGAATACAGAAATGTTCATGTGCGTGCATGCATGCAAAACTACACATATTTGCATACAAAACCTAAACCCTTAGATACCTACCCTTTTATATGTTTCCCACAGGATAAACATATTTAATAAACTTACAGGTTTTCAAAAAGATTAATTGCAGGATATAAATTGTATTACCATTTTTCTACATAGTGGCTATATAGCCACAGTCTGAGCTCCAAATACCATCTAAACGATGCTGTAACAAGTACTGTGGTTTTGGAGGTTACTAATTATCAAACTGGTACTGCAGAGTCTGAGTTGACTTAATGAATTTCTTTTTGTGTTCTCTCTAACAATTTCAAGAAAACACAATTCTCCCATTTGAGAAAGACTTAATAGCTTGCTACACTAAAGGAATGAAAATTAACATAAATAAGCTGGTAAAAATTATTTTGCAGTAAGTTTCACTTAGGATTATGCCCTTGCATTACAAAAGAAAAAAATTAATTACTTGGATTGCATTTATTACTGTGAAATATATTAGTGTCTCAGGTGCTTTCAGATGTTGTAATACATGAAGAATATGTCATTGTACAAACACCTGTGCACACATCAGAAAGTTATCCCTTTTTTTGTCATAAGAGCTTAGAGATTTCCCCTCTTACTAAAAAAAATTAAATCCTTTAATTAATTGTAAGCTACACATACATTGACTGGGGGCTTGAATGTTTTAGGCAAGCTCTGTGTTAAACTAGGGCACTAGCTCTCATACCAAACAAAATTTGATCACCCATTAAATTAATATAGTGTATTTTTGAGTCATTATCTAGGACTGCAGTATAAAAATGGCTGATAGTGGAACAAAAAAAAAGCAAGCTAGATAGAATGAATTCTGCAGAAAATGTAAATCTTCTCAAAGCTCAAACAAGCTTTACTAGCAAGAAAAAAGGTCTCTGTTGCAGATGAATAACGGCTGAATATCTTTGGCACAGAATCTGCTTTAAAAAACTTAGCGCAACTCTTGCAACAGAGAGAAACAAGATTTTACAGAGTTTCCTCAATTAAAATAATTTAAATTTTTGCTATGAGTCACTCATCAGAGTAACTCATAGCAAGAGGTGGTTTTGTTTTGTTTTTCTTTTAAAATTAATACACTAGTATTAACACACTCAATATAATGAAATAACACTGAATAACATTTTACCAGAAAATTTCAGTGCTCATTAAGCACTTTCTTCTCTAAATTATTCAGGTAAACTAAATAATAAGGATTCCAATGGAAATAGATGGGCCGGTTTGTAGCCGAAGTGTTTGCTTCAGTCTTTCTAAACATAAAAACTTCTCCATTTACTTAGAAAGCAATTTAACATTACTCCTGTAGTGGAAAAGATTCCTATCAGCTCTGGTTTACTTGTACTTGCATGTGTGTGTAAGGAAGTAATCTAACATATAATTTTCCTTTTAGCACCATTGGAAGAATTCTGATGACATTTTCATTGTAACACTTAAGTAAGAGGGGTTTGTGCTTCTGGATATGTAGAGAGTCTAAAATTATTAACAATTAAGAAATCTAATCTTGAATGAAGTTTGGTGATGTGGTCATCTGTGGTCCTAAGAGGAAGAGAATCAGTAAGAGACCATTGTACTATAGCAGGAATATTCATGTAACCATAAAGAGATCTGTTTTCAGTGCATATATTGTGTTTACTTAGTTAAGCTCATTGAGTCCCATTCTGCTTGAAAAATCCTTTCATTCCATGTCACAGCAAAAGAGAATTACAGTAGTATTAAGTATTCTTTATACAGCAGAATGAATCTGATATTTCCTCAAAAAAAAAAAAACTTTGGCACATGTATGAAGACTTCTCAGATTGATTTTTTTTTTTGTTTCAGCCAATACCAAAGGACCCATGACAGAACACAGCTGAGTTCTTCTGCCACAGTGATGACACCTTAGGCATAACATATGTAAGAAACCCTGCATGCCAGCTGTCAGAGAAGAGAGAAAATGTGAGAGAAACAATCCTGCAACACCAAGGTCAGAGAAGGAAGGGAAGGCGACACTCCAGGTGCTAGAGAAAATATAGCTGAGTGATCACCATATTAAACTTCCTAGGGCCCAAGTCATGTACATGGGAGCTTAATGGCTGTGATAGACATTTGTAGGCTTTGGCCTACGGACTAAGGGAATGATACCTGTGTATACTCATTAAAGGATGGCAAGGGAGGTAGTTTTTAACAAGGATATAATGATTAGTGCAGGACCCAAGCATTATGCAAATAGTATGGAGTAGGGGGTGGAGAATCTACTGCATCGTGCTAGGATGTATATAATTTTCTTCAATCATATGGCATTAGGTTTTAGATTTGTGAACAGAGTGTATGAAGACTGTTGCTGAATACTGTTTGCACAGCATCAGGGCTTTCTCTTTTTGGTTCTCTCTTCCCCTGTACTTATTTCAGCCCTTGAGCCTTGCATTATATTTTCTCTCCCTGTTCATCTGAGGAGGGGAGTGACAGAGCAGCTTTGGTGGGCAGCTGGTGGGCAACTTACCAGACTTAGTTTTGATGTACAAAAAAACCCAAACTTAACAGGAGTGCATGTTTTAAACACAAGTGTATGATTTATTATTTTTTCCCCAAATCTAGCACTTGTGTAAATTTGGGTATTCTTTATTAGAATTTTCCTTTTTAGAACAGTCTGGCTCTAAAAGAATGGGTCATTGTTGAGAAAACACAAGAATAGATAATTTTAAATAAAAGAATTATTTTTCTTTTCCTGGAAAAATAGAAAAGAAATGCCACTGAGACTGGGCAAAATGTTCTTAGGTACTTTAGAGTTTTAATATGTAATGTAATTAATTTTATGAAATTGCTACTGAAAGTTTAGTTTAAGAAGAGAAGTTGAAAAAAATTTTTTTCAATAACCCTTTTACTATTTTCATTCCAGTTTTGAAGGATGATGGAAGATTAAATGTCTTCCAGCAAAATAATTTGACTGAAATTTGTGACCAGTTCTGAACACAGATATTGCATTTGTGGTGTTGAATGTGTGGAACTGAAGAAACCAGTAGCTGTACTTTCTTTACTGACTTGCCCCACATTCTTGGCCCTTAATGCCTTTGATTACTGGTGCTAGAGTGGAGTGGAGGAAGAAGAGCATGTAACCTGGTCTGAACATGACCTGACTTTTTTTACATCTCTAAACAACATCCAACACACAGAAAACATCATCTGGGGTGAACAGTCATAGCACACAAAATTCCAGTGCTTCTTTTTGCACACAAAGCAATTTGGGAATGCTCTTTCCTGAGCAGAATAAATACCGTATTTTCTCAAAACATTTAAATAGAAGGTAGGACATAAGCAAATAAATTATCTGCATGTTTTATCATACAACAAAATATAAGATTCTCTACGCAATTATCCTGGAGAAAAGGTCTACTCACTCTGGGAAGACAGGAAGATCCTACAGAGCAAAGTTTTGGTTATCTCATGTTATATGAGGTGAAATGGACAGGAGCACAGCCCTGGTAGGTGGAGAAAGCTGTTCTACAGTAATACATCATCATAAGATTCCATTTTCTCTTCCACTCTGCTATCAGTTACTAGCAAAACATAAAAAGAGGCTGTGGTGGGTTGACAGCAGCCAGCAGCTGAGCACCACACAGATGCCCAATCACATCTACTCATCGTCACTGAGACTTGGGAAAGCATATGGAGATGAAAAGTGAGAAAACTTGTAGAGCAGAATTAAGACAGCTTAATAAGTGAAACAGAAAGAAAAACAGTAAATAACAGTGTTGCAAGGCAATCACTCAGCACTTTCCACAAGTAGACTAATTTACAGTCAGTCTTTGTACAGTGGATACTTCCCCTCCCTCCAAAAAAAACTCCCTCACTTTTTATTGCTTGGCAGGATGTACTATGGCATGGAACATCTCTTTGGTTAGTTAGACTCACCTGGAGCAGCTCCTCCCCCTCCTTCCTCACTGGCCTTGGTGTCTGCAGAGTTGTTGCTGGCACATATCCTCACACCTCTCTTCCAGTTGCTGTGGTGCAACAACTTTTTCCTCTTCTTCAATATCCTACCACAGACGTGCTGCCAATGTCACTGGTGGGCTCAGCCTGGCCATCAATGGGTCTTTCTTGGAGCCAGCTCTGTCAGAAACAGAGAAAGCTTCTAGCAGCTTCTCACAGAAGTCACCCCTGTAACTCCATCTCTGCTGCCCCACACTATCAAAACATAAATGAAAATTCAATATGCCAGGGAAGAAATCGAATCAGAATTCAGCTTTACCAGAAATAAGTTAAAATGTGGCAATATTCATACAGAAAAGTGTGTGTGTGTGTGTATATATATTTAAATGACTATTGTAAGACATTAGGAGAGAAATAGCACACATATACACCAATTTCTTGTCACTTTGGGGCACTGTAGGGTGTAAACATCTTTCAGCACCTTGAATAATTGTTTCCTAAAGTAGAAACTACCAAAGTAAACTAGAAGATAAATTATTTTCAGCGTTCTCTTAATAACTTAGAGGAAATTAGATTAAGGAGTGATATCTCTGTTACTAATTATAATGCCAATAATTAAGTTCAACCTTCTTAGAAAAGTTGCTGTAGTTTTTCTTTAAAGAAATCAAACAGTTTATGCCTCATTCATAAAACAGAGAACTCAGTTTTTAATAAAATAATGAAGAAATGAAGCAATATTTCAAGTAGAAGTGTTTCAGTATTCGTGGATTATCATTCTGAACACAATTAGAGCAGTAGTACCTGTAATCCTTGACACCTTTTCTTGTTTCCTAATAGCCATTTTTCTGTCTAAGTGAAAAACTGACAGAGCAGACGAACTTAAATTACTTCCAATTTAGAACTGGATAAAGCTTGTTTGAGCTTTTCATCAATCAAACCAAGAATTGGCATCCGCTCTATTTTCCCTGAGGTAATTTTTCAACTGTCTCTAAAGAAATTGTTTTATGTTCCTCCAAAATATATCTTGTTCAATCATTAACAGTCATTTCCGTCTCCAAATGTCATAATTCCATTCCATTAATAAACAAAACTAAAGCAAACCCAAACCAGTGAACAAACTAAAAAATCTCATAAGCAAAGCCTAACCAACCAACATGCTCAAAAAATTAGTGAATATTTTCATGTCTTACATCTTTATCTTCCTATGTCTTTGCAAAAGAAAGCTGAGTAAGTTCTATTAGATAGTGATGCTTCTTTCTTTTATATCTTTTTTTTCTGTGTTGGGTCCAATTGGCTACTATTGATGAGTGATTATGCCTGAAAATGACTATTCGTTGAACAGAAGGAATTATGAACCAATATGAGTAAGGTTGTCTAATGTTGTTTCTAATGTTTTACTTTATCTCAGGGACTGCATGCTAAATCTGATTAGGAAAAAGTGTAGGGGGTCACAATTTTGTTTTCTACTTCTTATAGTGAGAAAACACTGATCTGAGAAAGCTATTTTATGATAATACAAATAAGGAATAAGTAAAAGAACTGGTTAACTTAAAATGTTGAATTAGAACACACACTGTCCAGAAAAACATACAGAATAAGCACAAAAAATGCAGAAAAATACAGATGGTTTTAGAGACCTGTCTCAATGTTACACTATGTCTTTGCATGAGACATTCCCATATACATAACCTTCATGTCTTTGAAGGACTCTGTATGTAAAATACCTCAGATTAAAACAGAGCATATTTTTAAAAAGAATAACTAGAAATATTTATTTATTTTGGCACAAACCTGAAAATTCTGTATTAAGAATGATACTAGATACAGATAGATACAGAATTATACTAAAATGGATTTGAATAATCCAGACTAAAATGGACCTTTATTTAGAAACAGATACAGCAGCATTTTTCTACCAGCTTAGCCAATAAAATCATAGAACTCTGAGATTTCTAACACAGAAGATACAGCCTAAAAGCTACATTTTCTCAGTTCTCCTTAATAGCTCATCTCATGTCTAACCTGAATAATGAAATTTTCTTTTATATTGCCAGCAAAGTGCTAGTTTTTTACTTTAAAAAAACCCACCCCCCCCCAAAGGCCCCAACAATAAAAATTTATTTTTCATCAGCTTGTGAAATTACTATATTGATCTTCTGAATTTCAGTGGCTGCTTAAAAGATTGGTTGTATCTCAGAGTTTTTCAAATCAAGCATAAAACACAAATAATGAAGCATCTATATCAAGTCTGGTTGATAAATGGCATTGATCAAAGAAAGTCCTAATGAAACAGCCTAATGAGTCTGAAGATTATACTTGACCTATCACCTTATATAATAAAAAGAAACAATTTCACTGATTTGGGATTTGCCATGATTTTGCATATGTGAATCATATCTTACATAGCCTATTTTTCCTCATACCAGTAAAAACATCAAACAGCAAAATCAATTAAGTCTGTATCCAAACATAATTCATAAAACCAAATGCATAGGAAGGGAAAAATAGGGTACAGAATTATTTTACTATTGGAGTTGTCAGTTGTGGGAAAGGGAGAAATTTTATTAAAAGCAGGAAACCTTCTGTGATGGGCTGCTTATATCCTGTCATAGGCTCTCCACAGGAAAACAGCTGACCCTGAATACATTCCTTCCAAGTATCAGGACATTTGATATTCACAAAAATGTACTGGATTCCTGAACTGCATAGTTGTGAAATTATTTAGCTTTCATTTTAAATAATAATAATTAAAAAAAGATAATTTCTAGTCCTGTGTCGGCAGAGAGATAAATGAGAAAATAAATTAAAATCTCAAATTAAAAGGAAAAATATGCATATTATATAAGACTTTAGTTTTGTCCATTGGTTTTGAACAACTAAGAGAGTTAGATATTTTAGTTAATTAGGAGTTTTTACTTTTCAAAGCGTAGGATAATGCAAGTTTTGGGAGTTTTGGGGTTTTTTTTATCTAAAAATGTCAGTGTTGTTTTAAATTACATAGTACCAAAACCGTGCTACTCCTTTTGTTGACAAATACTGTCCATACATAATGTCCATAATAAAGTGCATACAATTTTAACTTTTCTTTCTTCGTTCTTCAAAATAAGAACATCTTGTTACAGGAGGCGAACTTCGTAGCGATGATAGGCTCTAAATGAGGACAGGATCAGTAGAGAACTGGCCTCGACCAGCACGGCTGCTGACCTGCTTCAGAAATGAGCCTATCATCGCTACGAAGTTCGCCTCCTGTAACGTCTGGTGGAGAATGCGGGCAACAACAGCAGCCGTGAACGCTGAGGTAATATAAGAAGCTCTACACGACCACGTTGGTTGCGGGAAGCTCTACAAAGCCTGGCTTAAATGCGGAAGGCGATATAAAGAGCTTCGAAATACGCAGCCACGTCAGATGGAGCCACTACGTTGGTGCGGGACGCTCTATAAAGAGCTCCAAAAACGCAACCACGAAAAAAAGCTCCACAAGGCTAAGCTTAAATGCTGAAGGCGGCGTGTAGAGCTCAGAGTAGAAGCCCAGCACGGCAAGATACAACAGCCCGGAATGGTGAGCCAGGCAGGAGAGAAGAACAAGGCTCGAAAGGCGCAGCAAGTTGGCACGTGGAATTCAATCCCGAGGAATGCTGAAGCTGAAGCGGAGCTCTGAGTGCGCATCAAGTCAGTGCGGTCCTGAAACAGAGTCTCCCAGGGACACGCGATAGTGCAGTCCTGAAATGGAGCCTCCCAGGGACACGCGATGCGGTCCTGAAACGGAGCCCCCAGGGACACGCGATAGTGCGGTCCTGAAATGGGGCCCTAGGGATACGCGATAAGACTGGTGCGCTGAATGCTCGGAGAAGCCTCTGCATGGCCAGGCATCCCGAGGTGGCGAGTACCAGCGAAAACTGAGCTGGTGTTTTAAGACCTCACCTCCTGCTAACAGAGGCTAAAGAGCCCGAATTTTCCCTCCTCAAAAAATAGGCGAAAAAATGTTGAAAAATAAAATTATTGCTATTTTTCAACAAACAACAAAAAGGGGGGAAATGTAGAGAGAACCACAAGTCCTCAGGTGTCGCCAATAATGAACTGGGAGCTTAGGCCCAGCTGTGCCCAATAATTAGGGCCTGCCCCAGCCGGAAATGGGCGGGGCTGAAGGGCAAAATAAAAGGCATACTCCCAGAAGCAGAAGAGAAGAGATGAAGACGCCTGAGGAGAGGGACGGCAAGAGAGCTCTGGAGAAGAGCTGTGTCCCCTAGAGAAGGCTCGCCGCAACACATCTTATGGAAGGAACTTGAAAATAGAATATGTAATGAGAAAAATCTACTTTTAGTTATCTTTTTGGGGCATTTTCTATACTGCTTGAACATCCTACTGTGTCTTTCCCTCCATGAGACATTATTATCTGTGATACATTCTTAGTTTGGAAAATAGCAGACTGAATTATTTTAGTCTGTCTATTTAGATATCAAGTATAGGAGATACAGTTTTGCACAAGTTATTTGTCATCTCTGTATTTGGATGTGTTCCAAATTGAGGTTGGATATAGGTTGTCTTTTTGATTTATATGCTTTCACATACAAAAAGTTGCAGCTGTATACATGAGGACAGAATTAGATTCACTGGGTTGAAGACAATGAAGATTTGCTGGTATT
Source organism: Heliangelus exortis (assembly GCF_036169615.1). NCBI lineage: Eukaryota > Metazoa > Chordata > Aves > Apodiformes > Trochilidae > Heliangelus > Heliangelus exortis. Next base: position 134,322,153 of record NC_092423.1, on the reverse strand, counting down.
GTAGTTTTTCTAATTTAAAACAAGTGACAAGTGAAAGGTAGGATGCATTTATAGAAGACCTAACTATATTCTTCCAAACACAAAGTTTAGTTTTTTCTCTGACATCATGTAGAGGCAAGATGAGAACATATTGAAGAAAACTAGTGTCTCTTTAATTTCTTTAAATAATCATAATGGGCTTTTAATGGAATTTGAAATAATCTGTTTTTCATTAAGTATTTCATACTGTAAGACCTTCCTCATGTGACTTAGCAGTAGGAATATAAATGTTACTACTGCACAGATGTACATGATACCTCTACTGAAAAACTAAACAAGCTAAAATAACCAGCTGAAAGTTTAGTTTTCCTTGAAGCGTGTAAAAGGGAATCATGTGCTAGAATCCTATGATCTTAAATCTGCATAATTTTGGGAACTGGGGAAATACTATTAATTTCCTTTTATTTTTCCTATGCTAATGGTTAGAGTCCCACTTTGTCAGTATACAAGGCTTTACAAAATAAATAATGACATTACATTTGTCAGGTGTGAGGGGAAAAGTAAATAGAATGATCTTTAAGGTCAGGCTAATGTATAAGAAGAAATTTTGAAAGCACAGCTGCTAAGAGGAAAAACATGGTTTAGCCACAGGTTAAACCAAATTGACAAAAAAATAAACATAAATTTAAATAAGGAGAAATAAAGTCTTGCTCTACATAAATAAAAAAGTCACATGAAATTAATTTTCCTTATGTCCTATGAAAGACTAAACAGTGAAAATGAAATCCCACAACAGAATAACACAGCTGCAAACTAGTGACTGCATTCCAAAGTTATTCCAAATCAACTCCAGAGAATCCTAGCACCTCAAGCCACTTTAAAATAAATAACTAAATTATAGAAGGAGAAATTAGTAGGAATCCCTGTGGAGACAGAAAAAAACAAATATGCAGTCACAACTCAAGACAGGCTAGTGCTAAATATAGCACAATCTGATTTACAGAAATTATTTTCAGTCCTTCAAATACAGATGAAAAGGGCAGAGTTTCTATTGCCTGCATCCCACAGACAATCAGAAAATTACTCAGTCTATGTCTGACTTCATTTCTTATCCCTCAAGGAACTTCTCACAGCTAGACATAACATTTTCCACATGACAATTTAACTTTCAACTAATGACAAAAGAAATATTTATTAGTGGTATAGTAATATTTGTACCTAGGGAAAAAAAATCAAGTCTGTTCTCCTTTAGTGTAGAGAACCTGTATGCGATATAAACATCTTTTCCATTATTTCCTGGGTTTGATATAGAAAAGGTATTTTTTCTCCAATAATGTTAATGCAAGGAAAAATGCAGCAATTATCTGCAAAGTACTAATACAACAATAAGAAATAAATTACTGATTAACCAAGAACACAAATACACTACTGTTGAATTACTTTATGCAGGTGTTTTTATTAACTGTGTTTCTCAAGCAAGTACATGGAATTATCAATGCATACCATCAGAAAGAATGTTAACTGACATAGAAAAATGTTTTTATAGACAAATTAAAATTTTATTCTATTGAGAAAACAGAAAAATTAATATAATTACTATTAAGGTGATTGAATGCATATTTAAATATGATAATTTTCAGCAGGTAGGTACAACATTTCTTTATAAGTCTAGCCTGCCTTTTTGTTGTGCATTTGTATGAAAGATCAGAGGTTTAAGATGTAATTTTGTAACTATGAAGCAATACATTGTTAACCTTGGTTTTGAAAAGAAACCTGAAAAAAGTAAACCAACAGTAAAATTATAACAAAAAGAATATGATGATTTATCTCCATTTATATTGGGCTTGATTTTTTAAATTTTTAAACAGTTTTCTTCAGGAACAAAACTTTTCGTCATTCTGCTCTGGTAGTAGAGTGTAAACATAAGTAAGAGTACAGAAAATCAAGGAAAATCTCTTCTCAAACCAAGGAAAAGCTCTTTAGATATTTGAGGGTTGATATTTAACTGTGGTTGTAAAAACTTCCAACAAGACTAATAGGAGCATTCTTATTTTGTGCCTTCCAGAAAAACAAACAAACAAACAAATAAATGTTAGAAAAAAATTATGTGCATTGATGAGTATATTTGGATTTTAGGAAGATGCTCAACATGCATACAAAGCTCTGTACTTCTATATTTAGCATTGCTTTTTCTGCTTAGCAGCAGTAACTTTGGAGTATCAGAGAACATTAGTTTTTAGGGCAGGATTAGACTAAGAGGTTTAGTTACCATGGCTTTAGTCCTCAGTATACATATTCAATACGATGTCCTATGTACTCCATCCTCCTTAACCACTTTAATTTTATCATTCCATATCTGCAGTAGAAAGAAAATTTAACAACTTTCAGAAATTATTATTCTTCTAGAACTGAATATAATCTCCCATTCAAAAACATAACCATCCACAGCCTCTTCAGAGCAACATAGCCAACACTTTCATGATTTTATGTGATAGACCTTTAGTTTAAGAAACAATGAAAGCAAAAATATAATAGTATAAAAAATATTTCTCAAATAGGCAGTTTAAGTCTGAAGGTAAAAGTATGGAATGAACTGAAGATTGCATATTCTCCTCTTACTTTACCAATAAGAGCCAAGTCATCCTCCTTCCACCCTCCTCACAGTCTTACAGGACCCATTTTTCAGGTACCAAACTGAAAAGTGTATGAGTATTCCTGATTAGATACCGCATGGTGTACTACTGTGAAGAGGAACCTACGTCATAATATGCAGCAGACATAAATTCTTTTTGTTAAAAAAAAAACCCAAAACTCACTTAGAGTTTCTTCTAACTTATGTTTGACCTTGCCATAAATATGCATAAATTTTAAATATTATCTATCACTGGGTGGCAAAGTTCTGGTTTGAAATTCCACTGTGATTTAAAAAAAATGTGAATTTTTGCAGATTCTAGAGTCTCAAGGTTTAAAGATGTTCCTGTGTTTTTTCCATAAGCAAGTTCCTTCCCTGATGAAATTATGCACCTCATGTATAACAGCTGTCCTAGCTCAAACACTGACAGAAATCATTGTATTATATTCTTGTACTCAGGTGATCCCATTTCTTTTGACAACAGATGAGATGATGTCAACCAGCAGACCATAATTATCCATTGTGGAGTGCTGTTCAGCTGGACATTTTTAGAAACCCTAGACAAGCACTAGATGTTTGAAATATTTAGGGTTAAAAGCTTCTTTCCCAGTATAGTGAAAAGGATAGCAGAAAGCAAAAAATCTTTTGCATATTTGAGTACTGGCCTCTATCACATTAATAAGGAAGAAAGCATAAAATTCGCAGGAAGCTAAGTTCCATGCACCTTCCTGCTGAAAGAATATAATTGTATCTGATGTTAGAAGGGGAGTGAAAACATCATATTAGAGATTTAAGAAATAATTTGTTGAATTGGTTTTGAGAGGACCCTTGTTCAAGGCAAAAAGAAATGAGACTTCCTGTGGAAGATGCATGAAAGTATCAAACTTCAACTCCTTGAAGCAGAAATATCTCTCTATTTGTACTTGCAGAAGGAGAGCAATATCCCCACTATTATGAACATTAAGATGAAAAAACTGTGAGCAGAACAGATGAAAACCTTGTGTGAGAAAGGCTTCTTTTATTTACATACTATGTTTTAAACTGCTAGGTGCACTTATATTTACTTTTCAAGTTTAAATGAAGTAACAAGTAATGTACCATTTTAAAGTAGAAATCTTAAATTCACACAAGGATATATGAAATCCTGACACAATTTTCAGGGAAAAAAAAAAAAAAAAAGGTGTAGGACTTGAAATAAACTAAAATTCTAAACACTGGCAGCATCAGAGAAGCAAATTAAATTAGACCAGCAAACCATGAAAAAAGTCTATATCTGACACCTGGAACTGTCATTCACTACTTTGCTATACATACTTTCTAGTGTAAAATTTTACCTTTAATTTTGTTAGTTGAATTTCTTCAGAGATACTTCAGAGTTCACTTCAGTGAACTCTCTTATGTGTGATTCATGTAACCATAAAATAGAAGAGAAGATAAATAGGTACAGAAGCTTTTAATCTTTTGGATATGTCAGACATGGTGATTTTGCCTAAGGATTTAATGAGAGAAAAAATCAAGAAGGATCTGTATACTGGACTAATATCTAATCCAGCAGTAGAAACTCTTTTTCTAGTAGTATAAAATGCTTTTACTTTTTTAACAGAATCTTAGTAATGGGGAAGTAAATATATTCTACTGTACAACAGTTTCCTGTATAAGACATTATACAGTACCAGTGGGTAACACAGGGCTGTTTAATAATTTGGAGTTTTCTCCCAGCTTTGTGGGTAAATAACTAAGAAGATGATACCAAAAGTCCTGGAGAAATGTGAGAAAAACAGAGGATTATTTGAGGAGGTCATTTTCTGCTGTGGTGTTTCTCATATCTTAAAGTGCAAAGTTTGATTTATTCACTAACTGGAATGATGTCCATTCCTTGTGCCTGTCCCTGTCTAGGAAGAACACTAACCCACTTTCATTTGCAGTGTGTTAAACCTTGCAAGTCTCCATAATCCTATTGGAATCTTTCTATTTTGCAAATGCCCTTGAAGTTTGTGCTTTTCTCCTCCTATAGAAAACTGGATGCAACAGCTGAATGACCGCTTTCCATCTTGAGAAATATTTAACTGGCTTCAAGAAAATTTCATTTTTAATAACTTTGATATTTTTCTTTATGTCTCTCTTCTACTAGTTTTAGTAGTCTTTCCAGGAGTGGATCACAAGGAGCACCAGTTGTTTCAAATACAATAGCAAAACAGAGAATACTTTCCTTCAAAACTTTTATTGTGTCTTGACAGAAGCTGAAGAGAGAAATTCTCCAGAGCTTTAAGCAACTTTGTTATATTGACTGTGTCTGTTCTGATGATACATTTGGAGAAATAGAAGATGAAAGAAAAACACAAAGCGTGCTGCCATAGTCTTAAATTCAGGCTTGCAGAAGTTTACCTTTGAAAGACTTAAATCACCAAATCGCTGCTGTGTCTGACCCTTGCTTCTAGACCTTCTTCCACATGGCGTCAGAAACACCAATAAAAATACAAATCTGAGTCTAAACTGCTCAACTCCTTATTCCTTCATAAATTTTTATCTGACATGAGTCAGGGAACTCACAGCAGGAATACCTATATATTTAAGGCCACAGCTACACACTCAGTGACTAGGTAAATATTTTGAATAGCTTTGCATGTCATATCTTTCCCAATGTGGCCCCTCATGGTAGTTAAATTGAAGCCTGTATGCAGACCTGGAAATGTCACTGCAGACACTGTGAAGTTCTTGCTGAACCCTGATTATTCAATAGAAAAGAAATACAGTGCCTGTTAGAATTCTAATCATTGGTACTTACAGGTGAATCACAGAATGTTTTAGTTTGGAAGAGACCTCCAAGATCATTCAGTCCAACATATGACCAACACCATAAGCTAACTACTAAACCATGTCCTCAAGGACCAGGTACAAACACCTTTTAAATGCCTCCAGGGATGGTGACTCCACCACTGTCCTGGTCAGGCCATTCCATAATGCCTGACAACCCTCACAGTGAAAAAATATTTCCTAACATCCAGCCTAAACCTCCACTGGCTCAGTTTACCTCCATTTCCTTTGGTCCTATCACAGTTCACTAAGGAGAAGAGGCTGTTTCCCTCCTAGCGCCAATCTCCCTTGAGGTAGTTGAAGAGAGCAATAAGGTCTCCTCTCAGCCTCCTCTTCTCCAGACCAAACACCCCCAGCTCCCTCAGCTGCTCCTCACAAGACTTGTGCTCCAGGCCCTTCGTGAGTTTTGTTGCCCTTCTCTGGACACACTCCAGCACTTCTCTGTCCCGCTTATAGTGAGGTGCCCAGAACTGAACACAGAACTCAAGATGCGGCCTCACCAGAGCTGAGTGCAGAGGGACGATCACCTCCCTATTCCTGCTGGCCACTGAGTTCCTAATACAAGCCAGGATGCCATTGGCCTTCTTGGCCACCTGCACACACTGCTGACTCATATTAAGTCAACTGTCAACCAATACCCCCAGGTCCCTTTCCAACTTACAGCTCTGTAACCACACTTCCCCAAGTCTGTAGCCAGATTTAGTTCCATTGACTACCACTCTTTTAGCCCGACAATCCAGCCAATTTTTTATCCAGTTCCAAGTGCCATAAGTTTCTGAAGAATGCTGTGAGAGATGGTGTCAAAAGCTTTACTAAAATCCAGACAGACAATGTCCACAGCTCTTCCCTCATTCACTAGGTGAGTTATCTTGTCATAGAAGGAGATCAAGTATTCAGACAGGACCTACCTTTGGTAAATCCATGCTGACTGGGCCTGATCACTCAGGGAGGGGAGTTATGTTAATTCCTCTATAACAGCTGCTGGTCCTCAGCACAGAAAGGTCCATTGCCAAGACTAGATTTTAGGTTCACCCTCTAGTTTCAACCTCAAATTCTTCTAATTACTGAAATGTAGTGAAATGAGGCAACCAGGTTAGTGCGCTGCTCATAGAAGCAGTACACAGCCAGGGTCAGCTCCAGTGGCACAGCAGGCTGGTGCGCGGTACTTACACAGCAAACCCGAGCAATGCTGAGGCTGTGAGTTCGAGCTTCACCCCTAGGAGAGCTGTAGTGGTGCAACCAAGTTAGTGCTGTGCTGAGACAAAGCTCCAGGGGCACAACCAGGTCAGCGTGGTGCTTATGGAAGCAGTACAAAACCAAGCAATAGCAAAGTTGAGTGTTCAAGCTGTGTTTGGAAGCCCACCTTTTATTGGCCCCCCCAGTCCTGCTCATGCGCAGTTGGGGCCTGCCTTAATCAGGCACAGGTGGGCTTAACACAAGTTCATGCCCACTACCTGGTAATTAGTGGCACCTGGTTGCCTCATTTCACTACACTGAAATATTTCCATAAAATCATAAATATATACAATCAAGGGGGAAGCAGAAAACAGAGAAGAGAGGAAATTAATTCGGAAAGTAACTTAGTGGGAGATAAAAACTCAGGGGTGTTGTGAAAATGTGAAAAATTCTAAAAGAAAAGGTTATTAAGGAAGTATATATTACATCTATATATATATATACATATATAGATAAAAGTTTCCCACTTTTATCTATAGAAATATTTTTAATTGCCTCATTAGAACATCATTAGAATAATTTCTTTTAAAATATTACAAATACTATAATCATAAGTAAATTACTTTAAAAATTGCTAGAAATCTCCTATATTCATCAGCATAGAATTTTCCTCTTTTTTTTCATGTAACTGAATTCTGATGAGAACATGTAGATGGGTAAGAGGTGCTTTTCATAGATATCAAGAATCTCTGTCTTTGTCATTGGTGATGAGTCATTCTATGAAGAAGACTCATAGAGCTGGAATTTAAAAAGAAAGGATGAGGAAAGGGGAAAAAGGTTAGCAGTGCTATCAATTCAAAACCAAGAAATGCTAAACTCTATAAAAAGAAACATTGTTGTCTTTAAAGTGCATGATTAGCCAAAGGGAAAAATTCAAGCTGTGTCAGAAAGTGCCCTATATTCTGTATATTCTTTGAGTGCTCAGACACAGGAATAAATAAAGAGAGAAATATAAAGTGGGTTTTGTACATTTTTGTTGTTGACAGCAAACTTACCAGATGTAATAAAGACTGAGTACTAGACAGACTTAAATGGAATTCACTAACATTAACACCAGCAAATTTAATATTGCCAGTGCCAACTTACCCTGAGTATTTAATGTATGACAAATTATTTCAAGTAATCATTAAAAACATAGAAACTCAAAGTGATTTTATAACTACATTCCAACCATTTGCCCAGTAGCTCTTCTAATGCATCAGTACACCAAAGAAACTCTTTAGCTTAAAGGGAGATTTTTTTAGGTAAACAGGAAGAAAAAAACAAGCCTAGAGACAATGTCCAGTACTTTGCTAGTAATAAGAACAGCCTCTTCTTGGCAAAGCTAGATTCACGTTTTTTCATTGCTTTGAATCTAAATTATTTTTCTCTATATTGTAATATTAGGATATAAATTTGATTTAGTTTGGTTGGCCTCTTTTACAGGGATGAATGCTTGCCTATGTGAAACAAATTTCACTTTTACTGTGGCCAACTATGTCTTACTACATTTCTGCAGAAGCTGAGAAAGCTTTTGACTTAGTTTATCAGACCAGGTCAACTGGTCTGCATAGGGAATAAACAACAAGCAAGGAGACAAGTGGATATTTTGTGAGATAGATGTAGTGTGATAGACCCTGCAGGGCTTTTCTTCATAACACATACAATGGGGAAAGGAGGCACTAGTGCTTTTTTTTCAGGGGGGGCAAGGGGAGGGTGAATTTTCTACTAAAAGAAGCTAGAACTGGCTGGGGATAGTTATCCAGCTCCTTGAGGCAATCAAGACGCCTCTGGGGAACTTAGACTGCCAGAAGCATCTGCACAGACACAGCTGCTTTGTCCCTGTTGTCATTCCCCTCAAAACTTTTCATCACAGTGTCTTTCCTTAGATTCACTCAAGGTGCCCTATAAGGCCTGTTGTAGCACACAACTTCAAAAGCAGATCTAATACAAATGGAAAAGCAAGCACACACACTGCATTATTTCTGTAGTAAATACATTCTGTGGGAAATGTCCCTGTAATGGTCTTATGGAGGTTACAGCATAGTCAGAGAAGCATGACTGGACTTCTTTGAGCAGTAATCCAGGGGAATAGTCTGTAACAGTTGTGTGATCTGCATATCCTACTAAAGCATATACCTCTGCAACCATCCAGGTGGCACATTACTTTGTTGCAATGAATTGTTGTAAATAATGTTTTAATGAAGGCTAATGAATTTCACAGATGAGTTTACTCAGTTAGAAAAAAAAAAATGTACATATGTAGCTGAGGTGTGGTTTATGCCATATGGCTAATTAAGATGGAAATATTTTATCTTTGAATTTCAGAATGTTTTCTGATTATTAGTCTAAAGTTACATGCTCTGAAATATTACGTGATTGTAATCTTGACAGAGCAGTGTGGAAAATTTTGAGTTTCCTGTTCTTGACGTGAAAGATTTTCTTGGACTATCAAAACAAAAGGCTTTAAAAGTAGTTACTTCACTTCTTAACTGCACTATAAAGACAGATCAATTAATTTTAAAACTATAACATTAGAAAAAGTACATGGTTTTACACAGAAAGAGTTTTTAGTAACACATGTATGTTATTACCATCCTTTACTTCTAATCTGTTCCTTCAGCAGATTTTCAGGTACTGATGCATAACAAAAAGAAAAATAAATTTTAAAACTTCAAAACAAAAATCCAGCCAGTGATTAGAGCTATACAGTTCAGCTGGTGATGAGATGACATATTTAAATTAGTGGGTTTTATGAATAGGTGAGTGACATAGAAAGGAAGATTAGCAATAATATATATAAATAATTTTAGATTGTGTTATATGAAGTGTTATTAAAACAGCTTGGAAACCATGATGTTTAAGGTGTTAAGATTGGTTGTGATATTAATATAGGGTTGAAAGTTCATATTTAGTGTACTATATGCCAGAGCAAGAAAATACGATTGACAGATGTATGATAACTGAAAAACTGACATACAGTTTGATGAATATGAAAAATTTTTTTTGTATGCATCAGATGTACTGGGAAAATTTTGAACTAGTTTTCTTTAGTCTTTCCAAATATGGAACAAGAAAAAGTAGACTGGCCAGTCAGATTGCATTAATTTACTCAAAATGGAGAAATCATAGAATTATAAAATTGTTTAGGCTGGAAAAGACCTGTAATATCATTTAGTCCAAAACTGAACCTCACCTGCAAAGTAACAGTAGCTATTATGTCACGTTGACTGGTTAGACTTTGTTCTTGGAGACTATTTAGACTTTCTAATAAGAGGTCTGCAAGTTATATCATATCACTATAAGAATGTATTTTCTATTATCTGTGTATAAACTTGTTTGGAAGTCTTGTCTGGTGATTACCTCAAAGATGAGAAGAAATGTCATCAAGTTGCACTGGAAGAGGTTTATATTGGACAGTAGGAAAAATATCCTGTCAGGCACTGGAAAGGTTGCCCAGAGAAGTGCTTGAATCACCATCCCTGGTGGTATTTAAAAGGTGTGTAGATGTGGTGCTTAGGGGTGTGGTTTAATGATGTAATTATCAGTGTTAGGTTTATGGTTGGACTTGGTGATCTAAAGGGTTTCTGACTGTAAAAATTCTATGATTTTATGATCTTTGCTGGAAGTAAGAGTTATTTGCATAATAACATCGATAACATTATTTTTCTAGAGCCCATTCTCATGGTTTAACACTAGGACATCATTTAAATGAATGAGATGTTCTCTCTTAACCTCTCTCTCTTCTCAAAAAGGGAGTGTCACAGTTTTATACCATGGAATAAAGCCCTGGAGGGAAAGGAGCCCAAGATAAATGGTTAGTACTCCAAACTCACAAGAAATGCATCCCAACAAAGAGGAAAGCAGGCAAAAATAGCAGGAAGCCTGCATGGATGATTAAGGAGTCTCTGGACACAGTAGTAAACAGCAAGTCTACGCAAGGTGGAAGAAAGGATAGGTAGCCTGGGAGGAATACAGAGAAATTGCCTGAATATTGAGGGTTCAGGTTAGGAAAGCTAACACTCTGATAGAATTAAATCTGGCCAGAAACATCAAGGGTAACAGGAAAAATTTCTATGGACATGTTGGTGATGAAAGGAAGACTAGGGAAAATATGAGCCCTCCCCAGAAGGAAATGGGATACCTGGTTAAAAGGCTACGGTACTCAATGACTTTTTGCCTAACTCTTCACCAGCAAGGGTTCAAGCCTCACTGCCCAAGTCACAGAATACAAAGGCAAGGGCTGGGAGAAGGAACAGCCACCTACATTTGGGAAATATCAGATTTGAGACCATCTAAGGAACCTGAAGGAGCACCAGTCCAGGGGACCTGATGAGATATGTCCACATCTCATGAGGGAACTGGCAGATGAAGTTGCAAAGACTCTTTCTATCATATTTCAAAAGTCATGGCAGTCTAGTGAAGTTCCCACAGACTGGAAAAGGGGGAGCATAACCCCCATTTTCAAAATGGAAAAAAGGAAGTCCCAGGCCAGTCTCACCTTGGTGCCTGGCAAGATCATGGAGCAGATCCACCTGAAAACTGTGCTAATATGCAGGAATAATAAGTAGGTGGCTGATAACAACCATCGTGGCTTCACCAAGGGCAAATTATGCCTGAAGAATTTGGTGGCCCTCTATGATGGGTTTGCAGTGTTGGTGGACATGGGAAGAACAATAGACATCACCTACCTGGAACTGTGCAAAGCATCTGAAACTGTTCTGCTTGACATTCTTGCTCTAAATTGGAGAGATATGGACTTGACAGATGGACCACTTTTAGTATAGGGACTTGTCTGGGAGGTTGCACTCAAAGATTTGTGGTCAATGGAGTAAGAATGGAGAGCATTTAAAAGTGACATTCCTCAGGGGCTGGTATTAGGTCCAGTGCTGTTCAAAATCTTTGCAATATGGGCAGGGGAATTGAGTGCACCCTCAGCAAATTTGCTTAAGACACCAAGCTGTGAGGTCTGGTCAACACCTTGGAGAGAAGGGCATCCATGACAATCTGAAGAGAAAGCTCCAGGAAGACTTTATAGTAGCCTTCAAGTAGTAGTCTTTCAGTCTACCTGAAAGAGGCTTACAAGAAATCTAGAGAGTTTACAAGGGCATATAGTGATAGGGTGGGGATAATGGGTTTATGCTGAAAGGGGGTAGATTTAGACATTGGGAAGAATATTTTTAGTGTGAGGGTGGTGAGACACTGGAATAGATTGTCCAGGGATGTTATGGATGCACCCTTCCTGGAAGTATTCAAGGCTAGGTTCAATGGGGATTTGAGCAGCCTGGTAAAGTGGAAGGTGTCGCTGGGTTTGGACCAAGATGACATTTAATGTTCAGTTCTTCCTCTCAGCATTGTATGTGGTAGATTTCATCTCTATTTCCCATCAGGGAGGTCTCTGCTGTCCAGGGAAGGTTGGGCACAAAGATGGGTCGGACCATTCTGTGCCACGACTTGCAGATGTCAGTCATGGGCATTACCAGCTGAGGTCCTTCGGCTTTGTCCTGTGTTTATCTCATTGTCTGTTCCCTAATTTCCGTTCCTCCTTCAACTCCCAGGATAATTCCTTCAGCCTCCTCTACTTTCTTTCTAGGCCCTTCCCTTTTGGAGCCACTTCTTTTTGGTGAACACTTCTCTTAGGGACTGGAGCATCTCTCATATGGTGAAAGTCTGAAAGAGATGGACTGTTCAGTAAGGAGAAGAAAAGGTTCAGAGGGAGTGTTATAAATGAATCTAAATACCTCAAGGGAGAGTGCAAAGGGGCTCTTTTCAGTTGTGTCCAGTGACAAGACCAGAGGCAATGAGCACAAACTGAAACGCAGGACGTCTCCTCTGAACATCAGGAAACTTTTTCTACTGTGAGGGTGACTGAGCACTGGCACAGGTTAAACAGCAAGGCTCTGGCCTCTGCCCCCCATGGAGATATTCAAAAGCTATCTGGACATGGTTCTGGACAGCCAGCTCTACAAGGAGCTGCTTGAGCAGGGCTGTTGGACAAGACGACCTTCAGGCATCCCTTCCAGACTTACCATTTTGTGATTCTGTGACTTTACACAGTGTGTCAAAACATTAATGTCTTTTAAAATGAAAAGGAAAAGCAAGGTTATGGTATGTTCTTTCTAAAATAATGTAGATGGTAATAAAAATCTACTGCAGGAAAAAAATTTGAAACCTTAAATACATAAACAGAAAAGACTTTGGTTTGGTTTGCTTTAACAAAATTCATGAAAAATTATCGGATCAACATTTTTGGAATCAGAGCAGTTGAGATTAAAGCATGATATTTTAGTTTCCTTACTGTCCTAACTTTTTTTTTAAAACTTCAGCATTTGTAAATTTTTGGAAGAACAATTTATTTGCAATAACTAACGGCAAAACATTTTTTAATTTCAAAATTTTTACTTCTCCTGTTGGAAGGAAACTGTGGTATGTACATCAAAGTCTCATGTACACAGTCTGGGAAATTGAAGTCTTTGATGAGTATTTCATTATAGACAGACACTTGAAAAAGTATAAAAAAAATGAGAAATGAGTGAGATGCTATGCCAGAATAGCTGGTATGGTGAAGGTGATAAGTTAGGGTATAGAATAAGTAGCTTGGGTCTTAAAATAGATTCTTGATCCTGTGTCACAAATATTAAAGGTGATTGCTGAGTACTACGTTATTGGTCAAATTAGTTACTTCAGGCGGAAATTATATCTGAAAGGCAAAGCCTCTCTGATTCAGAAGCTACCAGGAAATTAAACATTCTGATATTTCAGTGTTTTCTAGTAAATATTTTCCTTGGAAAGTTTCCAACTACCTGGTTAAAATTAACCCAGGAGCTTTGTTTTTATATTCATTATAGAAACCAAAACCACACTCCAATGCATGAAGACTGTTTGAATTCAAATATTTTTCTCTTACACTTTTACACTTGAGAGAAATCTTATCCAAAAGTCCAGGAAGGCCAGAATAATAAAAATGACCTAAAAAGAAGACAGGAGTCTTTTTCAGCTTCATGAGTCATAGCTTTGAACAAATACAGTATTCAGAACTGCAAGTTATCTGTGTCTTTCTTTTCACTGGCCTGGAATTTTATTTTATTTTTTATTATCATCTGATCGAATAAAAAAAGTCATCTTTTGTGTGTAAATTGATATAATGCCTGCAACTTTTAATATAAAAGTAGGTTATTCTAACTATGAAGATGTAAACTATGCAATCTCAGTACTGTTACTCAAGTAGGGCTCTAATTCAGCTGTTTAACCCAGCAGACAGAAATTAATTCGAATTACATAAAAACCTACGAAAACCTGGAGAATTTATGAAATTCTTTTTTTTTAAAAAAAAGTCATTCCATAGTTTATACTGAATTCATGCACCATAGTTACCTTGTCTTGTATCTGTCTTGCATATTTGCAGCTGAGACTACAAATTTGCAAACAGATTACCTAAAATCAGTAGGTAACCAAGTATGGCACTGTCTGTACTCATCATTGCCTCTTTTTCATCGGAGAAAATGCCATTCTACCATTCAAAGCATTATTTTGGAATAAAATTTATTCAACAGGTAGAATCACACCACACATAACCACAGAGGACATATAAAAATTGTCTATTTTGCTTCCATTTGCACTTCATTTTTAGACACTGAGAAATTCTTTCTCAGACAGAAAGTATTTCATACCCCACTGCTGCATAAAATAACAGTCAGAACACTGAGATCACTTCAGGAAAAGTTGACTGAAAATTTCTGAAGCAGTGCAAAAATAAGTCAAGTCTTTGCTGCATGAACAAACATTTACAGTCTGGAAAGTCAATGACTTTGGTGTTTCAAGAAGTTCCAAAGTGACTTGTGTGCAATATCCTGAATTTCTTTAAAGTGATGCTCAAATGTTGAAACAGCTGGGAAGACAGCTCTTTACTATTAATTTCCTGAAATCTCAAAGCTTCCTTTGAAGCATATTACGTGAAGAATTTTGAATTATTTTATTTCAGCTTCTTCATTAATATTTATTTATAATTTATTTCCTCACACATAAATAGTCTTCCCGTAGAGATACATATAGAAGAATACAGAATGCATGCAGTAAGCTATAGGCTTTATGTTTCGAGCAACACACAGATGACCTCTAAAAAGACAAGGAGCAAGTACAACATCTGTCATAAAAAATAATATTAACCTTCAACACCCAGGTGTTAAGCTATTTATTTTAGCAGCATGATTAGGAGCCAACATTTGCCAATGGGTCATACTGTCTTTTATCCTCAGTTGCCAGTATACTTTAGGGCTTTTATGTGCTACAGCATCTTCTGCAGAGTTGTCAATACAATGCTACTGCCTGAGCACAGGTTAGGTCAGGTAGTCTATGCCCCTCATCTTTCTCAAATAAGCCATATACTCTGGCACTGGCAAGAAAAACTAAACCACAGAAAACTCAGACCAGTGAGTCGTAATCCTGAAGTCCTCCAACACCACCAACATAAAGGGAGTTTCTCCAGGCTGAACATTTCTCAGTGTACTTTTGCTACTGTGGTATAAAAAGCAAAGTTTCCAAGTAAAAGTATCCTGAGGCTCTTTTACTGAAAAAGTTAAGCTATACTTCTAAAGAATGAGGCAAAAGAGTAGAACAAATCTTCAATTCTATGTTGCCATCATTTCCCTTTCTCTCCCAGCTTTTGACAAGTTTAGTTCTATAAGCTTTAATAACTGCATTGCATAAGAATGTTTGGGTTCAGTTTTCACTGAGAATTTTGTCTAAACATCTTTCAGAGGTGATCTGTAATTGTGACTTGCATAGCATCCTGTAGAAAGGAGTTCTGCATTTCTGAACCATTATTTTCACAAGACTATTAACCCCATGTAATAAAACATCAACATCTTGTTGCATCTAGAGATACAATAATATTCAATAATGACCACTCAGTGTAGGTACAGATCTCTCTCTCTCTTTTTTTTTTTTTTTTTTTTTTTTTGTTTTGTTTAAGTGTGTGAGCTGAATTTGAATAGACACTTAGGTACTTAGAGAAACATAGCAGAAACAGCATGAATTTCCTTGGTTTTGCTCTTATCAAAAGCAAGATCTATAGATGTGTGATATATTACTTAATTTTTTGTTTACTAAAACCAATACATACGTTAAAATTTTTTTGAAACTTTTATCTTTCTATGTCTTCTAATGAAGGGCAAGAAGAGTCCACTTATTTTAGTTTTATTAAATACCAGCAATGCAAGGAAACAATGTTTCCATGTCCAGTGTCTTTCATCAAACTTCACAGTTGAAGTGTGGATGAATCTGATTCCTTCAAGCCTTTTCTCCCAGATTCCTCACCAATTAATACATATGATTAAAGAACTTGCAAAGAAAAAGATGGTTGTTTTTACCCTTTTTTTTTTTTTTTTTTTTTTCAAAATATTTATTCCCCGAAGAGCAAATTTCTATCCAGGTTTTAATTTGTGATCAAAAGAGAAAGACTTACTAAGGTACTAAAATCCTAAGGGCCAAGACAAATGTAAGATGTGAGATAAAGTTTTTAGCATTTTTTTAATCTGTTGAACTCCTTATCCTGCAATAAGTACCTGAAGTACTTCACTACTTGTTGTTTGTTGTATGTGCTTGTTTTTTGCTGATGCTAGTAAAGATACAGATCAAAAAAATAGTAATTTTGGCAATTCTAACAATTTTAGTTGAATTCCAAATTTTGTTGATAAATAGTGAAGCCTACTGTAGGATGTGTATATGTTATACTTCATGTATTTCACTAGCCATTCATCCAGCTTCTCATTTTATCAGAAAACCAAATGTGTGAATTTTTCATATCAGGATTTGTAAAAGATTTTGCAAGAAAATTTTGGAATTGATAATATATATGTGTGTGTAAAACACAGTTCACATCAATCAAACCAAATAGAAATTATGAAATTAGATATATTTTAATTCTTCCATATGTATACATACATGAGTATATAAATATACATGAATGTGATGTTTGCAGGTGTATTACTTCTTCATAACTTCCAGTTGTAATAGGGCTAAAGCTGTTGAAAAGCAGTGTTATTGTATTTTTTTTCAATTGAGTTCCAATTAGTTAACATACTACTGACTTTTTTGAAAGGAACAATAAGATCGGTTTCTAAAGCATGATTAAAACATAAAGAGGAATGATACATTTTGACTTAATACATAGTTCAGGATGTTTATGTCCTTTTTCAAAATTAATGAATGAAAATCAATCCAGGTTCCATTGCTGAACAGCTATTTTCCTCCTCCAAGAGATCTGCACACACCGTAGTCAGTAATAGTACAAGAACGAATAACATTTTAAAGTGTTAAATCAGACAAGTAGCTTTTCAATTTAGCCCCAGAGCTAGAGAGTAATATTTTTCATTTGAAAAAACACCTCCCTTCCAGTCCTAGAAATCTCCAGAGACAAAGAAAAATACATGGGTTCAGGACTAAAAGGTCAAGAAAATGGATACTGACAGTCTAACAGCTGGGTTGGATTTCTCAGCTGGTCTATTAAAACTCCAATTGGTGGCTTTTGGGTTTTTTGTTTGTTTGTTTGTTTGTTTGTTTGTTTATTTTGTTCTTCTTGAAAGGCAAAATTGACTTCAAATGGAAAGTATAAAATAAAATATGTAATAATATTAAATATTAAATATTCTGTTTTGCAGAACTAACAGAAATGTTTAACTGCTTTAATAGGTCATGAGACTAGAACTAATTTTAAAAATTGCCGGAAAATGCTGATCTAGAAAAATTAAAACACTACATATATGAACCAGGAAAACAAATCGTTCAATTCCTTGTCTTCCAAATAAATCTAAGTGATTTTCCCATACTCCCACAACTCATTTTATGAATTTCTTCTGCTCTCCATCTGCTGAGCTGCCTGTCTTTGCAAACCCATGTACACCACAGCTGTTCATCCTGTGAAGCATCCAAAAAGACTTCAAAGTTGGTGAACGAAGCAGCCTCTTACCTGGCTGAAGGCAGAGGTCCCTGGGATGTGTACAGTGGCATAACCAAGCTGTGTCAGGACCAGCTTGAGCAGCTTTGCAGGGCAATCAGGTATTTAGGTAGATGCATTTCACAGGGTGCATGAGGAACTTTAAGGTTTCCTTGGCAACTGGCTCTGGCTGCTGCTGATCTGGAGATTTGACTAAGCAGCTCCCAAGCTTTCCAGATGGCTGGAATGGCTCACTTTCTGCATAGCTGACCTGCCCGACTGCCAAGCTCATTGAACTATTGACAGCTACAAAAAGGTAGAAATCAAAGTTTTCCTGGAAGCAGGAACTGCTAGGAATTACTGCCTGGTGACTGAATGCTCCTCCTGCAGACTCACAAAGCTCACTTAGCTAATGTGCTGGTTTGCAGAAACCTGGTAAGAAAGCAATTCATTAAAGGGAAGCCAGGGAAATCTGGAAACAGTACAATCTTGTGGGCTTTTGGTTCCACTAAAAAAAAACCCCAATACTTTTTAACTTTTCACTTTTTGAATTGGTTGCAGTCATTGGTAAATAGCAGAACTTTTTTGCAGGTCAGACATTTTGCTCCTTAGGCAGCTCATGCCAGCAGTTATGAATGGCTTTGTACACATCTCCTTGAAAAAAAAAAATAGAATTCAAATGAGAACGGTTTATTTAGTATAACATACAATTAGCTCCTTTCATGGATGAAACTACTATTTTTTAGTAGATTCACTTAATGATAATTCTACTCTTTTTTTTACCAGTAAATCTAAGGGTATGGATTAAGGCAAACATCCCAATCCTCATATGTTTATTTTCTTTCATTGTGTTTTAGACAAAATCAGATTCCTACTCTAATAGCCTTAGGCAGAATTTATTGCCACTACTGCCAGCTACCACTGTGTGGTTACTGATCCTTTGCTTTCCCCCATGAGACAGCAAAGTACTGGATATTCCTATTTTATGGCCAGGGTCTTAGAAGCATTATCTATAATACTGCTCAGCCTGTGCAGCCTTAAGTCTAGTGCACTCCAAGTCTTAACTCTAAGGGCCTATATCACTATATTTTCTCAGCTGTCTGTACTCAAGTTGCTTACAATCCTAACCTGTCTTCTTGTCTGCTATTCTTGGTACTGTAGCTGCTTGCTAGAAGAGACACCAATCTGCCTTATCTAACCATCACTAATCACAATGTGGTTCTCTAAGGCCAGATGGATACGTCTGGGGAATGGGAGAATCTGCTCAAGTGTTCTGATAAGCTCAGGGCCTCTTTCCCTCTATTGATTATAAAAAAATCTGGATGACTACAGATAACATTTTCTGAGATGAGTGCTACACTGAATGATTTGTCCCAGAGCTCCTAGAAGATAGAAGTGCAAGGTGCATCTTATTTGTAAATTAGAATACTAATTACTAATGTACAATCCTAATTATTAAACCATCTTTCCATTTTGTCTCTGTATTGTTTCCTATCTCTATATTTTATTCCTACTCCTTCTTTCTTCCTACTCTTCAGCAAAGTGATCTTAATTTAAAGAGACAATAACTTCCTTAGAGTCTTTAAGCAAACCCTGGAGTCATTAAGTAAACGCTTTCAATGATTATTGGAACATGGTAAGACTATTAATCTTTTAACTTTTAATACTATGAATTTCCCTTGTTAGTTTCCCAGGATGTAATTAGTTTGGGTTGTTGCAAATGCTCACTTGTTTAATTCATTCACTGCTTCTCTCACATTTAATATTGGTGGCAGACAAACTCCCAACAATCTTCATGTCTCTAAAAATGAATATATTAGGTATGTTTTTTCTCTTTGAAAAGCAATGCTGTAGCAGGATATATGTAGTTTTGCTGTGAAAATCTGGGTAGCAAAATATGTTTTGAGACAAACTGTTCAGACTAGGACACCATAAAATACCAAATTTTATTTTTATCTACCACTCGAGCCAAAACAATTTCTTTGATGTGATGAATTTTCAAAACACTATAAAAACCTGATTATTTTTCAAGGTAGGTTTAACAAATTTCCAGATCTGATCAGAATATCTTACATTTATGCTAAACAGGTATCAGGAATCCAATAATAAAATAAAACAGAATCATGTTCCTTTTGGATACGATGGACTATAGGGCTAATACAGTCTGATGCTGCACATGGTAGCCCAATCAGTCTAGCAAGGTGCTGGAAGGCAGAATGGACAAATACTTTTTATACCAGTTTTATCATCTGCTACCATGCAAATGGCTGCTGCTTTTTCTTGTAGATGTGAGCAAAACTGTCACAGGAAACTGTCTTAACCACTTTGCTTATTCAAACTTAAAAAAACTTCCTGAATCTACTTTAACTTTCCAGGTCTGAAGGGAGTAGAACAGTTTCAAAATGTTATTCTCAGCTGTGTTCTCTAACTTTCAGAGTTTCAGTCCGAATCTCAATGTGTTTTCAGTGCTGCAATGCCCGTGTGTCTCTGTCATTTTAAGACCTTTCTGATCAGTATGACTTTCACTGTATAGCTGTCCTCACTCTTAGTTATTCACTGTAATAAATGCAATTTATGTGACTCCTTTGTTTAATAGTGAACAGGTATTATTAATTCATGATCTATAAAATGAGACTGGAGCCTCATAAACATTCAGTTGAGAAGACTCTCTAACAAATTATTTACATTGAAATTATTGAGTGATTCATAACAACAATGCACAAAGAATCTGATTGGTATTTCTTCCTGTAGTTAAAGCACCACAGGACATAATTAAAAATACTTAGAAACACCACCTCCATAATTTTCAAATGATTCCTTGTATTCTTGGTCTATGAGTGATAACAATTGTTGGCTGTAAATGTTCTAGCTTTCAATTATTCAGCAAAGACAACAATTCCACAGTACACACAATGATAAAAGCAGTTTTCAAGTTTATATCATCCTGCACTGATGTGCCTCCGTAGAAAAAATCTAGAAAATACTTTGTTGAAAGATGCAGTTTAAGGAGTGGTACAATTTTCAAAAGAAAAACAAAATCTTTCATTAAACCTTTATGTTCCCACAAGTTTGTTTACTAGTTTGTTTTCCTCCTTTCATTGAATGCACACTGTATGATTACATTCTTAACTTTGACAGTGGTTAATTTGCAGATGTTTTAAAACTGAGAGCAGTGCACTGTAGCAAGTATTTGTCTGTAGGCTTTCCAATAGAATATATGAAATCTGGAGATGGGGAAAAATAAAAGTAGTCAACAGAGACTTCATGCTCTTAGTTTATTGTGCTGAGTGGGAGCCCTTTTTTATAAAGTAATTTTTTGTGTTAAACTTTCTAGATTCTCTCCCCTCCCAGCAGGGAAATAAAAAAGCTTTTGGAAATGCTGTCTTTTGAAAAATGGAAAAACACTTAGAGTTTAGTCCTTACAGGTAAGTAATGGTTTTTGAGCCTATTATGTTCTATTTTTTGTAAGGGTAGTGAAAGTGTGTGATCAAGAGCTAAACTAATCTTTGATAGTGTCATATAAAGGATGTAGGCAGTTCTGGCTTAATATCAGCCAGAACTGACATTAACATTTATTCTGGGAATCCATGTAAATCAGAGGAATCACTATTTGTGAGTCTTGGCCTTGGATGTGCTTAATAAGCTAGAAATTTTTATTAATTAATTTGGAGTAGTCATGACAAAACTAATTACTTTAAAAATGAGCAAAGAATTTTGGCAGAAAAAGAGGTGACATTTTATTATGGTAAATAAATCTCTCCTCCACAATATTCAACAGTGCTGTACTATGTGCAGTGCATAGCAAAAGGGAACAGGTTATGCACTAAGTTCATCTAATAAGAATCATAATATAAGGATTTATCACAGTTCCCAGGTCTTTGAGTTATTCTTCAGAGCAAACCTATAGGAGTGATCTCATGATCTTCAGTTTGTTGGTTTGTGGTTTTGGTTTTTTTGTTTATTTTGGTGTTTTTCTTTGTTTGTTTTGTTGTTGTTTTGGTTGGTTGGTTTTGGTTTTATTAGTTTTTTGGTTTTGTTTCTTTGGGGTTTGTTTTTTTTTGCCATTTTCTTTACTCATAACTGTGTTGGTGGAGAGCAAATAGGTGCTGGATGAAGAAGAAATTCACAAGGTGTTTTAAAATTAACATAAAGAGCTCTTTAATAAGGATTAAGAGAGGTGAACTTGCTCAGGGTGACTGCATTTTTCTGAATGAGAGTTTATTTTTTACTTTATATATGTATATATATCTAATATATAATTTTGTTTATAATTAATATATAGTTTATATATTTAATATTTTCTGAAAAATGTTTGCTATAGACTAATATTAAACCCGTAATTGCTAGATTATAGATTGATATAAAACCAGTAATAATAAGAAAAACTAAACAGCAGTTAATTAAATTAGAACTATTTACAGCAAAATATTAAAATTTTGAACACTATTATTATTACTAGTAAAAACCTCCTCCTAAATAAACATAAATCTGCATCTTCTAAAAAGATTTTGTTAAACAACCACTTTAAAAATTTATTAAGTGAAAATTGTTCTAAATTTCTTGAATAATTTATATTCTATACATATATTTGAAGTTAGAAAAAGTGATTAAATCAGGTAACTTCACAACTAATTACTCCAGATGGAAAAGTCAATGCATTTCAAACCTGCTACACTGGTATAATCTCATTTTGGTCTTGTGCTTTTCTTCTACAAATGAGAAGTATCCAATATTGTGGAAAACTTGTCAGTCTGACTGGAGGAGCTAAGTATGCTGTAGTGCATGTTAGTTTAGGTTAAAAATATCTTCTTAATCTCATGGGATTTTACCCTTGTTTTTTTCAGTTAACAAACAATAAAAAATAACCCACGTTTTGGGAGCTGAAGATATGTACAAAGTACATAAAATTCCCATAAGTTTATCAACTTCTTTTTATGTTTCAATGCAAGCACTGTCCTGTCAGATATGATGTAACACTAATATTATGTGACAAATTGTAATCCAGTGCAACATGATTTGATGTGCTAATAAAATAAAAAATTGTAAATGTACATTACCTATGGCAAACAGTCCTGTCAAAACTAATGAAAATTATAATATTTGCCTGCCACAGATGAGTAGAACTTGGTTTTATGCTCTTTTCTGACATGTGATCACATTGGGGTACCGATAAGATATGGTTAAAAATACTTCTGTCTAAAGAAGTGAAATTTTGACGCGAATGAAAGCAATGTGCAGAAAATTGGATTTTTTGACAGGGAGGTGAAGGATGAAAATGTTGCACTTGTCTGGCTGAGGTCAGGTATAAAGTGACATAACCTATACACCTCCAGTTGGATGCTATTGAGTTTCTAATATCATGCCTGAATACCATCCTCAAAAACATTGCTGTCAAAAGGGATTCAGCTGAAGTAAAATGTTGATTAACAAAGATGGTGACATTTTCCCATAAGTGGCACCTGTGGCAGTTCTACATCTGGCTGGTATTTGGGAGATATTTTGAGTATTTTTCAAGTTCATCTTCAGCTGAATATGAATAATGTGCTAACTCTAAAGGATTGCTGGAAGCTGGGCCCCAGGGTTGCTTGAGAGCATAAACTTTAGCTAGTAGTTAGACCAGACTTCCAGATAAGGCAGAGGTATAGGAAATGGTTTCTTAATATTGTGTTCTTGGGAACATCAGCATGCAAACCAGCAAAGCTGACTGCTAGCTGAGTCTTTGCACACTTCCTGAGGTTTCATTCTTTGGCACTCTCTTCTATCTCCTCTAAATCCTCATCTATATACCCTACAGAGATCATTGTAGACACTTAAGCTGTTCTTTTGTCACTTAAGTTCCAACCAGCATTGCTTTTACCACTTATATGCACTTCATATCATGTTCACTGTATTAATTTTAGCTTTTGTAGGAGGTCTTATTTCTTTTTCTGAGTAAAACATGTTTGCTAAGGAATTCCTTATACTTTTGTTATGATTAGAGAAACTACTAAACATTAAGAGTCATAGTAATGATCACTACACCGTATGTACACACACACAAGCACACATACATAAGTATGTATAGAGAGATATTAATGACCATTGTAATCATAATCACTTCCAAGTAAGAGCACACAGCTTCCAGAGATGATTCAGTAACTCAGAAACAGAGGATTTTTAAAGTAGAGAAGCTGAGCTCAGAATCTAGGAGACATTTCATGCAAGGGAACTTTCTTCCCAGGAAAGGGCCAAACCAGCAGAAGTTTGTATAGGCAAAGGTGAAGATAATGATAAAGTCTAAAAGTGTCCTGGTACTCATGATCTGGGAAACCTTCAATTAAGACACTTGGATTTCCCACTGTTCATCCTGATCTTCCCCAATGCAGCATTTGGCTAGTATGATCACAGATGAAGGTCCCAAATCATAGAATCATAGAATCATCATAGCATCATAGAATGACTAAGGTTGTAAGGGACCTTAGAGATCATCTAGTCACAACACCCCTGCATAGGCAGGGATGCCTTCCACTAGACCAGGTTGCTCAAGGCCCCATCCAACCTGGCCTTGAACACTTCCAGGGAGGGGGCAGCCACAACTTCTTTGGGCAACCTCTTTCAGTAAAAATATTTCTGCTTCATGAATCAAGTAGAGATAAGACTACATTTTTCTTTAATTCTCCTGAAGACAGATAATAATTTTCACTATATGGTGAATACTTCTATAGTAAGACATACATACAAGCCTGTAATACCCATATGAGTTATAATACCTATATAAGTTATTAAGAATCTACTTTGTATAAAAAGGTTTTATTTACTTAGTACATACAAGTTATGTAAGTTACTATGTTTATTTAGTGCACAATAAGTTAAATGGTTTTCTTTGCTCTCTTGCAACAGAAGAGTGTTTCAGAGGGATTTGGATGAAGAGTGATCGCTCTCTGGTTTACACTGACGTAAGTGAGAAGCACCCTTATGGCAATTATTGTAGTTATTTGAGTTTAAAATGAGTGTACAGAGGATCAGAAAATAAATGTCAATCCTGTGTCATGATGGTGAACAGAAGTTTGAACTGAACTGAAGGGTGAGGGAGAAGAATCAGATTTGCTAAAGGCTAGATGAGCAAATCCTGATGAACAAAACATTGGAGGGATTGTCTAAGTAATCTGAAAGTAATTTATATTCAAATTAATGTTTAATTTGTTCTTACACATTACACAAAAGCTTTTTTCTCTTCACCTCCATTATCATTGATCATTATCACCTCCAAAAGAAAAGTGAAACACTGCAAATAGTCCCAAATCAGACTAGTCAGTGCATAAGGCTTTATAAAGTATGATATCTCCTAAGGTAATGTTTCAGAGAGCTCAACTCATGAGCATGAAGTGCTTCCCAGCTGCTAGTCAGTGTCAGAAAAGTGAAAATATTGGTAGGTTTTAAATAATTTTCTCTCTTAATTAGGATAAGTCATCAGAAAATCAAGACAAGGTAAACATGGAAATGTATCAAATTTTTATTCATACTGAAATTATTTATATTTCCATGTCCAAATTACAATAGAAAAAATGTATTAATGTTTACTTGATAATAACAGCAGTTATGGTAAAAAAAAACTGTGAAAATACAGAGTTCATTGAATCACATCTAAAAATATAAACTAGATTTCTCTCTGTTAAAGTGAAAATTAAATTTACATGCACAACATCACTCTTAACTATAATTTCTACACACAAAAATTTCTCAAATTTATTTCTTATCATGATAAGACTGGTTTACTAAGTGAAGAAAAGATCTTAGAATTAAGTAATAAGCAAATGCTTTCTGCAATTTGCAATTTAAACTCTGATAGAAAATTAACTGTCGTGGCATTATCATGTCTGGGAAAAAGATTTCCTATTTTCCTGAAAGCAAAATAACATGAGACAATTGAAGACAACTGTATCTTTTTTTCTTTTAAATAAAATCTCCCTAGTGAATTGAAAATGCTTTTTTATTCTACAGTTGACAACCTATTACCTATGGATTTATAATTAGGAAGAAAATAGCCTTTAAATTAAAAAAAAAAAATCATTCCTTTTAGTTGGAAATAGGCAGTTGGATTTTATGAAAATGTAATCCCTAAATCTGTTGAATTGTGATTGCTTTTTTATGTACAACAGCTTTGTCAAACACAAAATTAGGAGATATCACTCCCTCATTGCTACTCTATTGAGATTGAAATAGTTATTTACCATAGCTATTTACTGCAAACTGTAGTATCTCAATACCCAACATTTTCAATTCTATTGCACTATATTATTATCATAACACTACTTTATTTTATAATTGGGACTATTTAAATTTTATTTTCATTTTGCCTCAAATTACTGGAAAAGGAGCTTGGGAGACAGTTCAGTATTTTGTTAAAATATTTGAGGAGAGTATTTTGGATATAAACTACAGTACACATATTATAATATTAAATGAAATGCTATTTTCAAAAAGAAAAAAAAGTCAGATTCAAGTTGTCCAGGTCATCTTTAAGCTTTTCACCAGCTATAATTGTTCAATTTCACCCATTCATTACAAACTGTATTTAGTTTTCACTTACGGTTCTAAAGGTATGCTTAATTTGCTACTTCTGCCACAGTCTTCCAGTGTAACTCAACAGAAGACACCTGGGAAAAATCTCCTAATAGTGACACTTCCCACTTCCCTGTGTGTATTTCATGGAGGAAATGAGTATCCTCATTCTACTGCTGTGTATGAGAGGCAGGAAGAAGGAAGAATTGTCCTCTTCTCACTCCACTGAGACCTAGGAAACCAAAGCACATTACTTTGGAGGTGATCCAGCTCTCATGTGCAAATTCAGTGAGACTAATCATTGTTTTTCTCAGTTGCATATTGCCTATTTCAGCTTCTAAATTAGCACTTACAGAGATTCATAGAATCATAGAATTGGCTGGGTTCGAAGGGACCTCAGAGATCATCAAGTCCAACCCTTGATCCACTCCCACTGCAGTTACTAGACTATGGCACTGAGTGCCACATCCAGTCTCTTTTTAAATATCTCCAGGGATGGAGAATCCACCACTTCCCGGGGCAGCCCATTCCAATGTCTGATCAGTAAAGAAATTATTTCTAATATCTAACCTAAACCTCCCCCGGCACAACTTAAGACCATGCCCTCTTGTCTTGCTGAGAGTTGCCTGGGAAAAGAGACCAACCCCCACCTGGCTACACCCTCCTTTCAGGGAGTTGTAGAAAGTGATGAGGTCTCCGCTGAGCCTCCTCTTCTCCACACTGAACAGCCCTACCTCCCTCAGCCTCTCCCCATAGGATCTGTGCTCGAGTCCCTTCACCAGCCTGGTTGCCCTCCTTTGGACCCACTCCAGGACCTCAATCTCCTTCCTAAACTGAGGCCCAAACTGGAAACAGTACTCGAGGTGTGGCCTCACCAGGGCTGAGTACAGGGGCAGAATCCCTTCCTTGGACCTGCTGGCCATGCTGTTCCTGATACAGGCCAGGATGCCATTGGCCTTCTTGGCTACCTGGGCACACTGTTGGCTCATGTTCAGCTTCTTGTCAATCCAAACTCCAAGGTCCCTCTCTGTCTGACTGCTCTCCAACCACTCTGTGCCCAGCCTGGAGCTCCCCATGGGGTTGTTGTGGCCAAAGTGCAGGACCCGGCACTTGGCCTTGTTGAACCTCATCCCATTGGAATCAGCCCAACTCTCCAGTCTGTCCAGGTCCCTCTGCAGAGTCCTCCTGCCTTCCAGCTGATTGACAGTTCCCCCCAGCTTAGTGTCATCTGCAAATTTGCTGATGATGGACTCAATCCCCTCGTCTAAATCATCAATAAAGATATTAAACAGAACTGGGCCCAACACTGATCCCTGGGGGACACCACTAGTGACCGGCCGCCAACTGGATGCAGCACTGTTCAGCACCACTCTCTGGGCCCAGCCCTCCAGCCAGTTCCTAACCCAGTGCAGAGTGCCCCTGTCCAAGCTGTGGGCTGACAGCTTTTTCAGGAGAATGCTGTGGGATTCAGAGATTAGATTAGGTCTTTCATATTTCAATGGCCTTTTAGTTCCCAGTTGATTTTCTGTTAGGTTCACAGAATGCTCATTGCAATTTATCACCAGCCACTATAGACATGGTTTCTCATCAACAAATGTGGTGGAAGAAGGATATGGCCTCATATTTCCTTTATACAGTGCCACAGATGATATCACTCTCAGACCACCAAAACATACATACCAGAAAACACTTCTTAAATTTGTAAAAAAAAAGGAAAATAGTGAACATTTAATGATATTTGTTTAATGCTCAAAAAAGACTATACAGAGTGGAAGAAATCTTTGGATAACATAAAAGAAAAATAACCTTACCATGCAAATGAGGACCTAGAAAGAAGAAAGACTCATATTCCTTCTTCCAGAGGATCTTTTGTTTGATCTTGATTGTCTTTAATATAGACCATATGGACAGACCATAACAAGATTCATCAGACAGCTTACATTTAAATTTCTTAACAGAGAGGCAATTTAAAAGTGTAATTTCAGTCATTTGGGGGTTATCTTCAAGTAAAAGCAGTTGTGATGACTGTTTTAAATAAATGAGCAGTACTGTTTAAATACTGTCATTTTTTGTTCTAATAAGTATCAAAGAAAATTAAGTATAAGTGTGACTAGTCAGTGTCAATACCATGTGGAGCTTAATTACTTCACCCCAAATTATATCTAACGTCAAATTCAATAAACGGTGACATCTGAAAAGTGTTTTCATAACAGATTTCAAACATCTGACTGATCTTTTAACAGTAGTTGATGGTAAGAAATTCCAGAGGCCAATGGGAAAACAATGTCTTTTTATGGGGTAAATTACAGCAACACTAAAGACTTTAGGAGTGGTTTAATTTTATTTGATCTTATACAACAAAATATTAAGTTTGAGCAGAACCACAGAAAAATCCGACATAATCCATTTTAGCCTGGGAAAACCAGGAAATAAATACAGTCTACTGCAAGTGTCATATTAGGACAAAACAGGTGTCTAACTTTTGACACATTTCAGGAGACAGATATTTAAATATTTCTGAAAATTGACCATAATTAGAATTGTTCTGAAGTAGAGAGCTTTGGGAAGAACTTCGAGAAAAAGATGTTCAAATTCTTTTGCTAGGGAATTAATTCTAAGAAGAAAAATACATTTTTTTCATGAACTATGAATGTGACTGAAAAATTACTATTCCTGTCACACTTTTTAGCAAACTGTCTAAACTCGTAGGTGCTAGTCAGTATTTCTTTTGTGTAATTCATTATTTTCTATACGAATAAAGCTCAAATTTTACAACTTTACTGCTAAAGAAGAGAGGAAAAGAAGGAAAAGCTTCTTAGTGTTTTAACCAAAGAAAAAGAAGGGTGTTGAGCCAACTTAATTTTATTATTGTAACCAAAATCCTTAAACAACAGTAGAAAAGATATAAAAAAGATAGCTTTGTAAAAATGTAACATATAATGTAAGTGCTGGAAAACACGTGGAAGACACGGATTTTGTTTTGTTTTTTAACAGAATTGCTTACTTTTGCAAAACCAGCTTGGTTTTTTTGGTTTTTTTCCATTTCTTGCCCAATGAAATCCCAGTGGAGCTCGGAGCTTTGTTCTTTTTTCCCTCAGATATTTTAAGTAAAAAGAAAGGAAAAAATAAATGTTGCCTGAAATCCATGAAATGTTAGTCTGGCATAAAACAGTCTCTTGTTTATTTTGCTATCAGTTAGCTTGACTAGATTTCCAGACAGCTCTTTTTTCTCTGAAACAGTCATATATAACTTGAAGCATTGGCATGTAATACATTATTGCTTGGATATGCATTGATAGTCATATTATAAAAAAAACCAAATTACTTCAGTTTTATTTTAGAGCACTAAAGAAATTATGTTCAAATTTTATACACAGCAAAACAATACACAAGTATTTATATATATATAAATATACACATATGTATTATTTATTTATAATACATAAAACTGATGATCCTGTAAAATTCACAATGTTCACAGCAATTAAGTTTATTGGGACTGATGATTTCATTATTGAAAGAGTTTAAATCATCAGTGCCTATTTCAATTTAGCATCGTTCAATTACACACAAAAGCCCAAATCTTCACTACTTTTAAAGAGGGAGAATCAAGCAATTATCTTACAGTGTAGAAAGACATATGTCTCTATTAATTTTCATTCAGTTTCTTACTAAAAACCCTGGTGTATACTTAGACTGCTACATGGGATAAAAAAATCAAAGCAAGAACTTATTTGACAGAATTTCTTCGTGTAGTTTCCAAATCAACCAGCAAGGAAATTCAATATTAAAAGAAAAACAAAAACAAGAACAAGAACAAGAAGAACAAGAACAAGAACAAGAACAAGAACAAGAACAAAAACAAGAACAAAAACAAAAACAAAAACAAAAACAGAAACAAAAACAAAAACAAAAACCACCCACAAAGAGCAAAGCAAAACAACAAACAACAACAACAACAAAACTTAATTATTGATCTTTTTGTATTGTTCGATGTAATATTTACTATACACAAAAAACACAATAAGCATCTCCCTGAAGCCAATAGCAGGGTGTTTATTTGGGAAAGAGTTAAAGATAATGAAGCAGAAATAAGCTTTATTACTCCTTGTTTGAGAAAACACAACTTCAGCATGCAGAGCATCTCAGAAGAACTGCTTGCACAGCAGGTGTTGCCTTTCTTTGGTCTGAGGACTGGGGACTGGGAATGTACATGAGGACAGCTGCTTCAACTCTGCTTGTCATACAGTGTGTAGATCAGTTCTGAATAACATGAATGCACAGGGGCAGGTTCAGATGAGGGAACTAGTTCCTTCTCAAATTTTATAGGCCAATGAGAACCGCCATATATGATGCACAGTATGATGCACAGCATCATCCTATAGGACAGCAGCATCCCAATGGCATGATATACTTCTTCCTCACCCAAAATGTCGATGTCTGCTTAGGCTTCTTACATAAAGATATCAATCATTTTACAATCAAAACTCTACTTCCCTTCCCTTTATCCATCCCTTTTCTTCTAGTCAAATCACAATACCTTGAGTTCACCACAATGCATATCCACTCAATGTTTTTGTTATGAGAGCTGTTTCTGGTTCACTGTTAGGCCAAACATGAATACCTCCCAATGGGCCCTGGTTTAATGAGGTGATTACTGGCTCAATGGAACTAGTGATATAAACAACAGTCTGTTACATTTTCCCCTCTAATTATGTTTGTTTAGCTTGAATTCTGGGATCTCGGTCTTTAAAAAAAAATATTAATGTAAAAAAGTATAACTAATGTATGATTAGAATTTCTTGAACCATTTAAATATTTTATTTTTAGGACCAAAGGACTCAATCAAAACATTTTTATTTGCTTTAAGCAGGTTGTTCTGAGATTTTTCCACTGCTGGTTTATATCCAAATAAAGTGGTAGCAATGAAAAATGCCACCTGAACTCTCATGTACTGGTTTAGTGAAAGGTTTGAAAGCTCCATGTGTCAGCTATGCTAAGCAACACCTCATTGTAAAATTGTTCATTACTGTTACTGGTCTATAATTTTCACAGCATGTGTAAATCTTGATTATAGAGGAATAGCTGCAGACTTTCTTGCTTTATTTAACTGGTTCCATGGGAAAGATATTTTCCAATACTCCTTAAGGTACATCTTTATTCTTTACAGTTACATCCTTATGAGAAGGCTTATGAATCTGACTCAATTTAATATTTGAACAAAATCTTCACTTAACGTATGCCTTTGTTTCTCTATGCCCAGTTCATATAATATGTGAAGTTTATATTATTTATATTATTAAATTTGCATCACTTTGAACTATTAAGTCTTATTTTTTTAATCATGAATTTCCAGTGGTTGTCACAGTGTCCTCTTGGAAGTGGTGTAATCATCTGCCCTTATTTCTAGGGACATAATTTCTTAAAATATTTTCTTGCACCTATAGTGCAAAAGATCAATCAGTCAGTGAAATCTCTTAATAAAAAGCCAAACAATGCCTTTATTAATTAGACATTACTGCTGGTGTAATATCCAGCCTAATGAACCCAATCAATCACAAAATTAGTTGCATAAGAAAGCAAGAAAGCAAGCAAGAAAGTAAGAAAGCAAGCAAGCAAGCTAGAAAGAAAGAAAGAAAGAAAGAAAGAAAGAAAGAAAGAAAGAAAGAAAGAAAGAAAGAAAGAAAGAAAGAAAGAAAGAAAGAAAGTTAGCTCTCCCATTTGGCATTGTTCTGAGTCTGCAAAGAATTGTACACCTGAAACAGAAATGAAAGTGAATTCACTTGAAGAACAGCAGGTGCTGCATCAGCAACACCAAGTAAAATCTGGAACTGAAAGAAGAAAACTCCTCAGCTCAACAAAATTTGTTAGTGAAAACATAACTTGAAAATGTTGGCCACATGTGAATGTTAGCATAGTTATTTCTAAAGGATAGTGAATAAATCAGCTCCTTCTGGCAGAGTTTAAAAGTTTATATGGAGACACATGAGCCATCTCTGGGAATAGTTATTCTAGCAGGACACTGGCTGCCAAGAGACCTCTCTGTGCTGTAGTGCTGCTGTATGCTAGAAGTGGAGCTAAAAAGAGAAGTGAACTTCATTTGAACTTCAGCTAATGACTGGGTGGGATCTTCTAAATTTCCTGGGTTATTCCTGCAGAATAAGCTTTCATAATTTTATGGTTTAACATTGGGCTCTCAATTAGACTAATGACAGACGTTCTCTATTAATCCCCCTGCATTCCCCTGTTGAGGAAGAATGAGGGAGAAGGAGAGAGACTTAGGGGTTGGAAACTAAACTACACAGCTGTAAAGAAACAGCAATGATAAGAGTGTGGAATCCCCTACTTTGGAGTTATTCAAAACCTGCCTGGATGCAGTCCCGTATAATGTGCTCTAGGTGATCTTGCTTTAGTGGGAGAGTTAGAGTACATGATCTCTGGAAGTTCTTTCCAAGTCTGATAATTCTGTGAAAAGGAAAATTATTAAATATATGCAAATATACATAAAAGCCATATCAGGCTCCTCCACACTTTTCTCAAAATATTGCTGACAACAACACCGAGGCTGCAGAGCAGGCCCTGGAAAAGTCCCAGGCTGGGCTCTTGCAGTCAGCAGCAGGAAGAAACTGGAGACAGGAATACACAGATTCAGGACTGGAAGCAAAGGCAGATGAATCATCAGAATCCTCCCAAGATGCCAGCCGTGGAAAAAGAGGTTTGATCCTCATGGTCCCTTATAGACATACTGATTATGAAGGATATGGGAACTTTTGGTCAGTTTTGGTCACCTGTGTGCTACGTTCCTCCATAAAGAAGTGTTGCAGGTGTGACCTCTTTACTCTCTTTCTCTTTCCGGAGTATAAGATGTTTCTCAAAACTGAGCATTGGCCTTGGTTCTGCTTAACACTCCATAGCTATAAGCATTGAGCATTATCAGTTCTAGAAGCAGACAGTGACTGAAAAACACATGGTTAATTTCAGCAAGTGCAGCTGAAACTTAGTTCAGCAGCTACTTAGAAGACACTTCAGTAAAAGTAAAATTACAAGAAAGAAAATAGTTTCTATACTGGCTCAAACCAGGACAATCTTTCCTGTAATTAAGAACATGCTTTTTGTACCTCTTATCAACTATCAGCAAGTGGTATCTTTGCCGTAGGATTGTAATACTTACCCTTAGAGTAATTTATATAATAATTTCTGTTTAAAAAAAAACAACTTCCACTGTCTTTTAAATGTAAAACAACATATTTGAAAAAAAGTACCTGTGGTTTATCTGAAAGCACTGTTCTTAGAATTATCCTGTGTATTAAATCTTTTTGGTGCTTAAAGCTGATCAAAAGTTCCTGAAAGCAAACAAAACACAACAAAAAAACCCAAAAACCTGCTAGCAAATGCATCCTTCTTCTAACCTCCTTGTAGAGCTTTTCACACATGACGAAATATCTCATCTATAATTACAGTGAATGAGGGATGCTACATCTTGAGCATCTGCACTGGTTCATACTTACATTTAGAGCTTCTTCCAGACCACTTGGAAAAAAAGTTTGCTAATAACAATCATTCAACTCTCAATGTCCTAATTTCCTATTAATGTGAAAAAGTCTGAGTTTACTTAATATTCTGTAAGACTTTGCCATGTACTCAAATGCCCTGATGTCAACAGGACCATCTGTACCTGGAAACATATATAAAGACATTTTATAGGAATTATGATGTTGAATATCAGTACAATAAATGTTAAATTTACCCAGAGATTTATTTAACAAGAAAGATATATTCTGTTCTGGACCTTATAGACACAAAATTAGTCTTTAATCAGGCTATTTAGGTTCAGGGCTCAATTAATCACTATTCCATTAAACCTATAAATGGATGCTGTTTTAGACATAAGATTAAATCTTGTTGGTGACAGGGACCATTTGCTCAAATGTTTCGTGAAATTGGCCCAAATAAAGAGAGAGAGAGACACACATACAGATATAGAAGAAGTGTGTTTCTCAGACAAAAGAGATGGATGTTATTTTCCATTCACTAAGAATCTTTTTTTCCCAAAAAAAACCAAAACAAACAAACAAACAAACAAACAAACAAAACCCACCAGGTTATCAAATCTTTCCAATTATGCTGTAATCTGGAAAAAAAAATTTGATAAAAATAGAAAAGAATAATTTCAAAATACCGGAAATACTGGTAATCAGAAAGTATTACAAGACAAAGGGTATATTCCTAAGAGGTTGGGAAAACTGATTTACTTTCAGATGGAAAGATGGAAGCTATTTTAGTAACAGCACTAATTTATTCTGTAATAGATCACAAAATTCCATAAAATAACTGCCTGGCAGAAACAGCAATCTGTAATTTAAAAAAAAATATTTATTAACTTTTATTTTTTTAGATGTCCTATTTTGTTTTCAGAAGATCTGCTTTAGCAGAGCCTTTTTAAAATTTAACCTTAATTGCTCTTCAGGAACCAACACTGATAATAATTGGTGTAAAACACATTGTTTTATACCAATTATTATGCTCAGGATCTTTCCTTATCACCCTTTTCTTCGAGTGAGATATCTACTCAGCTACACAGAGAACTGACAGTCTGGTACATAAAGTAGTTTTGATGGCTCACTCCTACACTTTCTATTGGACTCATCTTTTCCTCTAAAGTTTTTTACATCAGTGTTGTGCTTTTCTATAATTTACTGGTGGTATGCCCCTGTTTTTCCTGATGTAGGACCTGATAGGCTACTCCAGACTCTGAAAGTTCCTCATCTCTGAGGGGCAAAAGATACATTTTTTAACTGAAAATATTAGAAAAAAGGCAGGTCTGTGCCTTCCTCCTGTGCTATCCGCCAGACGGCAGCTGGGCACTACC
This sequence comes from Heliangelus exortis, assembly GCF_036169615.1. NCBI lineage: Eukaryota > Metazoa > Chordata > Aves > Apodiformes > Trochilidae > Heliangelus > Heliangelus exortis. The sequence goes on along the minus strand of NC_092423.1, from coordinate 134,287,170 downwards.
TGCGAAAGTGCTGCTGGCAAAGGCCAAAACTGTCAATTTGTAGTTGAGCAAATGGTAGCAATAATGGTGTATCAGCATGTTTCCTCACCCTATTTTGTTTACTCTTGCAGGTATTTTCAAGTAGCTTTCTTCAGGGAAAAGAAATGTAGTTTTACATCAGGTAGCATAAACAGAGTGGGAAAAAAAATAAACCAACGTATGGAATGCCTAGTTTTGATACAGCAGAGATTCGAACTGCTTTAGCAGAAATATATTTCGTTTAATAAACTGTTTAGTAAGTAATACATAATGGTTTAGATGTTGTTCTGCATTGATCTGTAAAAGTCCTGGTTCTGGGTTGCTCTCAGCCAAAAAGGCAAGTTATTCTATGATGTCTCCTGGCATTTATCACTACAATAGGCCCAATTCACTAGGATATGGAACATTATAGATCTGACTTTTTTTTGCCCTCCAATGGTTTTATGGAAATAATTGAAAACCCAGGGGTTTTAATGGTAAAAAATTGAGATCCTTACTAATACCTTTGCAACGTGAAAGAGTTGGAATGGGTATTTTAACTATTTAATATAGTAGTGGCACATTCCAGGATTAAGAAAAACAAAACCAAATAGAATACAGTCATGCAGATAAAACTAAACAACTGAAGAAACTAGGGCAAGCCTTTAATCTTTATGCTGTTTGATGTAATCCAGGTCACACTGGTATTGATTTACGGCTAGCAAATGATTTGATAATTACTACAAAGTGAAGTTGCTTTATCACATTTTCTACATCCATCTCAATTACATACAAATCTTCAATAATTGCTGACTCATTTAGAAGCCTGAGCAGCAAGATAAGAATTTAAAAGATATTGGTATAGATTTTGCTTCTCATCTTGGAGATGCAAACTAAATTGGGGTTCAGAGAAGTAAGTTGGACAGTGTAAGAAACATCTTACTATCATCTAAATGGACTTTGCAAGTGTTTGTCATTTCTCAGTGCCACAATATTGCAGTTGCCTACAAAGAGGAAAATAAATTTCATCTAACATAGTACACTTTTAATTCATTTAAATGGGTCGACAATTAAGTTCCAGAATATCTAACTGTGAAGGATGTTGTTTTTACCGAATAAACAACAGTTCTCAGAGACTTTGAAACATACCCAATTATGGGCGGAGAGGTCAGTAATACATCCAAAAAACATACTTCCATTCATTGTATTAGGAATAAAGAAATGCCAACATCATAAACATTCTGTTTTCAACAGAATTTTCCATGGTACCCTGTAGGTTTCAACTGTGTATCTAGTTTGTCTTCCATATATAAAAATCCAATAAAGAACTGTGAGAGCAACTCTATTTAGGTCACCAAAAGAATGACAAATTAATCAAACAAAGTCATTCTATGGTACTGTTTGCTCAGCAGTAAAACAACACAAAAGCACATTCATATGGCTTACTAAAGCTTAATTCACTTGTATACTTGTGATCAAAGGCTTCAAATAATTAAAAAACAATCACAAGGTTGCAAAATTCTGGCATGAATGAATCAGAAGGAAAAAATAAGACAGAAGGGAAAGGAAACAAAAAGCCCAACAACCAAATTATATCCCCAAAATTGGTCTTTCCAAGGAGAAGAAAAGTCCTGGTTTTATTCCCCCCAGAAAATGCATTTTCTGAACTACAAAACAGTTTCCCTTATTTATTCTTTCAGACTTTCTGTGGCTGTCAGAGTGCAATGGTGGCACCTATTGGTCTATGACATATATGAAAAACACACTCTGTAAAGGATGTTTTTTTCTAAATTAATACAGTCCACTCTGTTTCTGCATGCTGAGAGCAGCAGTAGAATGACAATTCCTGCATTGAGATGACAGCATGATTCATAGTAATAGCTCTGAAATTAGTAATTTCTGATTCACGATTCTTCCCACATGTTGTGACTATATCCTTGAATTGAAGCAACAGCTACTGAGCTGATCTTTTAACAAGCAGTGGGTTTATCAGCTCCCTCCAGAATACCTGGATGGGTGCCCCCTTCTGTGCATGAGTCATTTTCTCTGAGGTTTCCTGAGCAGAGAGAATAAATAAGGGAAGCATGCATGTGAGAATTGGTAATGGGAGTCCTCTGTGAGCCAAGCTGTGCAAAATGGGGTTTGCTGTGTCTTAATTTATCAGAAAGAAGAGTATACAGAAAAAAGCTGAGGTGTTATGGGGATTAGACAGGCATGGAGGGCAGGCTTACATTCACAGATGTCCCTGAACATGGGTGCTAAGCACGTGCATCAGTGAGCTGCTGTTCTTTCAGCAAGTTTGTATGTGCAGGCAAAACAATCCTGTTCTCTCTCTGCTTTTGATGTTGCCTTCTTACTTGATCACCTTAATTAAAAAAGAAATTGAAAAAAATAAATAAGCCAAACCCCATATACTTCAGCTTTTTCATACATATAAAATAAACTGACTCTGGGATACTTTAATGGAGAAGAATCTACAGTTTAGGTACTCAGTTCAATTTTGTATCTGTTACAGGATTGGAGAGATATATAGATTAGTTGGTATTTGCAGTAAGGTGAGACCATTATGACTTAGTACTACCTTGGGAAATAGCTGTATTCATATTCATTTCAGAAAGGGAACTTAGTTAAAAATATGAATGGTATACAAGCACAATTGCAAGCAGTAAAATGAGTAAAATGCTTTGAAGTGTGAGTCCATTTACATACCTGAGTAACTGGACAAAATAAAAGCTTCAGTAGTTGCATTGAAGAATAGAGATGATTGTAAATATGGTATGTCCTTCAGAAAGCAGAATTCTTGCCTGAACCACGTATAAAAAAGTAAGAATTCTGTCAAGCTAACAACAAAACTGTAAAAAAAGTGAGGCTAGAAGAGTACGAATGTGAATACTGCCACTAAAATGTTTTTCTCAGCCTTGTAAGGAATCTGTTGAAGAATCTGAGGGCTAGTGAGTGAATGGTCAAAGGATCATTCAAGGAAACAGATGAAAGGAATTAAGGAATTATCTCTTGCTGAAGCTGAAGATAGTAAAAAATGGATTAACTGGAAAAGAAAAAGTTAGTAAATTAGTTAGTTAGTTATTAAAAATATAAAAAGCCTGAATTGAGCAAAGATCATGGGGATCAATAGCCATGAATGCATATGAAAATTTTAAAATTGCTCTGGAAAAGAACTGGGAATCTGTAGGAAAGCAAGTCTGACTTTCAGAAGGAAAATCAGAAAAATATGTAATAAACAGTGGTGGCAGATACATAGAATAGAGCCTCTTAAATCTACAGATCTTTAGAATAAAGATAAAGATTTTATTCTTTGAGGCATTCAGTGAGAATATAAATAAGAAATGAAGATTATTAAGCATACTTCTATTTCAAATATAGTGAAGCGCCCACACAAAAGGCTTTAAAGAAGCTATGCATATATGAACTAAAATGAAAGTTCTTCTCAGAAAGTGGCAGAGGAGATGACCAGTTTCCTGGAAAAAAAAATAAATAAATGGAACCTAATAAAAGTTCTGTTGTGAGCCATTCTGTTCTGTATATTCTTTAATACATAGTCTGGAAAAGAGAGTGAGTAGTAAGGTAAAAAGTTTGCTGACATTATAAATTATTGACACTTGTTAAAAATGAAAGGTAACAACAAAAGTAGCTTCAAAAAGATATTATGGTTTTGAATTACAATGATAAAATATAAGGCAAACTTCAGCATTGGTATATTAAGACTAATATGCAGAAAAGAAAAGAAACAAAAACTTCAATTCTTCAACAAAAAGTTGAATTTAAATATCACTACTCTAGAAAAAGATATTGTAAGATCCTATAAAACTACTTTACATAATTGACTAAAGACAAGTAGAATTTTAGATTTGTTAGGCAGTATAAATAGAATATACACCACTATGTAAAGCTATTGTACCTCATCAAGATGCACAAATGATAGAGGAAAGAGTCAAGGGTTTCCAGTAGTACAAATGCTTTACATGTATGGAAAACCAGGGTTTTTCAGCTAAAGTAGGAGATGATCATATGGACTGTGACAGTGTTCTGTAAAGTTCTACATGCAAATGAGAAATTAAAAAAGAAGAAAACACTATTTATTTTTTAATTATTATTTAATTTAATTTAATTTAATTTAATTTAATTTTATTTTATTTTATTTTGTTTTGTTTATTTTTTAAGAAAAGGAACTGAATGGATCTTACCCTAGCTGGTTCAGATCTCTTACTGAGCTTTTAGGTCATTCTTTCAGATTTGGAGATTACCAAGCATGGTATCTTGTCCTTTTTTTTTTTTTTTTAATTAGGTGATCTGTGGAAAAAGAAAGGTTTTAAATATCAATTTAATTTTATAATATACCATAATGTCTTAATCCTAACTAAGATGTTTTGTAACATCTATGTGAAGAGTATAATGAACTTCCTGTGTTTGTTCCTTTTTAACTTCAGTTTTCTAAACATAGCAATCACTATTAATTACTGGGATTTAACTGAACAGCATTTGATATTATATTTCTCCAAATGTTTTTGTCATATAAGAAATACAGAGGTAGAAAAAGAAACATTGTGGTTATTCTTATTTCTAAGAGCATTCAGTACCTTAGAAAAACAGCATTCCTAAAAAATTTCAGTCCTGAAAACGATACTACAAAAATGTGAAAGATACACTGAATGTGACAATTAATGCATAGTTGAACTATCACTTTAATATTGAGGGAGAATTTGACTCTCAACAGAACATTTGTTCAGCTTTTTTTATCCCCAAGCTAGCTTTTTAGTTATAAATAATTAATAAAACACTTTTCCCATTTTTTTTCTGAATCAACTCCACTGTAAAACTTTAAATTGTATGTTGAAAAGGTTTATAAAATTTAAAGGTAAACTTGCATATAGATTTCATGAACAGCTCCTTTAGGCCCACTATAAAACTTCTTAATAATAATAATAATGTTTTAATATTTAATAATAAGCACAAGTTTAAGCAGAAAGAAAAAAAAATCAATTTCTTTTACTGTGATAATATTTGAAATTGTGAGTCCCTTACAAAATATTCATTCTAGTCTTACATGGGAGCTAATATCTGACTGCCAGAAAAAAAGCAGGAATTAATTGCAGGTTTTGTATCTATAAATTATTTTGATGAATGTGAGGTTTCAGTTAGTGCTTTATACCACCTCAGGATGCTATAACACTATTTGAATAATTTAAATTTACCTTGTGCTGAAATGGATGAAGTTATCATAAACATAAATGTGCATCCAGTGATTATTTACATCAGCTATGCCTCTTGGAGATTTTCATATTTCAATGGTTCACTGATAAAGTTAGTTATTATATTTAAGACCCATAAACACTTTATTTGAAGCATTCTACAGCTCTGTCTAACTGGTGGTACATTTTGTTGGTTTGCTACATTCATACTTTTCAAATATACAGACTTGTTCTCCACTACTGTTTAAGACTTTGCCCTTTTTAGTCCACATTTTCTCTTGATTCTGAAAAGCAAAATTTCTAATATACTTCTTCAGAAAGACACTTCAACCAAAATGGTGGTAAGGGTCAAAACCTCATTTGATTCACCACTGGTTTAGCATGTATTTAAAGCTCCTTCAGAACTTTAAAATTTTCATTTCTCTCAGGAATTTAATATTTTAAGAGAACACTTGGTCAGTAGGTTCCCTGTCTATGCAAGAATTTTCAACAAATCATTCCTTTCATGAAATAAACTGCACTGAAATTAACAAAGGACTATGGGATGTTTTTTAAAAAAAATCTGCTACTTTTTTGGGAAACTGTTTCAGAGCATCAGTCTCTGCTTTTTAAACATTTGTAGACTAAGCTGTCTGTAGGAAAAATCATAATACTTTTCACTGGCTGACATGTATAACAGAATTAGTATGCTAAATGAGTAGTCCATGAAGTATCAGAGTAATGAAGTATCAGTTCAGCTGTTATTCACACTAACTGCTATTAGAAGATCTAATTGTATAAACTGGAAAATGTCTAAGTTTATAGTAAAGTATGGCTTTCTCTGGTGTAACACGCTCCATGTTTACATCTTTCAATTTTAAAGTCCTCTTAACATCAGAAGCCTGTTTCTCCTTCCAAGCAATGGTCATTTTAATTGAAGAATAAAACAAGAGATGTGGAAAAAAAGCATACATGGCATGGCTATCATTTTATTTTGTTCACGTATTCTCTGATAAATATATGAATAACTTATTTTTAGCATGTGGTTATTTTATTGCAAATTTTTGTTAGGAAAATGTAATCTGTAAGAGGGCCTCCATTTTATCTTCAAAGTTTTAAAATGTAGCATTGTTTTCTTTACTTCCTTTAGCATTTCACCCCTTAAATCAGTTGATAATGTTTCTTTTTTTGTAAAAACACTAATGATTTCCTGGCCACATTGAGTAATATTGTAATTTCTACTAATAAATCTAATTTTTTTCTTTTGTTTGTTGGTGCTGATTTGGAAACTCACATGTAACTCACATGTAGCACTACAGACGGAAACAGAAACATATTGCAAAATACCAACAAAGCCAGTACCCTAAACATGGTCTTAATCTTGTTGAACTAAGCAATACACCAAAATGGGTTCCAGAGGAAACTAGAGTAGTTCATGCAATAGAAATTCACTAGCAGTCATTAAATGCATATGTACTGTCTCCTGTTGGGATGGAATAAATTTGTTTGTAGAAGCTTACATTAAGGTTTTTTTGATTCATGAAATCCAAACTGGTTTATAACAAACCAGTGTTTTGGCTATTGCTGACCAGTGCTTGGACAGAGTTGAGGCCTCCTCTTTCTTCCACTCTGCCAAACACCTTTGCCATTAAGCTAGGGTTGGGCAAGAAGATGGGAGGGAATGAAAGCAGGATGGCTGATCTGAACGGACAAGAGGGATGTTCCATGCCAGCAAACATCGTGTCTGGCATGAAAACTGAGGGGAGAGTTTCTGTGGGTAGGTAGCTATCACTCGGAGACTGGTGAGGAATTCGTCTGCTTGTGGGAGGGGGTGAATGGTGACTTGGAAGTTTGGTTTTTTTATTTTCTTCTTTCCTTGACATACTCAGCCACCACAACTTTTCTTTCCTTTCTGCTTTCCTCTTCGTGTTTTTCTCCCCCTTCCACTTAGCAAGAGTTAAGAGTCTACGCAGTCTCCTGCTTAGATGTTGGCAGGGATCAGCCCAACACTGCAGAGAAACCACACAGGAATCAAGATGTTTCTGAGGCACAGGTGACTGTAAAGCAGGAGAGCCCTGGTTGCAATTATTGAAATCTTGCCCTGATTATAATCCAGGTATCTGCTTTTACCAAGGGTTAGAGAAAGGATATTGGATTTGTTCAGCCTCGAATCAAACAAAGATAGATTCTTTTATGTTTGCATTTAAGACGGTATCTTGGTAAACATGGAAAAACAAAGGAATAGAAAAGGAGATCGTACAGAAAACCTATCAGATGTCTCATTATTTTAGCAGTTTTTGCATATATATTGCTTTGCCTCATGTGCTTGAAATAGTCTATTCTTGAGATTTTATAATTATAAAATAGAATAAGTTCAGCTTCTCTTTCCTCCTCTATCCTAAAATCAATATTACTGTTTGACTTTAACCTTCAAAGAGGATTCTGTCCCATACTTTCACAGTATTCAAACAAGAACTCTACCATCAAAGCATTTTATGATATAGTTGCCAAATACATATTTGGCAACCAAAAAAAAAAAAAAAAAAAAACCAAAAAAAAAAACCCATCTAAGTACCTCTAAAAAATTTTTGCTAAAAGTAATGCATATCATTACATGTCTACTTTTACAAATGAAATATCTGCCACAGAAGTTACAGTTATTTGATAAAAATGAAGTGGTGTCGTTCCCCATCTTAATATATCAAATAATCTAGTAATCATATATGCATAAAAAATAATGTTTTATTACAGTTTTATGATTAAATTTTTCATCATCTTAAGTGACCAAAGACATAACCATAGGAAAAATATTCCACTGAGAAAGTTCAGAAATGTCAAGGCCTACCATGTAACAGAAACACCCCTTCCCTTTTGACTGCTGAAGGAAAGTAGATCATTTAAAGTTTCTGTTCTTTAATCTCATTTGTCACTCCAAATAGTCAAAGGTATATATTAATTTCATGTTTTATTAGTAATGTCAAATGTTGTAATTACATTAGAAAAACATTTTTGTAGTAATGACTTTGACAGCTTCTTTCGCTTGTCAAGAATGAGAAATATGACAGACACTATTGGTATCATCATGAGGAACAGATTTTTCTTTATTGTTCCTCAGAACATTCTTTTGATCTGAAATTATCAAGCCTATATATGAATTTACAATTTTTATCCAATCTAATTCTATCAAACTAATTCTGTTGATACATTATTTTGCTATCTCTATTTTGTAGCATCACTGTGCTTAATGTAATATTGGCTACTGAATATTTATTTTAATTGTTGCTGATATGAGCACAGCCTTAGTGTACAACAACTTTATAATGAACTTTTGTAATTGCTACTTAGTTGTTATCTTTTCAACGTGCATTTCAAATGAACAAGCTAATTGTGTTATACAAAAGCATAAACCTTTTTCCATTTCAGATGTAACTGCTTTATTTTTCTGCCATACACTCATTTCTACAATAAGGAACTTATAGTACTTAGGTAGAAAATTAAAAAATATAATTAGTTAATGCTTGTGGAGCCATTTGTATCCATTATGCTGAAAGCCTTCAAATAAACCAGACCTGAAAATATTAATACAGTAAAAATCCATTAATGAAACCAAATTCAAATATATATATATTTATATATTACTCTATCTTTGCACTTAGTTCCTCAACATTAGAAATTAAAATATTAAATATCAATATAAATGTTATGATGACTAAATTATATTTGCTGTGGGGAGTAACCTCAAAAACTTACTTTACTTATTTTATTAGCCTTTCTTGCCTCTCCCAGCTCTGGTGTGAAATACTTATATTTTCATTCCTCAAAAGAACTATGGCTACTTTCAGAAAGCTCTTTGTCTCAACTTTCATGAAAGATTATTCACACAGTTCTTGAACCAAAATGATATGGATATGTTTCTGATTTTATGCTTTATGAATTGCTCAATTACAATCAAATTATAATATTTGTAGACACTCTTTCCTCTTTGTTTTATATCAAACTTCTGTATGCAATAACTGCTCTGCCTATCAAACAGGAGTGACTCTATCACAGAGACATAATTACACAGGCCACCAGGGACACACCTTAGATTAGATTTAATTCCTTGGATACATATCTAGGCTGAATTTTCCTCTATGCAAGTTACTGATTATTTTTTCCTTGTAGCTAATGGACACTGAATTTTGCAAATTTTATTTCTATATATGCAATTTTTTCTTTTATGTGTAAATTGTTTACCAACCTTTAAAACAAGGAAAAACCTCCTTCTTGCTGAACCAGAAGATGCCATTTTACATTAAACTCGTTTCAGAAAAGGCAAGAAAGATCACTAGAGTTTTTCCTGACTTTTCATTCCCCAAAAAAAAAGGGTCGTTTCAACTGCAAGTAGTTATTGTTATAAATGGGGAAAAGGTAACACCTCAAATGCTATCAAATCAGCCCTGTGAACATTTGGTCCCTCCTTCAGAGACAAGTTATACCATGGAAAAAAAGAAAAGCAATATGAATACTACATAATTTTAATACCCATAATGAAAAAATGTACTTTTCTTCAATTTCTTGCTTTAAAATATCTAGAGATTTTTTAAATATATATAATACTGTTTAAAGACATCTGAATTTAAAAGATACAAGAAATATTTCTGAATCCATGAAGTTTTCATATGTCTGTCTCTAAAATCTAAAGAATAGGAGGAAAATAAAAGTAATTAACAGTGTTCACAGTCTGACAAGGACATGACATGGAATAGTTTTTTGTCTATCTGTATATCTTGTTATTTCTTTTAACTACCACTGCATATTATCTTGGTTATTTGGTTGAGGTTTTTTAGATAAGCAACAAGTCTAGATCCACAATCATTACTCAGGTACTACTCAAGGAAAATGATGATTTTAAATAAATGATTTATTTATTTGTCACGGTTTAACACTGGCCCGGCAATTAAACCGAGTAACAGACGCTCTCTATTGATCTCTCTCTCCTCCCTGATAAGAAAGGAGAGAGAATAAGGGAGAGAGACTTATGGGTTGGAAACTAAACTACACAACTTTAATGAAACAGTAATGCTAAATAGAAAAAAAATTACTAAATATATACAAATATACAAGAAAAGGGAAACCACATTCCTCCCCCCTCTCCCCCAATAGCTCTCACATCACCACCGAGGCTGCAGGGCAACCCTGGGAAAGTCCAGGCTGGACTCCTGGAGTCGGCAGCAGTTGGGAACTGGAGGCAGGAACACACAGATATGGGCTGGCACGGATCAGGAGCACAGGCAGGAAAACGGACGGGATCCTTCCAGGATGCCGGGTGAAGGAGTGGAAGCAGGAAAGGCAGGAAGGGCAGGCAGCCGGAAGCTGGAAATCTGGCTTGGCCCTCGTGATCCCTCAAATTTATACTGAGGATGACGTATATGGGATGGAATACTCTGTTTGGTCAATTCTGGCATCTGTCTTGTCCGTTCCTCCCCAAAGGAGGGATGCAGGTGGGACCTCTTTATGTTTTCCTCAGAGCTGAGCAGTGTCCTTGGCTCTGCATACCAGTCTCTAGCAGTAACTATAAACATCAAGTGTTATCAGTCCTAGAAACACACACTGTCTGAGAAACTTGCTGTTAATTTCAGCAAGTGCAACTACTTACAAGAGACTTAGCTAAAAGCAAAAGTACAAGACAGAAAATCACCTTTATCCTGGCCCAAACCAGGACATTATTTCATTCATACAAAATTCTTTGGTTCATTGGTTGTGATTCCAATTAAAAATAGACTTTACATCACAAATTCTGATATTTATATTTTGTTAAACATTTCTAAAACAAAATATTCATTTGAATCTCTATAAGAACTATTAACTAGTAAAGCAGAAGATTTATTTCATATATACAGCCAATTTTCCCTCTATTGCAACCTAGGCCTTGTACATCTGTGATGAAATGAAGGTATGATTTAAGAGTAAGGCAAAGCTTTCTACCATTTTCAGCAGTGCAAAATGTGAAAAACAAACATTCATTTGGGCAGAGAAGTCAATCATCTTTTCAGTAATAAATGTTAACATTTCTAATGCATGTAAAAGATCAATAGGATATTAATATTATAATTTTACATGCATGAAGTTACTTGCATCAGTTCTGTGTCTTCTACCTCCCTGAACTTAGGTGCCTCTTCAATACTGACTCAAGGGAAAACCATCACTCATTGAGCAATGATCACTGCCAGGAACACCTGCATAGAGATTTCACATGAAATATCTCTCTTAATGATGGTTATTGGTTTGAGTGATATGTTGAGGTAAGAAACCAAGGTAATGTATGACAGTGTTATTACATTCTCAGAGGTACTTTCATAAGGTTTTTTATTTTCGGAGACTTGGGGCCTGTGTTTTATTTATTGATTTATTTAATATACCTCACCTCCCCATCTGTCCATTTGTTTTTATTTTTTTTTCAGTTAACTGGAAGATTTACTTACACAAGTCATGAAGATACAGTGTCCTTCATGGATCTTCTTACCCCACAGTCACCACAGAAGCACCATTATTATTTATAGACACTTGGACTTTGCATTGATTCAACCAAAATTGTGTTGGCTGTATACTGAAACAGGAAACTTTTCCTTGTAATGATCTCATTAGACCATGATGAATAATCTCCTCAGGGAGGTCATCAGAGCCATGTCATCAGCATTATTTAAACCTTCAATCTCTCTTAATCATTTTTGTTATTGCATTGCCTACAAACCCAAGCTAAAATTGGAAATCCCATTGTTCTGGGTGCATGGTTAAGTGCAGTCCTTACCCTGAAGAGCTTAGCATCTAATTAGATTAGACAGGTGTGACAGAAGTGTTCATTATGTCACAAACATTTTTAAAGCTTGCCACAGGTTTGCCACCAAAACCACCTCAGGCCTGAAACATAAAAAATGTAAAAAAGCAGAACCAGGATTTTCAAAGAACTTGAGACTTGCACACCAAATAGGAAATAGGAGACTGAAGGGGGTAAATTAGGGTCTAAAAGTTTATATTTACAGTTCCCATCCTATTGCCTTTTTCTTTGTGCTGCTTTTTTTATGCCAAGAAAAATTTACTTTCTTGACATATAACAAATATGGCTTTATCTAACTCCCTCATTTGGAAAGACTTATTTATTTAAGAAATCTACAAATTAGAGACAAATCTAAGGTGAGCATAAATAATTTTTACTACAGTTCTGTCCAAATACAACCTACATCCCTATACACATGCACGCAAAATATCCATATACACCAGTGCCTGATGGCATAAACATTATTAAAGACAGAAAGAGTGTTGCAACACTAGCAACATTTTTTTGTGGTTTATATATCTAGGCATTTTATATATCTAGGCATATATCTCCCTGATTTACTGGAGAGAGGAATCAACATAAAGTCTCCCAGATATGAAACCTGCTAGTTAAATATTACATATAGTATTTCATCTCAGTGGGCACCTCAGCACTGAGTCACAATACACTCAGATACTTATGTGTAATACTTAAGTGTAATTACTTACACCTTTCTCAATACTGTGCTACCCAGCTTCCTTATGGAAGGACATTATGTAGTGTGACAAGTATTTGTCAGGTATGGTTTGCTGTTCACTTTGTCCTTTCCCCAAAAGAGAAATGCTGTCTGCAGAAATGTAATATGGCTTGCTAGCATATAAATGTGAGAAATGGTGCAAAAGAGACATGGGGAGAGAACACACTTACTCTGGTTCTCCAGAGATCTAAGTATGAAATCACATTAATATGCAAGCATGTCTCTTTCTTGCTTAGAAAAATGAGAAAATCTAGTTAAAGTGTACACAGTATAATTTTTTTCATCATTCTAATTGTGTAAGAATATATCAGTGTAGTGCTTTTATCAATATGCACCAAGTGGGACTTTCTATGTGCTTTCTTATTTTGTACATTATTATCACCTGACTACATTTAGTATTAAATGTCTCTAAATGGTGAAAGAAGGATTTAGGAATACCTCATATAACAGTCATTGACTAGACAAAGTTATTGCCTAGTGGGCTGGAATAGAAGAGAAGAATCAGAATATATGCGCTCTATATGAGGCAGAAAGCATGTGAGAGCATTGTAATCAAATGTTTCAGTGATTAAAGTGAAAGCAAAGCACTCACTGACTTCATGCTCCACAGGGACATGAGGCTTCAAACTGTTTCAGAGTTCAGTGAAGAAAAATACAAGAAAATAATTGGAGAGAAAAAAATCTAAGAATTTTCTTTCTGGTGGACCTAAAACCCATGTTCCTTTTCATTCAGGAAAACCTTATGTTCTTGCACATCCACCTATGCTGCTGAAACTATGTAAACTTTAAATTAATTATTAAATAGCCTAAGGCTAAGAAAGAATAGCACAGCCTAGTGATCACAGGATTCCCCAGTCTGAGACATATCTAGATCTCAGTGAAAGAACTCTATGACTCTATATTTATAACGAAACACCATGTACTTCACTACTTCATAAATTAAAAAAAAAAAAAAAAAAAAAGTAAAATAAAGTTTAGTAAACTCTAATAACTCGATATAGAGAAAATTGTTCAGTTATAAATTCATGCCAAAACCCAAGAAATGTAACAGAGGTGTTTTGATCATTTAGTTAAAAAGGGATTGATGATTGTGGAAGAGTATTGGGTTGACATGGCAAAGTTCTGGTAGTGGTGTGAGGCTTCAAGGGCAGCCTCAGTGAGGAGAGACCAGAGGCTCAGGGGCTGAATAACTGTCAGACACATTTAGTTCCAGACAGCTTGAAACTGGATATAGGATCATTAGTCAAGCGGGTGTTGTCTCTGTAAGTATGGGAAAAAAAAGCAAGAAGAGTGACAAAAATGTGATGGAAACAGCCCAGCAGACACCAAGGTCAGTGGAAAGAAGGAGGAGGTGGTCCAGGTGCCACAAAAGAAATCCCCTTGCAGCTTGTCTGTCCTCCTGCAGCTCATGGAAGACCACACCAGAGCAGATATTCACCCTTGTGGAATAATTGCTGTAGGTGATTTAGAAATTAAACTTATATTCATATATTAAGGAAGGTACATCATTAAAGCCAGGTGGAATGCAGCTGATGTGCAAGGAGTTCATACCATAGCAATTCCCCAGGCAACCCTAGATGTTGGCAACATCAGGAGAACTTAGTGTGCTAACTCTAAGAGGAATTTTGTGGAATATGGAGTAGAGACAGTGTGACCATGCTCTGTGGCAACAATGGGATCCAGGGGTACTATGCGACCAACCAGCTGCATGTTTGATACCCTGGGTAAACAAGCTGTCTTCTTTTGACAAAATACTGTCCTTTAGGTGAACTTTGCTCATTATAATATCATTATAATACCAAAATACATCTCCATGCCCAAAAGCTACCCACCTCCAAGGTGCAACCATCTGCCATTGAGTCTGTGCACTGAATTTTATCAAGTCTATATTTTTAAAAATGAAGCAAGATAATTTTGCACCAATTTTGATAAAGGTATGCATGACTACTGTCACACAATCTCCACTTGTAAAGTAAACTAGTATAAAAATAGCTTGAGAAAGGAAGAATGTTAGGGAAGACACTACTGCAGGGATGACCCTATACCCCTGACCTATGGGAGCAGTTGACAGGCTGAGCCTCTCTTCTTCCCCATAGGGATGCCTTTGGGTAAGATTTGAATTCTCAACTGTATGGAGCACTTCCTTAGCAAACTTAGAAATTTCTACAGCCACTTACTCAACGTTCTAATGCACAGGATGTATCACACATAACATAGGTGTCTGCATGTGCTTCACAGTGAATTTATTACTGGCAATTCAAATGAAACTGTGCATCCACTGTTTTAATAAATTACACTATTCATCAATCTAGACATGAGAATTGTCATTGAATGCAACTTACAGTTTGGCTGTGGTAGCTCATGTTAAGTGCAATTAGATGGATAGTGTAGCATTAGTAGTGCATTTGGAATTGTGATAGTCCAGTATACATATTGGGCAGCTTGTTTAACACCAAATTGGGAACCCCTCAGAATCTAAACCCAGCTGCCCCCAGCCACTCTGATACCTGAGAACAAGCTGGAATGCAAGGGGATTTATTTTCTACCAAATTACTTTGTCCTTTAAGACAACACATCCTGCAGCTCATAAAGGACCCTGCACTGCAGCACTGGAGCAGGCTCCTGGCAGGATTTGTGGCCCAGTGGGGACCCATGATGGAGCAGCCTGTTCCTGACATTGACAAGCCCCGTGCTAGAGCAGTTAATAAACAACCATGTCTTGAGGAAGTGACCCCATGCTAGAGCAGTGGAAAAGAGGAGGATGAATGGCAGAAATGTATTGTTATGGACTGACCATAACCCCCACTCCCCAACCCAATGCACCACTTGAGGAAAGGAAGCAGAAGGATTAGGACTGAAGGAGTGGAGTCTGGGAAGAATGGAGGGATGGGGGGACAAGTTTTTAGTTTTGTTTCTCTATCTCACCGTTCTACTCTGGTTTTATCTGAGAATAAATATTAATTTATTTTCCTAAGTCAAGTTTGGTTTGTTCATGGTGATAATTGGTAATCTATCTCTCTTTCCTTATCTGAGCCTGGAAGTTATTTTATCTTATTTTTGCTTGCTGTCCTCTGAAGGAGAGCAGTGAGAGAGCAGCGTGGTGGGGGTCTGGCAGCCAGGTTAATCAACCCACCACAGGAAGAAAATTTTTCAAGGATGCACAAAATGGAAGCATGAAAGAGCAAGGATGAAAGACAGTGGGCTGAACTGTTTCTCAACTTGGAAAAAAAAATACGAAATGGTTTCATAGGTGATTTTTTTTATCAGATCGGACTCAGTCCTTTAACAAGAGTGCTAAATAAAAATTATAATTAGCAGAAGTTATATTACAGCATATTTTTTAACTGAATTTTTCAGAGAGACTTCTTTAATATATATATATATTAATTGTAAAGCAAATATAATAAAGAATAAATAAAAAATCTGTGGCTGCATAAGTGAAAACCTATTAATTGGTGTCCCAGTTTTGTCCAAATTTATCCTGAAACTCATAGCTAGTTCTTCAAAATTCTTTTTTCATGGCTTTTAGATTTTTAAATAAAGATGAATATATGCAGAGTATTTGAGCTTTTTTTTAGGTTACCTTCAAAAGACAAAATTTAGAAACAACAAGAAATCCCTCAGGATGTTTCAAGTAGTTCTTTTCCATATTGAAGACAAATATCTATATGAAACAACATGAAAGACACAGCAAAAACAGTAAATGGAATGACTCACAGCTTAAGATTATGATTCTACGTATACATAAGGACATTTGCAATAAGCACGTATTCTAAATCAGAAGCTAGAGATTAAAACATGTATAGCCAGCATTGTATAAACTTGCTAAATAAAAGTATTTCAATAATGAAATTCTGAGTAAGTGCTCATTTTTAGAACTATTTCTCATGATTTAGGCTTTGAATTTATCATTTACTTCAAAATACTATTTAATCTGCAAAGTTAAACAAATGCTAATCTAAACCAGTACTATTTGACACATGGGCTTTTTTTCCAGTCATTCCACACATGAAACTAGAAGGGAAAGCATCTGAAAGAGTTGCCTCCAAAATAATTTTTCATGACAGAGGTAAGAGAGAATCATAGAATGATTGAGCTTGAAGGGGACCGTAAAAATCATCTAATTCCAACCCCCTTGGTATGGGCATGGATACCAGGTTGTTCCAAACCCCACCCAAACTGGCCTTGAACACTTCAAAAGAGGAGACATCCACAATCTCCCTGGGCAACCTCTGTCAATGTCTCACCACCTTCACATGAAAGAATTTCTCCCTAATAGCACAGCTAAATGTACCTTCTTTCAGTTTGAAACTAATCCACCTCATCCTACCCCTATATGCCCTTGTAAAAAGTCCCTCCTCATGATTCCTCATGTTAGGCCCCATTCTGGTACAGGAAGGCTGCTATAAGTTCTAGCTGGAGCCTTCTCTAGGATAAACAACCCCAACTCCCTCAGCCTGTCTTCATAGGCAAAGTGCTCCAGCCCTCTGCTCATCTTCGTAGCCCACCTCTAGACTCACTCTAACAGCTCCATGTGCTTCCTGTGTTGCAGGCTCCAGAGCTGGACACAGAATTCCAGGTGGGGTAACAGGAGAGCAGAATAGAGGGGGGAAATCACCTCCCTTAAGCTGGTGGTCATGCTTCTTTTGACACAGACCAGGATACAGTTGGCTTGCTGGGCTGAAAGTGCACATTGCCAGGTCACACTGAGCTTCTCATTAACCTACACCCTCAAGTCCTTCTCCTCAGGCTTGCTCTCAATCCTTTCTCTTCCCAGCCTGTACTTGTGTTTGGGGTACCCATGTGTAGAACCTTTCCCTTGGCCTTGTTGAAATACATGAGGTTAGTATTGGCTCCCTTCTCAAGGCTGTCATGGACCATCTGGATGGCCTCCTTTCCTTCCATCACATCAGCCACACATCACAGCTTGGTGCTGCTGGCACAGTTGCTGAAGGTGCACTCAATCCCATTGTCCATGCCTCCTACAAAAGATGTTAAACAGCACCAGTCCTACTACTGATTCCTGAGGAATGCAACTCACTGCTGACCAGAACAGCAACAGCAAAAAAACAACAAATAAAAAACCCCCAAACTTTCTGATTTTCACATATGTCAACGGAAAAAAATCTTTCATCTGCAGGAGCGCTTCAATTGAATGCTCAGTTTTTCTTTATGAAAAATGTCTCTCTATATAGGAAGCAACAGACATGGGCTATTTCAGGATTTAGATGATTATGTTTTCCAGTGACTGAATACAAATTTCAAGGAATGGAAGAATTCCTGCCGTGGTAGCTTGGTTCAGCTACTGGATAATATCCTTTTATCATATCAGGAGGCAAAACACTAAAAAAAATTTCTCATTATACCAAGTTCACTGAACACATCATTCTTCTATAGATGACTTAAAAACATGAGTGTCAAAGTAACAAAAATATTTTTGCAAAGCAAAAAATGCAACCACCCTCTAAATTAGAAAAATAAGCTGTTAATCTTGTCTAGAATTTTCTTGAAGTTGTGTAAGTCCCATCTGTCTCTACAGGTTGTTATACATGGTTTTTTTTTTCACCAGCCAATCAGATAACTGAATGACAATAGCCAAGATGATAAATTGATACATATAGGATGGTGACTCACATGAGAGCTTCAGAAGTGAAATAAAATACTACTTTCTGTTGAATTAATATAAGATTATGTGTTCTTAACTGTTGATACCTATTAAACATACACTTTGATGCACGGATCATACAACTTACAGTAATATATCAGAGCAAATTCCTTTTGTTTATAAAATGCAGAATATTGTCCTGATATTCAGAGATTCAGTTTAAAATGCTTTAATCTGTAATTCTAGTATATTTTCAGGGACACAAAAATAGGTATAGCATAGGTCCATGCACTTTCTTTCTTAGCAGTTATAGTATATGTGCAGTAGATGTACTGCAAAAGTGTTTACTACATTTCAGTGAAAAGTGAGGCTGAGGACTTTAAGAAGACAGTCCATTAAACTGGAAAAAACATTATATCTTGTCACAAAGTTACAATATTTTCTTTACTTTCTTGCTTATAACCCAAATACAACTTCTACTAACAGAACAGGGATGGGGTTTGATTCTACAATATAGAACAAATCTAATTAAGTGGTGCACATTCTAAATAAGGAAAATGGTTTAGTCTCCTGGCATTTCAAATGAGAAACTTCAATCACAGGAACAATGAAGCATAGCCATTTTGCTTATTTGTCTGTTTTGATCTTGATCTCCAAAGATTTATTTTATTAGCCTGTTTGATATTTCAAAGCTATTCTCCAAGCCTGTATATAACTTAAATAGTTATTGAACACACATTTTTGACAGACAAAAATATCATCATTCACTTAACTTTATCTCATCTATTAAGCATCTTTATTTTATTGCGATTATATTAAATTCCAGGCCAACTGCAATTTATGCTGTTGTCTATTGAATGCCATCTCTGATTCTGAAGATGAGTCACACTTAAAATAGTTATCCAGCCAGCCTATACTCATCTAACATAAAATAATTTATTATGGGCATAATCAATTAATAAAAAATGACAGATAATGGAGCTGGTTAACAATTTTCCAAATTATCTATGGAGATATCTCAGTTTGTTCAGACAAAATAGAGGAGATTTTTATTAATATATTTCTTCGAGCATAAGTATGGCTACCACCATCTTTTGCCTGCATGGAGTGAGAAACTAATACTCTCTTCATCTTCTTAGGTCAGTAGGACTGTGTGATGAGTTTAACATCTAGGATTTTTTGAAAAAACACAACAATATTACTGTTGCTGTGCAGGGATGCCTACAGTGTGTGCTACTGAAGAAAAGCTAAAAGACTGCAGTCTGAATAGAAAGTTTTACAGTACTTGAACATCAACTCACAAGAATACCCCTGTACATACATTTGTATTACCAGCATATGATTGGAAGCACTAAGACTTAGCAATACCAGAATGATCAAGCTACAAACATACCACTATGGAAAGGATAGGCAATAATATTTCATCTTAGCATTCTTTTTAATCAACTATTTAACCTATGCCAGTTGACTCAATAATCATCAGTTAGGAAAAATTCTACAACAGCCCCCATATGTTGTTAGATCTTTCCTTAAAAACACTTGCACTATTTGCAGCACCTACTCAAACTAAACATGTGAGCTGAATTTATTTAATTGTTTTTCTTAGCAAGCAACCTGATCTCATATTTTTATGAGATTGTGAGTGCATAGTGGCTTTGTAATTCTGAGGCTTGATATTGCTCATTGGTTTTCTCTAAATCCCAGAAGTAGATAGTCCTTTTCTTCCTGTTTTACTTCCTTTCTCCCCTTGTCAAATTGTTAATAAGTGAAGCATGTTCCTACTCCAGTTACCTGCCTTTTTGAAATGTGAGATAGATTAGAACATCTCTCCCTGCAGCCAGAGATTTTCTGTAAGAAAAGCTAGAAGTTCATATGATTCACACACACCTTCTCTTGTACTTGGAAGACAAAAACTGGAAACAGTACTCCAGATTTGTCTAACCAGGGCTTAGTGGAGGTAATCTCCTTTGACTTGCTGGCAACAGCCAGTATCCCAGGATACCCTGGGTCTTCCTTCTTTAGTGAACTGGCCCACTGAAGCCTCCTAGTCAACTTAGTGTCCAACAGAACCTCCAAGGTATTTTCTGTAAAGATGTTTTCCAGCTGGTGAATGCCCAGCATATCCTAGTGCATGGGGTTGTTCCTTCCAAGTGCTGGAGTTTGAATTTGCTTTTTCTGAATTTCATAAATTTTCTTGCAGCCCATTTATTCAGCTTGTCAAGGTCCCACTAAACAGCAGTACAACCTGTGATATATCAGTCACTTGTCCCAGCTATGTAACATCTGTGAACTTGCTAAAGATGCCCTGTGTTCTGGTTTTGACATGGGTAGAGTTAGTTTCCTCACTGTAGGTAATCTGGGACTATGATTTGGATTTTGATGAAAACAGTAACGATAATACACAGATGTTTTAGTTATTGCTGAACAGCTTACAGAGCATCAAGGCCATTCCTGCTTTTCACATTGCCCTGCCAGTCAGTAGGCTGGAGATACTCAAGAAATTGGAAGGGGACACAGCTGTAACAGCTGACCACAGCTGACCAAAAGCGTATTCCACACCACATGCCATCATGCTCAGCAATAAATCCTGGAAAAAAAATAAATAAGTTGGGCAATTCAGAGTGAAGGCATTTGTCTTCCTGAATATCTGTTGCAGATGATGCAGGCCTGCTTTGCTGGAGATTTCTGAACACCTGTATCCCTATGGAAAGCAGCAAATTAATTCCTAGTTTGGCTGCGCTTGTGTGTGCAGCTTTTGTTTTGCCTATTAAACTATCTTTATATCAACCCAAAAGTTTTCTCACTTTTGCTCTTCTGATTCTCTCCCCCATCTCTGAGACACTGGAAAAGTTAACGCATGTTGATGTCTCAAACACTGAAGTGGAAACAAGTTACCCTCTACATAGCAACAATAAATCACAGATGAGAAGTTGGATAGCACAGAATGCAGAGGGTGTGTCAGAGTATGCTTAGTTCTGTTTTGCCTAGCAACTCACTGTGTAAGTCCTTAAGGGGTGTGATAATCAAATGGCAGGGACAAGACTTAAAAAGACACAAACCCAAGTTGCCAGGTTGGTCACGGTGACTGAGGGATGGAAGGCTGGTGATTTCCCTCTCTCTCCCTTTCTTTTCTTTCTCTCTTTCCTTTATTTCTTCTTATAAATGTTTCAGTAAGAAGTCACACCACCTACCATTACATTTTCTAAGTCTAGTTTGCTTCTGTTGTAAATAGATGTTTAATTGTTTGATGTTGCTTCACCTCAATTTAGCCTGAGGGGATCAGGAAAGCACTATGACTCCCTGGTTTACCACTGACCAAGATTAGAATTGGACCTAATTGCCCCTACACTTCTCTCTGAGAAGCTTAGAAAGCAAGGGAGTCCAGTCTGATTCTTCCTGGGGGTCATAAAACCATTCCACTGGAGACTTCACTGTCTATTTACCTAATCTATACTTTAATAGGATGTCCATGAAAATGTTTTAAGATAGTGTTGGAAGCCTCACTAAAATAAAAATAAATAATATAATTATTTTCTGCTCAGCCACTGTAAGAAGTCATGTCATCATATGTTCTTTCACTTTTACCAATTGTGACTCGTTCCACTGTCCCAAAAAAGTCATATATGTGATGTATTTTGTATAGTTTTCCTTTTTTTTCATCACTACGTACACTTTTATCATCATCTTCTTCAGTCTAAAACTGAGTATCAGTCATTCCTAGCTGTGGTTTATTTTGAAATATTTTCAGAATATATTTTTTCTTTTTCATATTGAATGACTTTTTCAGTCTTTTCAGTAGTGTGCTTTCCTATTTCATTTGCTTACTTATAAACAGTGTCCTGGAACAGAAACCACAGAAAATCTCCCATTCTGCAACCCTGGAAAGTTTAAGCCTCTCCACTAACAATTTGATACAAAAGAACTTGTTCATCTGGAAATACACAGAATAAAAACAGATTAAAATTTCTCTTAAAACGTAAAGCTTGTATTTTGAATGACCTCTATATAAAACTGACTACAATATGGCATTTAAAAAAATTTAAAGATTGTTTAAAGCTTATCATGAACTTCTCATAACAAAAGATATTTTCAAGACTTTTTTTTTTTGACAGTTAGGAAGTGTCTTTCCTTTTTCTTACTAAACTAACTGCTTCTTTAATTCTTGCTATGTTTTTCCTTGTTTTGGTAGATTAGTAGTTAAAAATAAATTGCTAGAGGTATGAATATTTTATTAATGTAAAAAAAAAAAAGTACTTCTATACTTTCAGGATATTCTTTTGACTCAAACCCATTTTGAGACAGTGAAGGCTATCTTTCATAAGTCCCTCTTGGGAAGTTATGTGAGTTTACATTGAAAAGATTTGTTTGTGTAACTCCCTGTACATTATTTTGAAGACCTGCTTTTTGGAATATTGAATTATATTTTATTTGATGGATGTGAAGTCTGGTAAGAAAACAGAGTGAATTTTGTTAGTGCTTGTCCTTCAGCTCAATATTAGCATTTTGAAAGTTATTTAATATAGAAAGTTATTCAGTATAGACATACACGAACTGAAAATACATAGGCTTTCAGATACCTTAACTAAAATGTTATAACATCTAGAAATCCCTGAAAGTGGTTTGGTTTTTTTGTTACTATGAGGAATAACTTTTTTCCCCTTAATTTCAGAAGTCTCTTATGCAATGAAGAAAAATAAAGAAGCATTAAAGATGGAAAAATAGAATCACATAATCATTAAGGTTGGAAAAAAAATCTCTAAAATAATCAAGCCAAATGGATAACCTAACACTGCCAAGTCTAACACTATATCATGTTCCCAGGCACCATATCTACACATCTTTTAAATAGATGGTGATTCAAACACCTCCCTGGGAAGGCAGTTCCAGTGCCTGGCAACCCTTTCAGTGAGGAATTTTTCCGAATATCCTATTAAACCTCCCCTGGCACAACTTCAGGCCATTTCCTCTTGTCCTACTACTCGTTACTTGGGAGAAGACACTAATATCCACCTCCCTACTACCTCCTTCCTGGTAATTGTAGAGAGTGATAAGGTCTCCCTTCAACCTCCTTTTCTCTATTCTCCCAGCTGCTCCTTGTAAGAGCTGTGCTCCAGATCCTTCACCAAATTTATTGCCCTTCTTTGAGCACACTCCAGTACCTCCATGTCTTTCTTTTAGAAAGGGGTACTAAACTGGACATAATGTTCAAAGTGTGGCCTCATCTGTGCCTAGTACAGGAGGATAATCTCTTCCCCAGTCCTTCTGGCCACGCTATTTCTGATACAAGCCAGGCTGTTGTTGGCCTTCTTGGCCATCTTGGCACACTGCTGACACATATTGAGCTATCTGTCTACCAGGATCCCCAAGTCCTTTTCCTCAGGGCACCTTTCCAGCCACTCTTCCCAAGCTGCTAATATTGCATGGGGCTGTTGAGGGCCAAGGGCAGGACCCAGCACATGGCTTTGGTGATCCTCTGCACAGCCTTCCTATCATCAGGCAGATCAGCTTGGTGTCATCTGTAAACTTAGTGAGGGAGCACTCACTTCTTTCAACTAGATCACAAATAAAGATATAAAAGAGAACTGAAGCCAACATTGAGCCCTGAGGAACACCACTTGTGACTGGCAGCCAACTGGACTGAACACCATTCATCATCATGTGCCCAGCCATCCAGTCAGTTTTTCACCCAGAGAAGTGAACACACATCCAATTAATGAGCAACTTGTTTCTCCAGAGGAATTCTGTGGGAGGCAGTATCCAAGGTTTCACTAAAGTCTAGGTAGACAGCATATACAATGTTTCCCTTATCCACTACATGGGTGACCTGTCATAGGAGGAGATCAGGTTTCTCAAGCAGGACCTGCTTTTCATGGACACGTCCTGGCTGGGCCTGTTCTCCTGGTTGTCCTGTATGTGCCAGATGATGGCACTCAAGATGATCTGCTCCATAACCTTCCCTGACACTGAGGTCAGACCGACAGGCCTCTAGTTCCACTTGATAACCTCCAGTCAACTAAGGCCTTCCCAGTTAGCAAGGACAGCTGATAAATGATGGAGAGTGTCTTGGTGAGCCCCAGTTGGTGTGGTGCCTTCCCTGATTGACTACCTCACCAGATATGTCAGGAAGTTACCTTCTACACACTCCAGGAACCTCTTTCCTCTCTCTTTGTACTGTATATCCATCAGATACCTGGTAAGTTTAAGTGCCCCATGAGAATATCAGCTAGTGACACCATCTTTAATGGTGAAATATGCAGTTTATGTGCCTGTACTTCAGAAAAGTCAGTCCATTAGATTATTCTCTGATCCAGAGAATTAATAATCTTCTGTTTATAGTCAAATTATGACTAACTACTATGTCAGTTTAAGGGTCACACTACACTGTGTTACACTCAAAATAAGAACAATTCCTGTAATCAATAAGGTGTCCTTATAATGTATTTTCATGTATATAAATATATTTTTATATAGATATATAGTTAATCTTAGTATTAACTGAATCTTGGTGCCCCCACAGAAAATACGAACTTTCTGTTGAAATCAATTGGGACGAACTTTGATCCCTACAGATTGCAGCAATGCTTCTTAAAGAAAGATTCAAACAATGGTTTCTAGTTTGATGGCGCTTCTCAGTAATTTAGTTCAGATAATTTTGCTGCTCTGTGACTCTCTGGTTGTCTTCTTTCTCTAATATTTTTATTAGAAGAAAGTGATGAGGGCGAGTACCTTATTTAAAACCGGTACACATTCAGATGAAAAACAACAGATATTTCATCTTACTTCTTTGCTTTTGAGAGCTAATTTTTTATTGATTAATGAATTGCTTTGAAAATGTAAATGTTTAGAAGAGAAAAAAAAAAAAAAAAAAGGAAATAAAACCAACATCAACAACAAAACCAAGCTTGGATGGAAATTTTATTTACAAATAATTCCATAATAACATGCAAGGAACTCCTATGAAGGACTGTTTACTGCACGAGGGGTGTTTGGAGAAGGTGGTGAGAGTCTGGTCAGATTGTATAAGGGCTGAAATACTAGTTACAGTTACAGCATGTCTTTTAATATTTTAAATTTTTTTTCCCAATTTATAATTTTGGTCAAAAGGGCCTTCATTTCAAATAACAAGGTAAAATAAGTGGGAAAAAAATAATAGAAATTAGAGTTCAATGGTTTTTGCAACCCTTTGTTTTGATGATTTGGCTGTTCTTGTGAACGGTCTTTACTGAACCTGCAAAAAACAACCTTCATAAATTCAGACTGCTCTCTTCGTAACTATTTGAATGATCACAATGTGCACCTAACCAGTTAGATCTGCAATAGATCTTAACAACTCTTCTTGGGCAACGTGATTGAATTTTTTTCCAATTCTAGTGCTGAACAGAAGCACAAGGCATGAATCATCCATAGAAAAAAACTGAAAGTGGAAAACAATGGAGAACTTTGCTGGAATTTCTTAAAGCTCTTTAAAGGTAATGTATGGTTCTGGGACCTTTTCTTGTGCTCTTGGTGATCACTTAACAGTTTAATAGAGAAAAACAAAGGGCAAAAATTCAGCATATGGGAGGAAAAAAAGTAACTGTGACATAAAATATGCTGAAATTGAGAGGAACTAGGACTGACTGAGAAAGAGGGCTGCAAATGTATGGCAACTACGACAGATGGAAAAAAAGTTGGAATTGATGAGATATCAAGACTGTGACTCTTAGAAGTCATAGTAGCAGCTGAGGAAAAGGGAAAGATGTTAGTAGAGAGCTGGGGTGAGAGAAAGAGACAGACTACAGTGAGAAGCCCCTAAACAGAGAATGGGATGGACTGGCAATAAGTCAAAGAAAGTGGATGGCCACCTCAGGATAAAGACACAAGGCTTCTGAAAAATGGGCAGAAGAGTATACTCACAAAAGCATACTGATTGCTGATTATTGTAATGAAGGTGTTTTCCCCTGATATTACCAGTATTCGTAGTATGTTCTGGCACAACCTATGGTTTGAACAGTGTGAAGTAAAATGTAAAGCAATCCAAGAAAAAGTTTGTCACTTACTTCACCCCTCTCATTCTCTGGAAACAAAACTTGCAATATTACTATTATGTTGAGATATTGTCATTTAAGCATGAGTTTAAAATGGTCCTCAAAAACCAAACCAAAACAAAACACAACACAACACCCAGTGGTGTTAAAATTAAAAATTTGCCGTATAGAAAATAAACAGCTCTCTCATTTTGCCTTTGTCATATTGTTAATAGTTTGAAGCATTAAAATCACATGCATTACATGACATAGGTATGAGTGTATCTGTCACTTCATTTATTATTATCCCACATATCTCCATGATCATATAAGGGTGTAGAGTATCTGTCTCAGGAAATAACACATTCTAGATTCCCTTCTACATTACATTTATTTTTTAAAAGTATTATTCTGCAAGATATTTTTGTAAGATATTGTCTACTCCAATTCTTTGTTTAATTGTTATTCTGTAGTATTAACTATTTTAGTGACCTTCATTTAAGAAGCTCTGGCCCCTCCATTCTCCGTGGTAGGCATTTTCCATATCACACCGAAAAAGGCCCCAGGCTAAAGCTGTGGCTTTTCTTTGTTTCATGAATTTTATTCTAGCTTAGCTGTGACTGGAAATATGAAGACATTATTTTCCTTCTCTTGTTTCTCAGGAAACATAGGATTACACCAAAGTAGAAGCTGGATCCAAATATTTTGTCTCTTCTGAAAGGACAAGAGCAGCAGCAGTACATTTTGTGATGGGGAGATGGAGATTTTAGTCTTAGTTTTGCTAAACTCCTATAAAATGACAGTGAAAGTTAAAATGAAATTAAACCAGAGAGAACTAGTCAGCATTATCTTTGATGTGTGTGTGGTGCTTTACACACCACATTATGTACAGATATAGGATCAAAGAATGACAAAATGGGTTGGGTTGTAATCGACCTTTACAGACCATCTAGTCCAAATCCCTTGTCTAGGGATATCTTTCTCTAGGTGGACATAAGCCAACCTAATAATAATATTTTTATAATATTTTTATTTGCAAAAGACGTCTTGGGTTAGTGCAGTGGTGTTTTGGAAGCGGGGGGCGGGGGGGGGGGGGGGGGGGGCACAGGCACAGGAGTGGCTCCTGTGAGAAGCTGCTAGAATCTGCCCTGGTTCCAATTCTTGCCCCACCCCTGCCCAAGGCAAAGCAACTATGAGAAGGTGTGTGTTCCTCTGCAAGTAACATATTCAAGAAAAAATGAAACAGTAAAACTATAAGAAAATGGCCTGAAGAGTAGAGTAGAGGATGAAGTGAGAGAAATGCCAGAGAAAAGACACCAACGTCAGTGAAGAAAGAGGTGCCCGAGCAAATATTTTTCTGCAGCCCGTGGTGAGATGGCAGCTGTGACCCTGCAGCCTACGGAGGAGCGCGGTGGAGCAGTCTTTGGAGGACTACGGTGGAGTAAACGTGGATTTGTAGCCCTTGAAGTGTCACAGGTGGGCAGACGTGGCAACCTGTGCAGGGTTGCAGAGAGGGGCAGATGTGGATCTGCAGTCGTGGAGGACCCCGTGCCAGAGGAGGTGACAGCTCCCGCAGCAGCCGTGACTCTGTGGGCAGCCCGGGCTGGAGCAGTTCCTGAGGGACTGCACCTCACGGGAGGGACTCGTGTCCGAGGGGTTCGGGAAGGACTCTCTCCTGTGAGGGGGACCCCATGTAGAAGCGGGGGAAAGAATGTGAGGAGCCCTTCCTCTGAAGAAGGGGCAGAAACACCGTGTGGGGAACTGACCCTACACCCCCACCCCCTCGCCCGTCCTCTGTGCCTTGAGGGGGAGGCAGCCGTGAAGGGTCCGGGGCCGGGAAGAGGGGAGGGGTAGGGGTAGGTATTAAGATCTGACCATATTTTCTCTCTTTCCTTGTAAATTAAATCAGTTCTTTTTCTTCTCAAGTTTACCTTGGAAGGTTTTTGCCTGTTACCATATTTGAGGCATGCAAATACCCCTGTCCTTGTCTGGATTAAGCAGCCTTTGGGTGGATTTTCTCCTCCCTGTCCCACAGTGGGGGTGGGGAGGGAGGGAGGTAGGGAGGGAGTGGGTGAGTGAGTGGAACCGTGGGTGGTACCAGCTACTAAGACTGTGGGGCACCAGGGTATTGCAGTCAAGGACCTGTGGTCTAAGGCACATTGTCAGTGTCATGATCCCACTTTCCTTCTGCCTGGTATTGTTTCCAGACATATTTACTCTTCTCTTAAAGGGCTTGAAAACATCTGTTTGTTATTGTTCCCAATTCTAATCCATAGAAAAGATAGGTATTCATTTCATCTCATGGAGGCATTGGTGCTGGTCACTGATCCATGAGAGGCTTTGATATCTCTAGGTTTGACCATCACATCCACTGACACTCTGCTTAGCTATTAAATACAATAAGGTAGTATATATATTGCAAAGAATGTATATCAAACTGGTGAATGCATATAAATCCATTCAGACATGTAGAAAAAACAATCTTGAAACTAAATCTCTGATCAAGCTCTCACTCTCAAGTACAAGACTAGTACAGAAGCTTTTGCCCTGTGAAAGACAAGTGCTTTTCCACATCTTAAATACAGACTCAGATTATTAAACTATCATATTCAGGTGAAATCTTTAGTAAAGGTATGAATTTTCTCTTCTCATAAAATATGGCACACAAAACATTTTCCAGAATTCACCATTCTCTTTTGTAGTATTTTCCTTTTCTTTGCATGATTTGGTCAAAAGTTCAGGAATGGGAGACCCTGCTTGTCCAATGGTCAGATTTGTGAGGGACAGATATCATCATACTTAAAGAGAAATTTTGCTATATTGTCATTTCTTGGCCAGTTATGTAGACACCTTAATAAAGTAACTGAGTTGTAGTTGTATTATGGCATCCTATTGCCAAAAAATATCTTAAACAGGGAGGAAACATACATTTTCAAGAAAAATTTGTTACACTTATAGTACTTCAGATGTCAGAGACAGAAAAAGACCTCTCTGTTCATCTCCTATCAATAAAAAAATTGCTCTCCACATTATATGCTCATCTGTAACAGTTTGGAAAGAAGATCCCATGAGTACAGAGCCTCAGGCACTGCCACTGCCCTCTGCCTTTCCCGGAGCACACTAAGTGTGTGTTTTCCCTTTCATTGCTCTCCTTTTATCTACTCTTTTAGACCTCTTTTTCCCTCTGTTTGGTTTTCATCTACTCTGAGCTGCTGCTATGGCACTGAATGCTAAAGAGATAATAAAGTAATCTAACTCAAAAGATACTTTTTCAGCTGTATTTCTTAGCATAAGAGTCATCCTGTCTTTATATGGGGAATCTCTGCATCTAGGTTAAGGGCAATTAACTCGGCTGCTTGCAAGCACCCTGGATGTGTGAGGCATTGCAGGCATGGGTCAACACTGAAACATGAACAGAGACTGATAATGTGACACCCTCTCAACTCATTGCTGATTCTCACCATCTCCCTGCTTTCTGACTTACTGATGCTGCTGTGCTTCTGGTGCTTCAGTCCTTGCTCTGTTTCTTTCACTGTGCACGGATATTCCCAGTCTCATCCCTCCTCTGCTGTCTCCTCAGGTCAGTCTTGTCATTTCTGATTCCTTCCCTAGCCTGACTGTGACAGTTACCACTTTCAACAAAAACACATGTGCATCACATTGTCTTGCATTGCATTACATTAGCTCTGGGTTTTTTGTTTTGTTTCGCTTTTCAGTACTGGAAATAACAAACATAAAACCCTAGGATCTAGGATCTGAACTTCAAGCCCGTTCAGTCCACTTTCCCCAATTAATGGCACACGTAGACTATACACTAAGGGCAGAAATGGTTGTATGAATGCTCATGTTTGTACTATGATCATATAGTACAAAATAACATTTAATAATCAGCAAAATAATTAAATGTTTAATCAGAGAACACAATAATGTATTTTTCAAAGAAAGAAAAAATTTCAGGAAATAAAGCCTTCAGAGGAAATAATACAGAATTTCTAAACTCCATTTTTCTCCTTAGTAGGAAAATAGTAATGTAGAATTTGAATAAATAATATGCATGTTATGTATCTTGTATAACACCATTAAAAAGGAAAAGAAAAAAAACAGATTTCTTTCGCAATCTTCATAAGAATTTAGCTTGAAAAGATGCAACATAACTAAACGTAGATTTTAAAATTTTGTTTTGCACCTCTGCTCCAGGATGGTAAATCAAGAATATATCTATAGAATCTGTATTGCTATGTAGTATTTTAGGCCCACTAAATTAGATTTGAAACTTTTGCAAACAAAATCTGTTTTTAATTTCTCTTAGTACCTTAATAATTTCCTCTGCAACTGATAGAGATAAAAAGCTGATTTTTTTCCATAGGCAGTGTAGACTTTTGTTTACCCTTTGCACTTTATAATCACTCATAGTGATCCATCTTCTAGAACAAACACATTCAGCAATTTTTCCCGTCACTGCAACTCTTGGCAGAATATAGATTAAAACAATTCAACTCAGAGAGGGTGAAAGTGATGCTGATCAATTGTTTGAAGAACCTTGGTGAAATGGGAAAGCTGAAACTTTTCCAAACTGTGTAGCGAGTTGTCGCAATGCTGCTAATGTGCTGTGCCGGTGCTGTTTTCCCTGCAAAACTGGAAGTTATTGTTTCCTGTTCAAGGTGTTTGTGGGCTTTCTCTTTTTAGTATACATATAGATATGAAGCTGAAACAAAACACACTAAAGTTCAAGGACCCATATTGTGTGCTCACTGAAAATACAAAGAGGTGATTGCAAAACTGATTGTCATAGCAACTGGAGCATAGCAGATATGAAATATTTTCACATTATTCTGAGGCATAGCATAACCAGTACCATGGACTTCTGAAAAGCAGACTTTGGGCTGTTCAGGACATTGGTTGAGAAAACCCTTTGGGAGACATCGTGAAAGGCAAAGGGGTCCATGAAGGCTGGACATTTTCCAAGAAGGAAATCTTAAAGGTGCAGGAGTGGCCTGTCCCCATGTGCTGTGAGGCAAACTGGGAGGAAAGATGAACAATATATGTGAACAGGGAGATTTGCAGGGACTCAGGAAAAAAAAGACTTTATCATCTTTGGAAGAAGGGGTAAGCAACTCAAGAAGAGTACAGTGATTTTATTATGTCATGCAGAGACAAGTGGAAAGGCAAAAGCCCAGCTAGAACTCAGTCTGGTCACTGTCACATAAGAGATAACAAAAAATATTTTTACAAATAAATTAATGATTAAAAGACACCCAAGGAGAATCTGTATCCCTTATTGGATGAGAGCAGGAATGTTGCCACTAAGGATGAGGAAAAGGCTGAGGTACCTAATGCCTTCTTTTACTCAGTCTATAATACCCAGACCAGTTATCTTCAGGGTATCCAACCCCCTGAGCAGGGGGGAGCAGAGCCAGAGAGTAGAATAAACTCTCCATAATCCATGAGGAAGTAGTTAATGTCCTGCTACAGCAACCTGGTCACTTAAGTTGATGGAGCTGGATGTGATTCACCCAAGAGTACTGTGGGAGGTGATGGAGGATCTTTCCAATCCACTCTCCATCTTTTATCAGCAGTACTTCTCAGCAGAGGTGGTCCCAGATTGGAGGCTTGCCAACGTGACACCCACCTACAAGAAGGGCTAAAAGGAGGGTTGAGGAAACTACAGGCCTGTTTGTCTGACCTCAGTGACAGAGAAGATTATGGAGCTGTTCATCTTGAGTGGTCTCACACAGCATCTACAGGGAATTGGGCCCAGTTAGTATGGCTTAATAAAAGGCAGGTCCTGCTTGACAAACATGGTCTCCTTCTATCACAAGGTGACCCACCTAGTGGAGAAGGGAAAGGCTGGGGACATTGTGTACCTGGACTGCAGCAAAGCCTTTGACACTGTCTCCCACAGCATTGTCCTGAAGAAGCTGGTGACTCGTGGCTTAGACAGGTGTACTCTTTACTGGGTAAAAATAACTGGCTGGAGGGCTGAGCTCAGACACTTGAGGTATGTTGCATGTAGTTGGTAGCCAGTCACAAGTAGTTTCATCCAGGATTCAATACTGGTGGGTTTTATATCTTTATCAATGATCTGTTTGAGGAGATTGAGTGCTCCCTCAGTAAATTTGCAGATGTGTTGAGGTATTCCACTGTTTATCTGTCATAAATGTTTTAGTACTCTACCATGGTTCTTTGCAATGTATGCAAGACAAATATTGGGTCAGGTCACCCTGTACTGTGTTCCCTCAAAATTTAATCCCACTGATGGCTCAACTTGACAAAGATCTTTTTATTTTACAACCCCTCTCCTGAATCCCTTAAACTGCCAAAATGACTATTCAGCTTGTAAGATTGCATCTTTCTCTTGACGAAGCTCGTGTACAAGGTATTTTTGTGATGTATGGGCTTTTGCTTTATACTGTTTCATGTATTCATGCTTATCATTGTAATGACTCTCTTATGTCAATGGATCCTGTTGTTGAACAAGCTCTACAGAATATTTTCAATTTAACTTTGGATTTTTTTCCTGAAATTCCTGACTTGATTGACTTTGCTGATGACACTTTATCCAAAATAAATCACAAAAAGTACATGTTATTTTTGCAGATGTTACAATTACAACAAAATTCAAGGACCAACTTCAAAAATTTTTTGAGGTCATGAAAACTTTGGAACATTTAGCAATAGGAACTGAAAATTTAGCTTGTATTGCTGATCATGCCCCAATCTATTTCCCCTTTGAAATAGATTTCTTAGAGGGATTTGAAGACAACTCCTTAAACACCTCCAGGAACAATGACTCCATCACTTCCCTGAGCAGTCCATTCCAACGCCTGATCACCCTTTCCGTGAGGAAGTGCTTTCTGATATCAACCTAAACATCCCCTGGTGCAACTTCAGACCATGACTTCTTGTGCTGTCACTAGTTTCCTGGAAGAAAAGCCTGACCCCCACCTGACTACAACCTCCCTTCAGGTAGTTGTAGGGAGTGATAAGGTCCCTCCTTAGTCTCCTACAGGCTAAACAACCCTGCCACCCTTAGCATCTCCTCATAAGACTTTCCCCCTAGTCCCTTTATCAGCCTCGTTGCCCTCCTCTGGACTCCATCACCTCAATATCCTTCTTGAAGTGAGGGGTCCAGAACTGTACACAGTATTCAAGGTGAGGCCTCACCAGTGCTGAGTACAAGGGGAGAATTACATCCCTAGTCCTGCTGGCCACACTATTCCTGATACAAACCAGGATGCCATTGGCCTTCCAGTCCTCCTGAGCACACTACTGGCTCATGTTCAACCAATTGTCAACTAATACTGCAACCACTCAGTGAATCTCTTCAGTAGAGGAATCAACAAGAAAGTGTTGTGCTTGACCTTGTTCTTACCCACAAGGATGGCCTGGTGGACAATGTGAAGCTTAGGAGTAGCCTTGGTTGCAGGGACCATGAAATAGTGGAATTAAGGATCCTTAGGACAACAAGGAGGGTAAAAAGCAAGTTCATTACCCTGGACTTCAGGAGAGCAGACTTTGATCTCTTCAGGGATCTGCTGTTAGGATACTGTGGGATAAAGTCCTGGAAGAGGAGAGGAGACTAAGAAAGCTCATCAATAGTTGAATTCCACGCTCCTCCAATTCCAGGAGCAATGCATACCAATAAAGAGGAAGGAAGGCAACAATGACAGGAGGTCTGCAGAGATGAACAAGGAGCTCCGGGACACCAATGTTAGAAGGAAGTCTACAAAGGGTGGAAACAGGGAAAGGTAGCCTGGGAGGAGTACAAATAAATTGTCCGAGTAGCCAGGGATCAGGTTAGGAAAGCTAAAGCCCAGGCAGTGACAAATTTGGTGTTTTTTGATGATGGAGTCACAGCGTCAGTAGACAAGGTAAGAGAGTTGGGGCTATTCAGCCTAGAGAAGAAGGTGTGACCTTATTGTGGCCTTCCTGTCCATGAAGGAGCCTACAAGCAAGCAGAAAATGACATTTTACAAGAGTATGAAATAATAAGGGATAACAGTTTTAAGCTGAAAGGGGTTAGATTTAAATGAGATATTAGGAATAAACTTCTTACTATGAGACACTGAAACAAGTTGCCAATAGAAAGACAAGATGTCCCCTCCCTGGAAGTGGTCAAGGCCAGGATGGATAGTGCTTTGAGTAACCTGGTCTGATGGAAGGTGTCCCTGCCCATGCAGGGGTGTTGGACCTAGTGGATCTTTAGGGTCCCTTCCAACCCAATCCATTCACTTATATATGTATATATTAGCTGGAAGAAAAACCTGGTACTTCTTCATGTGTAAGGTCTCACTTAGTAATGTGATGTCAGTATATTGACAATATTCACAACAGAATTGTTTCAAATGCTGTGTTTAAAATCGGACAGGTAAGTTCTGTTGTTTCAAGTGTGAAGTGGTGCAATAATTTATGGAAAACTGAGAATATTATTCTGGACTAGGCTATCCAAAGAATATTGGATTCAGTCCTCAGTGTAATAGCCTCTTTTTTTAGTCAGCTGAGGACCTCAGTAGGAGATAATGTGTTCATCCATCTTCATAAGTCATATTTTGTGTAACAGCACAAAGATTACAAAATAGTGTCAGCTATTTCCAGTGTCAGCAGATTTCCTGTATTTTCTGGAACTTTTTACAGAAGATATGGAGCTGAACCTTGAAAGTCATTCAGAAAAAGAAGTCTCATTGACACTAGTGTTGCTATGTTAACGAATTCAACAATGGGTTTGCTAATTTATTTCCTAAAATTGAATACTGCGTAAATATTAATTAGAATAACTGTATTTGGAGAGAAGTACTTACTTGTCAAATTTTAACATGACTTAGAAGGATATTTTATCTGGGAAAACTGAAAGGGAGAGTGTCTACGATGTACCTTCTTAGGCAATATGAATATTTTCCGTATTTTAAGCTAACTTTAATGTGAAATTATGTCTCAGGAGAGATGCAAATAGATTCAATTATTTTCTATTTCATAATGTTGAAAATTGGTTGAGTAGATACAACATAGATTTCTGCAAGCTGTTTCTTTGCTAGATCTTCGTTAGCAAGGGACTATATATGAGAAGTTAGTTCATTCACAGCCATAAAGCTTGATTTTTATTTTGTGTTGTTCAAAACTGCTATTGAACACTATTAGCTGATGTACTGATGATGTGGATGGGTCTCCATCACAGGCTGACACTAGATAACAGAAGAATAATAGACTTTCAAGCAGTTTCAGGCTAATTTAAATCAGTGATAGGATGATAAAGCTTTTATATCCCAGCATCAATTCTCTTTCCATAAATATGATCAAATATTTCTGATGTATGACAATAGAGGAGAGACTAGCTTTACACACTTTAGACACTTGCTTTAGACACTGCTCAGGTATAAACTTCTGCAGGTAGAATTTCACTGCACAACAGTAGTACACTGAGCAGATTGAAAAATTACTGAAGTAGTAATGTATCATTATTCCAACAAGGAGTATTTCAGCATCTCCTGATTAAAATATGTAAGAACATTTTATAAATAATCATAGACTGATCTCTCTTTTTTTGACATACTTTTAATCAAACCCATTGAACTGATCAATCTGCCCGTATCCTCTCTTGCTATCCCCCTCTCCAATCCTGCTGAGCTCTCAATGGGAACCAAAGATGCATGTGCTCAGGGATGAGCTCCATCTGCTTGACCAATGGTCTGTTCTCTCTTACAGCAGGCACCATACTTACTTGTCACTGCCCATGTAGAAGATGGACCTGACCCTGAAGGCATTCTGTTCACTTGGGTGTCAGGACAGTGTGATTCCTTGGTGGTATGGCTCTCAGCATCTTCTGACAAAACAGGCTGTGGCACTCAGCTGCTCAGTTCCACAGATACCCACCATAATTCTTCTCATTAAGTTATTTATAGGTTGTGTTACACATTCTCCTATTGCTTATTCAGCTCTGTCCTGAAACCTACATTCAGTTTTCTTTGCTTATCTATGCACTAAACATGCTTTGATGTTCTCATCAGTAGCAGCATTACATTTTACAATATTTCCATAGATCTTTAGATGATGCATTTTGTAATTTCTCTGGTTAACTTTTTTTTTCATGTAACACTACAGGTATTTCTACAGAGACATGCTTGTGAGTCAGTTCCATATTAATTCAGTTGCACAGCTACAATAATTTGAGTTCAGCTCTTTTTGGATGGCATAGCATTCCTTTAGCTTAGAGAATAAATTTGATTTGCTTTTCAAAAGAAATCTTTTAGAGTTCTGTTCCTCCTTAAAACAAATAAATAAATAATGCAGTGCTTCTACTGAAAGCAGACTTATACAGCTGGGTCTGTGTGGCAGAACTTTGGTACATGGGGAAGGGTCATAGGGTTGAGTCCTGTCAGAAGCTGCTAGAAGTTTCCCCAGCTCCAAAAGCCACACCTTTCATCCCCTTCTTTTCACAGAAAAAGATGTTTTGAAATCTCCCTGCAGTTAAAGCAGTGTCCCTGCTTACTGCAGGGTGGCTGGACTAGGTGACCTTTAGAGATCCCTTACAACCAAAATTACTCTGTGATTCTATTCTATTCTAAATGCATATCTATAGATATACGTATATCAGATGAGTCATATATAAAACTTGCAAATTTGTTCATAGTTTTTACTGAGATACAATGCATAAGCTTTATATAGGGGTTTACCTTTTTCTACTTAGATAGACTAAGAGTGAAAGATGCAATAGGATCCTTAATTACTGCTACTTAATTTAATTCTTTATGTTAAAATAAATTTACTCTCTTCCTGGTTCATGTTCTCAGAGAAGCTAATTTTAACTCTTCCTCATAAACAAAAAAGGGGTAATAACAATTTATCTTGAAAGCAATTCCCAGTGCTCATGGATAACTTAAATTTGAAAGTGTGATTTTTTTCTTGAAACATTTTTTGTGAAATACTTTACTTGATATGCATATAGTAATTAAAGATTATGCCTTCTCTCTCATTATTTGAAAAGGTTGCTTGTTTATGGCTGTGTATATACAAGGCCCTATTACTGTTACTGCTACTATTAATATTATCTCTTCCAATTCAATTTATCAGTGGAATAATTCTGCTTGCTTTGACTAACATTCATATCTGGTCACCAATTACCAGAGTCACCATCCTATCTTTGTATTTCTTACTGCATTACTGTCCTGTGCTTACATTTTGTTGGTTTTTTTTCTTTTTCCCTCCTTCTCTTTGTTTTTTTGCCTCTGCTAGAGACTGTTTGACTAAGTAAACCAATAGTTCCACAATTCATATAGATCTCACTTATTAGCATGCCTATTTTCTTTTTTTTATTATTATTAGTTTCTGTATAGCCTTTTATGCAGACTGATAATCTGCAAACCTTTGCAAAATTGGATTACTTTGCTGAGTCATCACAGCAGTTCTATGGAGAACTAAATGTAAGCTTGGGATCTTATCAATAGTTTTAGAAACTGTGTGAGTATTTATGTGGAAACCAAAATAGGCATGTTGAAAATTCGTACATGAAGTTTATGCAGTGCTCTTCTAGACGTGGGCACTACATTTATCAACATTTTCTCTTGAAAGCAACCAGTAACACCACAAAGCATAGCAGCTCTAAGGGCAGACACTCCATGGCTGAATACACATTGAATGATGTGTCTGCTGCTACCCTCCATTCTCTTGACAATCTACTAGGAATTTGATGCACTGCCTGAAAACTCTCCAGGAAATCTGAGAGTGTTAATTCGTAAATCTCAAGTTTGATGTCTGTGTGAAGAATTGTTCATCCTTCTCGTGAACCTTACTTGACTTCCTTGCTCAGATGAGCTCAACATCTCTATGTTCAGCAAATCATTTTCTTCTAAGACTGAAGGATGATGTATGTGTTCCAAACATTTTATTCAAGCAATAGTTCAAGAAACTGTAGTTCAAGTTTTGTAAGATAATGAATTTGTCTGAACTAAAGGAAATTTTATCCATTAGGAATGTCAAGAAATGTGATCAACATAGCAAGTCTTTAAAAGGAAAAGTGTCTTTAAATTCTACTCTGTCTGTGCTTCTGAGGTAAAAAGCCAACAGAAGACAACAAAAAATGTTTCTACAAACACCTTAATAGCAAAAGAAACCAGGGTGAGCCTCCATCCCCTCCATCCCCTCCATCCCCTCCATCCCCTGTTAGTTGTAAGAGAAAGCATGGTTACAAAGGATGAGGAAAAGGCTGAAGTGTTAATTCCTTCCTTGCCTCAGTCTTTAGTAATATGATCAGTTGTACAGACACAAGCTCTGTGCTTGTGCACTTGGCTTAGGAGAACAGGGGATCCCTGGAGCCAAGGAAGCCTGAGACAGAGCAGACAAGAGGGGATAGGCTCAAGTTGTGCCAGAGGAGGTTTAAATTGGATGTTAGGAAAAATTCCTTCACCAAAAGGCTGCCCAGGGCAGTGGTGGAGTCACCATTCCTGGAGGTATTTAAGAGCCCTATAGACATAATACTTAGGGATATAGCTTAGTATAGGACTTGTCAGTATTAGGTTAGGGGTTGGGCTCAATGATCTTGAAAGTACTTTCCAAGGTAATTTTGTCATTCTATGATTATATAAAAGCCCGATTAAAATGCAAAGTACATGTTTTGTGACAGATTTCAAAATCTCAGTGCTTAAATTAAAAAATTGATATTTATAATTTTTTTAATGTTCTGAAAAATCAAGATGAATAACATAGGGGTATTAGTTTTAAGAAAATGCAAATTCTGCTAGTCTTAAGTAATTTATGATTCCAGAGGGCTATGGTGATTTCCATGAAAGCCAGTGAGCAGAAATAACTGCTTTCCAAATAAAGGGGCAAACTGGACTAGAAATTAATTTACTTTAGATTTGGCCTTCAAATATAAAATCTCTTACATTTTAAAACTACTGTCAACAATCCTGAAAGGCTTTAGCATTTCTTGAGTTCTCTGTTTTATTTACATTCAAAGCAACAGAATAATAAAAGAAGCCATGATAACAAAAAATCAGTCCTTAATATGCAGAATAATAAATTTATCTACTGACGAAGTTTGTTAATGGTAATGCCATGCTAATCTGGTTAGTATTGCCTAAAGAAAAAAAAAAGATGAAAGTAGAGTAATACAGTGCATTAAAACCAAGGAGTTACTGGAACTACTTGCATAATTTCATTTATTTTCTTTTTCTTACTTGTTTATCCAGATAAAATACT
Source organism: Heliangelus exortis (assembly GCF_036169615.1). NCBI lineage: Eukaryota > Metazoa > Chordata > Aves > Apodiformes > Trochilidae > Heliangelus > Heliangelus exortis. The sequence goes on along the minus strand of NC_092423.1, from coordinate 134,247,632 downwards.
ACAAAGTAAAGCCTATGAAACATCAAGTATTTGTACACATCACACACAGCAAAAATCCACTGGCTAATGAACTGATGGTGTTTAACCATGCCTTTAGATATGTGTCCAGCTTTTCCAGCAATTCATTTTCTTGACCCGAGAACTTCTCCTGCTGTTACCAGGCTGCTGTCTGCTGGCAGGGAAATCACAGACGCTCTCTCACCTTTGTGAAGATAATTACAGGATTTCACTGTCCAGAGCAACTAATCTATGTTCTGCTAGTGTTCTGGAGAACTCAGTTCTCCTTTTTGAAAAAATGGAGAAATAATTGAAAAAGATAAAAAGAAAACTCTCATTACATGAAACAGTTTCAGAACTTTTTTACACATTAAGAGTAACCACTTTAGTAATCCTGTAAAAGGTAATACTGCACATACTGGATTTTTATGGAAAATACTTTGGTTTTCTTAATTACTTATCACTGCACTGAACATAGGCACATGGTGATGTAAAATCCCAAACCAACAATATATCTTGATCAGAGCTACTATATTTCTCTTATTCTGAAAAAAAAATCTATTTTTATCCAGTCTTTAAAGTGATATAAAATACAACTCTAAATTGTAGTGCTATATCCTCTGCTACAAAATCGTTTTGTATTTTTACCTACAAAAAATACAAAATTAAAATATGTTGATTCATACATTGCATCATAATCACAAGCTTAGGATCTTGAACTGTGCTTTTTTACATTACTTTATGTCCTGTATTTGACTTGAAAGACACATTCTAGTGCTCCATGTTTGGTAGTACCAAATAGAATCAGTGTTTGCAAAAAACCACAAGATCTGAGCTGGCTAAAATACGGACATTTTCTTTCTAGACCATAATTTCAAATGGGGCAGAAAAGGAAGAATTAAATAAATGGAGAAGAAAAACTTAGATGAGGTAGGGAAAGTTAAAACCTCCTTTTTTTTTTTTTCACTTGTCTTCCCAGGGATTATAGGAGTAGGAATAGGGATCCGCTCTCTTTCCTCTTCCATCTCTATTTTTTGGTTAGCTCTTTGGCATATGTCATCCGTCCCATTCATACCACCAACAGATATGGGGAATAAGGTGGCCAGGTGCGTGGGGCCTTCATTAATTACGGAGTAGAGGTATTGAGGATACTGTGATTTAGTGCTTCAACAGAACCTCTGTACCTCAGATGATGCTGGAAGCCAGTACATCTCCAGTTTTGTTGGAGAGGAACTGAATCACAAAGGTGAAACAGTCAAACCACTCCAAAGTGTTCGTGTCCTGTCCAGCTACCTGGAGTCAAAAGGGAAGTGAATTTTCTAAAACTGCAATAGATCCAACTTGAGTACCTCATCATTTCAGTACCTCACATTACCCTGACCTGATTCCTTCTTACTGGCACCCAGCCCTGCCTCTGGTACAACCTTCTCCAGCTCTGGGAGACATAATAGATGAGCACCTGTTCTGTGGTGACTGCCAAGTTCATATGACCTTGTCCATCTGTGGCCACCACAGAATGAATGGTCCTATGGCCACCAGATTACTTTTAGAGCAAGCTGGCACCACCTCCAGCCCAGGCAAGTCTCAGCATGTTTTAAACACTGCCCTATCAGCTCAAGATGATCCCTGTCACCATTTTCTCGTAGTGGCAGAATCCCATTTGCTAACCAACTACTAACAGTCATTAAAGAAATGAGAGTAAGTTACAACATTTAGTTATAAATATGACTTTGAATTTTCCTTGAATCCAGAGGTTTTTATTTACTGAGTTTTATACGGTGTCTCTCAAGATACATCAACAATTAAAAACATTGACACTTTCTGCACTTATTTTCACAGAAATGCAGTGAGTAGAGCTACCACTTTTGGTATCAGAAATCTCTGTTAGATTCTTTGAAACCTTGTAATCATTTAGAATTTTATTGGACAAGAGACAAGGCAGGATGTGGTAATACACATGTCAGACAAGCTTGTTTTTTAGAATGATGCAAATAGGGGCTGTGAAAAGGAATATGCATTGCTATTGGATTATTAAAAATGTACTCAGATATATTCATCTTTCAAAATAGAAGGAAAGAGATTAGGGAATCTAATGCTTCTCAAGGTAGACACCAAGTAAAGTTTCAAATATTTTATGAATTCTGTCAAGGTGTATAGAGCAATAAATGAAGCTGTCTTCTGCTCTTGATAATCTGGGGTGATGTAAAATGCTGGGAAGAGAGTACAGTGTAGTAATTTGTACAGGGAAAAGGGGGAGACATCTTACAGATTTGGTGGAATGAACAGATACTGTATAGATAAACTATAAATAATTGGCTGTAGGTATTAGTACTTTTTGACCTCTGACATTAGTTTGTGAAAATTCCTGTTGGTTTCCTTTGCCCTTCTTCCTTCATTAACTACTGTCATGCACACAAGATAATATGAAGCATATTGAAGAAAATATACAGTACATGGGTAGAAATTTGGCACAGGTTGATTTCTATGTGAGAAGGATGAAGCAGACTGAGGATCTTTTTCCCTGCCAATTCGCTAAACAATTCTTGTATCTCCTGTTGAATGGAAGGAAAGCGTTGTATATGCAAGTAGACAGCGAAGAAGAAGCAGGGAATTGTCACAACCCAGATGGGGCACACAGGGAAGCACATATCGGATCTCCTTGCTTTCTAAACTCCTTCTCAAGAGAGGAGCCTATGTCTGGCTGTATCCGACCTTAGTGTCAGACCTAGCCATACAAGGGAAAGAGACTAAAATGTTATGGTCTGAGGAAATGCTTGACTGTTAGACACCCCTTGATTGGATTAAGGTGAAATGACACTCAAGGTCTGTATTTTAACATAATATTAATTTAGAATTATGGAAAAAATAATGCAGAAAAGCTGATACTTCAATTATTATATAGGGACAGGCTGCACTGTCATAAAGGCTGATTATTTTGATGACAAAAATCACAATGTATGTATGTTCCAGATGCACAACCTGGGGAAACATCGTGTTAAGTGTTGTGTTACTTAATGATTTTTGGAAAGACAGAAAGATATGGAGGAAGAGAGAAAGAGAAAGAACGTAGTAGAACAAAAGTCAGAGACGTATATAAAAGAAAATCACTGGTCCTTGGTCCAGCATTGGTCCAGCCAATGGGGGAGGGTTGGTGTCAGTGAAGCTCCCAAAGTCCAGCAGTGCAGCTCCTGCTTTCATAGGCCTGTTCTGCTCAAACAAGCATTTCACAACAATGAGTAAGCACATATCAGATTGAACCATCTGATTGACCTCCATCTGCCCACTTCACTCCTCTATCACCATCTCCGTATGTAGGCCCAAGCCCATATGCAGCCCAGTTATTTCCATAGGCCCAGGTACACCTTTGTCTGGCATTTCTTTTGTTTGTTAGAGAGCTTACAATGGTGTTTCAGCACCACCTCCTGGCATAGGTCCTGAGGGCTGGTCCCTCACAGCAGTGTCTACCGTTACTATCCAAGTAAGAAAAAACCCCAAATAAAGGGAAGGATGGAAGCTGGTGATTTTTGGCAAAAATAGGAAGGTTCTTGCCCCGTGTAATGGGTTAAAACTGCAAACAGGTGCACTCCCCTCACAGCTGAAGAGGACCTAGATATGCCTACCCATGAAGAAACTGATCTGCCCAACACTAAACCGTACAAATTCTACACATGCAGCAAGTCATTGTAATGCATGACTTCCTGCTGCAGTGGACAGAAACACCCATCCATCAGCCTATTCAGACTATATTCTGGAGCCAGAATCCAAGATTTTGTAGATTGACTCACAGAGTTCATCTGCTCCTTTCACTACAACCCCTGTTGTTAATCCATGTGGGCACACTTGATGTAGTTGGAAGAAATCTGTCAAAAGTGACTATGGAGCTCTTGGAGCAGTAGCCAAGGTAATGGGGTAGGTTGCTAAGAAAGGTAAGGTAAAATCTAAACGGACTTTTTATTGACTTCATTCTTCTCATTCAGCACAACTTTCATTTTATAATAATTAGTATCTTGGGAGTGGAGAAATCTTACCTTTAATATTTAATTAGGAGGGTTTTAGATGCCTTAAAACCTTATCGTCCTTTAACTTAATCCTGTTCACCTGGTTCCCATCTCTGTGTATGTCTTTAAAAACCTGAATTAGTTAGCTAACTCATAACTAAGCCTGCAAGTTTCCTGTAATTAACCAGGCATGCTCAGAAATGCATTGGATTCCTATCTAACCCCCTTTTTTTATCCAAGAGATAAACTTCAGAAAGCTCAGAAGTTTCAGCGATTTGCAGCCAGGAATTAAATAAATCAGTTGTCAAGGTGGAGCACATTTTAAATGTGCTTTACAAGTCTTCAGACTATTTCTAAGCGTGGACATCATAAGAAGTTTAAACAGGATGGAAGGTAGAATCAATTATCCTCTTCTCTATACAAACACTAAAATAAGAACTGAAAAATCACTTAGCACAAGGTCAATAATATAGTTTTTCTAAGTGCTCACTGTTCATGATTTGGAATATGAGGGCTGTAATATTTGGGCATAATATGTCACAGTCCTTTAAATACTTGTGGGTTATTAATTTGTAAAATTACTCTGAAAGACACAATTATCAAATAAGTTTCACTAGTTCACCATCAGGAATTCTTTACAAGGATCTTTCATTAAAATAATATCAAGCAAAATGTTTCTCATAAGTTTGGGAAAAAACAAACAAACAAACACACAATTAAAACAAATGAAGAAACAAACAAAAAAACTCCAAAACAAGAAAAAAAACTTAGACAAGATAAACCAAAAACCAAGCCAAATATAAAAATTACTTGTAAAATTAACTTTGTAAAGAAGATCCCCAATTTGCTGTAAGGCAAAATAGTGAGTCAGGATCAATGGGTTCAATTTCTTCAGGCTTTTGCAGATTACTGTATTCCATGTGCTGTAGTGTTTTCTGAAATGATATTAAGTATTTTACTTTGTTCCTCAGAGATTACATGTGGCATTATTAAAATCAGTTTCAAGTTTTCCACAAGCTTGTCTACATATTCATTTTTGGGCATCATCAACTGCAAATCCCGTGCTAGCCGGACCTTTACCCAGTAAGACTACTTACATCTTGTACTTTTATAATGAACTGCTAAATGTGGTCGCTCTGTGTGGTGCTGCAGTGAAATGATTTTATGCAATTCTTGACTAGCTAAAAAGTGGAAGATTGCAATGAGGTCAGGATGGCAGGGATTCTGCCCTTGACTTCATGCACTGTTGGGCTATTGCAGGAGTGCTTTATGTTCTTTTGGTCAGCTTTTAAGCAAAAAAAGTATTGCAAAAATGAAAAGGGGTCAGAAAAAGCTTTATGAAAACCTTTATGGTGAGGGATTAAAGAAACTCAAATGATCCAAGAAAAAGCTAAGGCAGTCTTGTAATCACTGTCAGCAGGTATACATACCAAAGGAAAGACATTTTTGATGGGTACTCATCTGTTAGTGGATTATACTCCTTGACTTAAGTCCAGTGCAACACAGAGCACTAGCTAGATGCCCTGCTAGCTACTGTTCTGATACATGAAACAGGACCTGTACAGTGACTCTGCAATTACTGTGTTAAAAAGCTACAATGTAATGAAGAAAATTAGTTAATTTTATTTTGTATAAGAAAAAGCACATTTATTTTAGCTGTAGAAATGAACTCATATCAGGATAACAAGCTGCAGTGAGATGTTCTGCCCATCATTATCTTAATTTGGAAGAGGCAGAATTATTCATGTGACTTTCAGGGGCAGTTTGGACCTTAGATTTAGGGCATATTTGTGGTCCAGCAAAAGCTGTATGCACAAAGGAATTCATTTGCTACTTCCCGTAGACAGACTGATATTCAGACATCTTCACAAAAGCAGGCCTCTGTCGCATGTAATGGTTCCTTGGGAAGACAAATACCACAGCTCGAAATGTCCTCCATCTTCCTTTTTATTCCCTCAGCTTTAATTTCTAAGCATGGCATCATGAGGTATGGAATATCCCTTTGGTTAGTTGGGATCAGCTGTTCTGTCTGTCCCACCTCCCAATTTCTTGTTCATTCTCAGCTTATTCGCTGGTGGGATGGGGTGAGAAGCAGAAAAGGCCTTGTCTGTGTGTAAGCACTTCTCAACAGTAATTAAAACATCAGTGTGTTACCAACGCTGCTTTCAGCACAAATCCAAATTGTAGCCCCACACTAGATACTATGAAGAAAATTAACTGTACTCCAATGAAAACCAGAACAGTTTTTGCTTCCCTCCCACCCCCAAATGCCCTTCCGAGAATTAAAAACCTGTCTCCTAATAGATGAATCTTTACTACAAGAATGAGATTAAAGAACCTGGTTTTCAATGTGAGAGATTTGTCATCTGTACCATTTCCTTTTGCACATCAGGCCCTCTGGTTTCTACCAACTGTATCCACTAAATCTTTTGATCTCTATATCTTTGTTCAGGCTTGACCTATGTAACATACATCATTGAAAAAGGCATGATGTAGAACATTCGTTATTCTTAAAAGCCATATACCTCTTTTGATCTTTTGTCCCTTACAGTATATTTTGATATTGCACAAGATATGTTACAGAGTGAATGACTATAGCACAAATGACAGTAATTTAACCTGTCAAAAAGTTATTAGTCAGAGTATCATGGAATAACTGTTCACCAGCAAGTATTAGTTTTTAGGTTTTAAAGGAGTGATGGAGAAAAATAACTTAGGTTCTGCATGGGAGGATTTTTACATTATTTTTTTATTTTGTGGTTTGTTGTTGCTTTGGTCTTTAGGGATTTTTTTAATGTTGAGTGTTTTTTTTTTTTGTTGTTTTAGGGGAGGGGGAAGTTTTTGTTTGGGGTTTTTATTTTTATTTGTTTTTTATTTGTTGTTTTTGGGGGTTTTTTTTGTTTGTTTCTTTTGGGGGAGGAGGGGCTGTTGTTTTTTTGTGTGTGTTTTGGTTTGGTTTAGTTTGTTGCTTTTTTTATTTTAGAACATGTAGCTCTTGCTGTTTGTGGTCATTGAAACTGTATTGCTACCAGTATAGCACTTGTACCTAAGAACTTTTTAGTGAAACTAGGACAAAGTTTAATGCAGGAAGTAGGAGATAGGGATAAAAATTTTAATTTACTGGAAAAAATAGAAACAATCATAAGCTAATTTATGTCTAAAATCACTAGGCATTAAATTGTGGACAAACAATTCTTAATACAGACTCGGCAGCCTAACTTTCAGTTCATAATCAGTAATTCTTTTATCAGTTGTTCTAAATTTGGTATTAGACATGAAGGGTACATAGAATCAGTGTGGAAGTTTATCTGAAATAAATGGAAGTTTATCTTAAATTTAACTAGAAGATGGCTTGGGGCAATGTGATAAGAGGACAAGAGCTGTGCTTAGCAGGATGCAGCTGGTACCAGCTGGCACAGCAGTGGACCCATGAAAAACACAGATGAGCCCATGAGCCAAGCTGACTGTGCCTCTGTGGTAACATATTTTAAAAAGAGCAAAATGCCATAGAGCAAAGAGGAGTGAGGGGAGAAAAAAAACATGATAAATCATCCTCAGGGAAGCAGGAGAGGCAGGAGTTGGTCTAAGTGCTGGAGCAGCAGTTCCGCTGCAGCCCTGTGGTGATGAACACACCAGAGCAGCTATCCACACTGTAGTGTATGGAGGACTCCACACCAGAGCTGGTGGATATTTCCTGAAGGAACAGAAGCCCATGGAAAACCCATGCTGGAGTCTATATTCGTGGAGGGCTGCAGCCAGTGGAGGGCCAATGTTGCAGGCAAGTTTACCCTGAAGAAAGGACCCCATGCTACAGTAGGGCAACATCCTGAAGACGGACAAGGTGACAAAGAGAAACAGTTATGAACTGACTCACCCATTCCCCACCTTCCCTGCACTGCTCAGGGAGAGCATGACCACAGACAACTGGAAACGAAAGGGTTAAGATAACCCTGGGTAAAAAGGTGTAGGAGGAAGGTGCTGTTATAATTTTTTCCTTGCTTTTCTCCTTCCTAAATCTGTTTTAATTGTCAACAAAATAAATTACATTTCATGAGGTCTGTTTTGCCCTTGATAGTACAACTACTGAGTGATCTCCAAGTTTTTATCTCAGTCCATGAGGTTTTTCATCTTATTTCATCCCCTTGGCCTGTTGCAGAGTGGGAGTAAAAGAGCAGCTGGGTGGCTGGCTGGCAGCTGGTCAAGGTCAACCTGGCACAGCTGCATAACAAGTCACTCAAAAAAATGGAATCTTCAGTCTTGGAGATGACTAGAGTACTTAGACAAGACCCTAAACAAACTGATCCAGCTTTGAAATTATCTCTTCTTTTTTAAGCCTGCGTTTGAACAAGATGACCTCCAGAGTTTCATTCAACTTAAATAGTGGTGTCATCCTGACTACAGAGGAAATGGTTAGCATTCTCTTTTTTGTTACATTGTACAAAACTATTTGAACATAGTCGCACCCTTTGATTCAAGCAAAATCAGGTTTTCCTGTCTCAGGAGAGGTAATGTCTAGGTATTCACTGGGAAATAAATCTGCTTTGAGGTGCGCACTAGAAATGGAATCTTGATGGCAATCCCAGTTTTTTATTTTTTAACCCAGATTTGAGGATAGTAGTTCCTCACTTATGTCTGTCTACCAGAAGAGAAAATATGAATTTTTTTTTTTTTTAGTTTAAGTTCCATTACATAATCAGATCAATATTTTTGATGTTGTACCCCAGTTAAACATAGCACTAGGAATAAATCTTATCTAGATATTCTGCAAAACCCACACACACCAGGAAAGAGAGCAAGGAATTTCCCAATTAACTACATATTGAAATATAAACATAAAATTGGTGGGATAAGACTCTGGGTCTAAGAGTCTTTGGTCAGAATGCAGTGAATTCTGGGGTATTATTTTTTAAATCATTTATTTATATACTTCACTGATGAATAGTCTGTGTAGGAGTTGCAGATTACTTTTTTACCCTCACAAGACCTTCTATACCCTAATGCTTCTTAGTTTACCAGTTGATCTATTAAATATTCCATATAGTTTTAAGCTCCAGTACACCATTTTCAATTAATTAGCATTTTAAGTGCCCAGTTGTGGTGTTTTAGCAATGGGCAGAAAACAAGCTTTGGTGACCTGTAACAACTGCCTCTTCACTAGAGGAAGGTAGCTGAGGAGACAATGGTGACTTATGCCATAAGCATTGTCTGGATTTTGGAATAAACTTATTTGTTTGCCTCCAATTAAATCATATGAATAGACCATCTTTTTTTGTTCACATTTGTTCAAGGTACATGTAAAAAAGATATTTTTGCACTTTATAATGTCTTCCATGTCAGAATGTAAAGTTACTTGACACAGAAGAATAAATTACTTATCTGTTTTTCACAGAAATCTGCTATTCATAATGAGTGTGCTATTCAGTAGGGAACTGCTAAATGGATTTAAAAAGACAATAGGAAGTTTTCTGCCAACATCTTTATTAAAGGAAAGAGAATTTATATGGCTTAATCCAATTACTTAAACTACACAGAACATTGTGCAGTGAACAAGGAAATGTACCAAGAGACACAATTCTGGCTGCATTACTTAATTGTTTCTTCCTTTAATTAGTTTTCAAGTAAATTCAGAAACTATAAAAAGAATTCTTAACTAAAGTATTGTTATGGTCTGAGGTAACATTAAAATTTATTTTTGTTTTGGATCCATGAAACAAAGTCCAACCATAGAAGGGCTGGGTACAAGCAGACTTTGTTTGACAGTTGACACAGGCAAAATTATAAACCCAGGCAAAAGAGGGAGAGAGGAAAAGAAGATACAAGAAAGAGAGAAAAGTGGAGAAAAAGGGTAAGAAATTGGGAAGAAAGAATGAGAGAGAGAGAGAGAATGAGAGAGAGAGAGAGAGTCACCACCAGGGGTCCAGCTGCCCAGTGAGTTTCTTCAAGATGGCGCTGATCCTGGACAAGGTCTGATGCAAAATGGCAGTGGGTCAAGAGATGACAAAACAGCCACAGCATGGACAGACAGATATACCCCAGAGTCCCTGTTGTTCCAAAGGGGCAGCTGTCAGTCAGCTGCTACAGAAGCTAGGGTCGTCGGCATGAGAGTCATTGCAGAGAGGCTGCCTGGAGAGGGAGAGCTTCTGAAGGGTGCAGTCTCCCACCCACTCATCAGTTCTTATCTCCTTCCAGGCACCACTCCCCACTCTGTTCCAGCCCCCTCAGCCAGGTACCTCAGCATCAGTACAATCAAGGTGGCTTCTTCCACCCTGGCCAGGGTAATCATGCCTGGAGGGATGTCCCAGCATTGAAGCTGTCCCTCAGAAAAGGGGAGTAGTCTCCACCCAGTAGTTTTTATCTCTTCCCGAGGTGTCACCCCCTGCTCAGTTCTGGCCAGCCAGCTCACTTCAAAATTGCTCTTTTGAGACAATTGCCAATCAATGAGGTCAGACTCACACAAGTACTGATATGTCCAAGATACAACTATCTAAAATAGGACTGAGCTGCCTTAATAATGAATAAATTCATAAACAGGATACTTAAAGTAGCACCTGGTGAGTTGGTCAACCCAAACTGTCTAAAATCTGTAAGATTTTACAATGCAAGGTTCCCAGAATTTTTGATTCTTTGAGAAGTCCAGTGGTCAGCAGAACTGCTACCTTTGACTTCTGGAAGGCAGAATTTGGCTTGCTTTGAATTTTATAGAAACAGGTTTGCATTTTACAGAATGGACCTTAACATGAGTACTATCACTGCTTAAAGAATAAAGTTGTGTTTGACTAGTATTTTCTTTGTCAAGAAGATTCAAGTAGCAGTTAAAAGAAACTAATTGGATATGATTGTAGGAATATGTAACATAAAAATTTCCTTTAGAGTAAAATATAGGAATTCTGTGGCACTGACCTTGTATATCTTCCCTTAACAGACCTATAGTTTTCCTGCCATTTTATTTCTTTCCCTATTTTAACAAAAAAATTAAATCACTTGGCAATTCCTATGGCCAGAATAAAGATCATCTATATTTTGTGTAAATTGTGACACTGAATTCTTTAAAACAATTAATCACTGAGGAAGAAAATAGTTTTCCATAAGCATAAATTGTAAAGATGCAAGCAATGCAATAGTATATTTAATATATTCTGCTGAAAAACAATACATTATCAGCAAAATAAAATGGAGTAAAAGATGTTGATTTCTTTAAGCTATTTGATAAAAACATGAGTTTCAACTTGATGTACAGAAAAATTTCAGAAAAGGGTGTGAGTAGCCATGTCTTCTCTAAAACTTAAAAGCTAGAAACAGCATGACAACAGGGTTTTTGAAGTCTTAAGAAAGCAAGCTTATTACTCATGGGTTCAGCATGAAATTTTTGAAGGCCTACACTCTCCCACAAAACATGATGAATGATGTTAAAGATTCAGGGTAAATGGCTTTCAAAAATTAGTTTGGAGATGAAGGATGTGGCTGAAAAATGTGACTTTGATGAGATACCAAATATTCTCAGGCTTCTGTCTGTATCTGAACACTGAAAAGTGTACAATTGGGCTAAGATATACCAAAGAAATAGCAGATATTGACTACTATCAAAAGGGAAACATTATCAAGAGCATAGTATATTTGTTCCTGAAGTTTTACAGGTGCAGTATCACATTATAGTAGTCTCTTAGATGGTTTAAAATTTTCTTTCCTTTAAAAATCCAGTACCAGAAGCTCAAGGTAAACACAATATAGCTGAATTTTCGAATTTGGCATGACTGTTTACTACATACTCATAATACAAAGTGGACTGCTCATCATCCTCAGTGTTGTCAAAGTGTTTAACCTCATTTTCATCTTTTCTCATTAAGTAGTCTCTTTGGTAACTGTAAATCATTCTTAAAGCACATAGAAAATCATTTAACATCAGTAACATCTCAGTAACATCTGAGGTAAGAGTGCTAGGAAAAGCTGTCCTTTTTCATCTGTGCTGCCAGTATTTTCTGTTGATCTTTAGAGCACATGCAGCCTTGCAGATGGGAAAGGAACAGCATTTCACTAGATAAAATGCCTGTCTTCATAACCTTTTTCCTGTCATAACACATGGTGGTGCAACTCATCCTACTTGGTACTTAGAGTGATTCATCCTTAGGCCATACATCAACCCAAGACCACTCAGTACTTCATGTGCATTCCCCCAGACCACACAGCAACCCGAGGCAAGGTAAGTATTGACTGAAAAAAAGCAGTGTGCCAGAGCATTGTGACACCTCCTTAACACACCTCATTCCTGTTCCTCCTATTCTTCAGGGAATAACAATGACCTCTAGATTTTAAGCAGTGGACTGGACCTTTGAGACACCCCCTTGATGAACTTAGCTCCTTCTCTCCCTTTGATAGACTGGAGAGATGGGGATGATCAGTTACCTTCTGACAGCCTAACACATGACAGCCTACTTTGGTCAACAGCTGGAATATTTCAATGTCAAAGTTCAGTCAAAATGGGAAAATACCTAACATAAGTTGATTATCTCAGGCCCTATAAACAGTAATTCCCAGGGATACCCTTTGAGCCTTCCTGGATCACAGTGGGCTGTGACCAGAATCTGCCCCAAGCTGGGACATCTCTCAGACAAAAACTCATGAAGTACCATCTGCTGACAAAGCTGATGGAAGGCCAGGGCAGGTTCCTTCTTCTAGAGTCTCAACAATAGCCCATTGAGGAATGCCATTGCATTTTGAGTATTTACTCCATACTCGAAGTAACCTCTTCTATCTATCTACCTATCTACGTGTTTGTATATACACATTTGCTTTTACAAGTGGATGTCTGTATTTCACTGGGCCCAAATATTTCTACGTTTCTGTGTGTGTTTGTATATATAATTAAGTTAAGGATACCTTCTAGTAAGTTACTGTGAATATTGTCATCCTGAAATCTGTAATTAAGTTGCTGTTTTAATCATGACATATTCTTCTGAATCACTTGTTAATCATTGAACTGTTTAAGCAGTGCTAAAATTCAATCTTTCAATTAATAAAGTTTGAATTGTTCTTAAATCATAACCATGTCAAAATGCTTCGTCCTCAAAAATGTTAGCTTTGTATTTTCTAGACTGTTGTTCATACACATATTTACATGCACGTACACTAATGTATCTGTATATTCACCTCAGATTCTCGAAGGAGAGGCAATCCAGGTATTTGTTCTATCTTATCTTAATATTAGCAACACAGAATGATTTCTTCTTCGAAAAAGCAAATAGCTCTAGTAGTATTTAGACTGTACTGGTTTTACCTATCTGTAAGTGGATTATGGGCTCTCAGGATTCATACCTGTCTTAGTGATCATAAAAATCATCTTTATTGGAAACATAAGCAAGTAACAAGAATATTATTTTTTCAAGTGCTTGATTGTTATTTGTAAATAGAAAATCAATAAATACAACTAAGTTATGTCACTATCTTGTTAAAAAACGACTTTTATACCTAGAAGAAGGGGCTCAATTTAGAATATTCTTATACAGGAAAGATACCATGGAAACATTGCAATTAGCTTCATATACAGAAATTATAACATCACAACAAGTTAAAAAATATTATCCTACTGTCTTTAGAATTAAAGAATGCATGTAGAAGGACAAGAACATATGCAATACTGTCCTGGTTTGGGCCAGGATAAAGGTAATTTTCTGTCTTGTACTTTTGCTTTCAGCTAAGTCTCTTTTAAGTAGCTCTTAAACCATGAAAGATACTTTACATAAAGATTAATAGTCTATCTTTTTATACTTTGGTAAACCTAATGAGCAGAAGATATGACATAGGTTTACATGTTCCAGAAAAGAATAGATAGTGGCGATCCATTTTTTTAATTTCAATTTAAGAACTATGGGTCAGTCACTGAAATCAGAAATCAGACTAACACAAAAGGAGACATTTTCCACAAAGCACAAAATTAAATTATGGAATTTGGCATACAATGTTCTGAGGATCATAAAGACGTGCATGTTCAAAATCAATCAAAAGTTTAGGTGAAAAAGGTTTGTTTCTTGATATTAAACTGGATGGATCAAGTCTCATTGAAACCTCTAAGAAAATTAAGGAAGCTTTAATCTTTACATATTCTGCAATTACATTTTTCCCTCATTATCTTCAAATACAACTTAAAAGTGAAGCTTAAGGCCTGAATGATCTTGGCTTGGTTCATGAAACAATTTTGAAGCCATTGAGTTTTAATTTTCACTTTTTCCTTTCAAAGAAAAGTCACGAAGAATTCTCACCATTTTTAGAAGTTGAATTTCAGTTTCTCAGAGTACCTATCAAAATTTAAGAATGTTTGAGATCCTTCTCTTAGGGAAGTCTTCTGGTTCCCTGGACCCTGGTTTAAGGAACATCATGAGGAAACTTCCTAGCCTGGTATGGCTCTCAGACTATTCCCTTTTGCTGCTCTTCTATGTCAAAGTTGATGAAGTCACAACACATAGTCCAAGGGTGATGAAAAGAGACTTCAGGTCCCTGGGATGGTTGGTAAGGGAAATCTGGAGGGTTTTTTTCCTCTCTCTTTCAAGTTGTGGATGGCGACACTAGAGGAAACAGACCTTAAAGGGGCATTATAAGAAAGGTGGGGACAAACTTTTTATTAGAGCCTGTTATAATAGCACAAGGGGAAATAAACTAAATAAACTTTTAAACTAAAAAGGGGTAGATTTATATCAGATATAAGGAATAAATTGTTGATGGAAGATAGAAATAGGTTGCTCAGTGGGGTGGTAGTTGCCCCACCCCTGAAAACATTCAAGGTCAGGTTGGAAGATGTCCCTGCTCAATTCATTGCAGGGGTTTGGACTAGAAAATCTTTAAAGGTCACTTCCTTCCAACTCAAAGTATTCTATGGTTCTATGATTAATAATAATTTCAGTCTAATTTTTTCTTATTATTATGTTTCTCAAATTAAAACAAATAAAAACACCCCCCCTAAAAAAAAACCATTCCCAAAACCAACCAACCAACCAAAAAACCTAAAAAATCTGCAACACTTCATTAAGATAAGTTAAATTGAGCCTTGGGAGCAAATGAATGTTTGCTGTATTTTGTTTCTCAATGAAAGTTATATAAATAAGCCTTAGCTATAGCTACACCCATAAATCTTGACTGTCCGTGATTTAGTTATTTCTAAGCCCAAAAATATAAGGGAATTTTATAGTTACTTGCATGTCTAATTTTAGAATTCACTTTATCTCTCAAATCTATTGAATTTGAGATTTTCATAAAAAATACATGTTAACCCAAGTGTTTAGTATTCCACTTCAGTCCGTAATGATATTTCCTTGTCACAAACAATTATGGGTCACATTCTTTATGCTGAAACACACAACGAAATGTTGATGAGCTTCAATAATGTAGGCTCACTCACTGTGACAGCATTGACTCTAGGAAAAAGCCAGATTTACTACGATGTTGAACTTTCCAGAACATTGCTACTTCTCTTTGGCTTCCATCCATATGCAGTTTATATTGTAAGAAAAAGGAACAATAAATATGATAGTGGAAGTAAAATTTTTGGTATAATTTAGTTTGTGTGTATTTATTTTATACCCCCCCTCCTTCTCTTCTTCTACATGAATCTCAGAAGTATGTGACATGTGAAAAACAGTGAAAAATCCAAAACTGACTTAACCTTATGTATAGAGCTGACATGAGTCTACCCTGAAGTTAATACCTGTCCTGAGACTTTTGAAATTTGCCGAGATCTCAAGTATACAAAATGAGCTTTTCACTTCACAAAAGTCAATATTTCATTTAAAGTGCAAAATGCCTTTTAGAGAAATCCACTATGACCGGTATTTTAGTTTAGTTAAAAATTAAAGAAGTCTAATACCTATTTCTTGCTGGTAGAGCGAATGACGAGATAGCATCACTGAATAAAGGGAAAGTATAAGATAGGAATGACACAGAGGTTAAGTGAATTCACTTCAAGAAATAAACCAAGGATGCTAAAGCCCTGCTGATATACTGAATTAATTTGCTGTTACATCTGCTACACTATTGCTTTAGTATCCTAAAATGATACTGGAAAAAAGAAAATAAAAATATTTTTTAAAAGTCCCTTTTCTAACAAATAAACTTTCTAAGAAGCCCTTTAAGAAAAGCAAATCAGGAACAGCTCTATTAAAATCAGTTGAGAAAAAAAAGGCTAATCACACTTCTTCAAATGACTATAAGCTCTGTAGATGATAAACTAGACAATCATGCTCATATATATATGTGTGTGTGTGTGTGTGTGGGTGTGTGTGTGTATATATATATTCCCCATATATTGATATATATCTAGGTTTGGTAAGAATTGCTAGTTTATATTATGCCTATAATAGGACATAATAGAAACTTAGATGTACAGATTGGTAAATTATTAGTAACAACAACTTTTCTTTTTACTTTAGTTTTAGTTTCTAAGTTCTGGGGATTTTTAGGTTGAACTAAGAAGCAAATTAGAATTATCTTCCATTTATACCTAAATCAACTGATCCTCTTTCTGGAAAATCTTGCCCAGGGTAGTCGAGGCAGAACTAAGCTCATTCTTCCGCAGCTCAGTTTAGTCACTGACAAAGAAGAGGATGACAATTTCATATCACAACCTCTATCAGGAAAAAAATTACATAGTCTTCAATATGGTTCTGGTACTGTATCTGGATTTAGATTTGGATCTCTAGGAAACTTTGAAATTTTCTGGGCCTGCTTAAAGATTCTGTAATAATTTACATAATGACATGGTCAGCTATGGCTTAGTGATAAAAACAGCAATTCAGAAACATTTGATAAACTAATTTTGTTTGAACTTGTTTTGTTTTGTTTGGGGTTTTTTTGTTTTGTTTTGGTTTGTTTGTTTTGTCTTCAGTACTTTACTAGCAGTAAAACGATTTAAGACATCTGGAAATACCATTTTATTCCTACTTGTAGCTGTAAAATACCTTAATAGTATTGCTGAGTATCAGAAAGTCTAAGTTGTTATTGAGAATAACTTTGTGTGACCTACAGCTGCAACTTTTAATTAAAGTATCTCTATATGAATATTATCTTGCATCATTCTCTCCCAATATATTATTTTAATGACTTATATGAATCATGTTATGTAAATTTATTAGAGATAAAACTAGTGAAGACCTATGAAATGTTCTAATCAAAACTGTTTTCCTCAGATGACTTTCTCCTTTCATTCTGGTCGAAGGTCAGCTTCATTGACCTTAATTCGTATATCTTTTTCTTGTTATGTCTAAAAAGACACATTCTATCATAAAATATGTGATCAACTTTCCAAATTGCATCTTAAAACTTTATTTAACATTTCTTAGGTCTATTTTGAATCAGATTTCTCCGTATTTTATCATCTACATGTTTTTATGCTAAATTACCTAAGGGTTTATTTATGTAGTAGTGAAAAGCTCAATAATCTGGGTCTCCAAAGGAAGCATTTTGCTGTTTTCAGAAAACATTAATTGATAAAATTTGTCTAAAGAATTTACTGTGGCAAATCACTAAGTTACAAAATTACTAATGTCTTTATTCCAAACAACAATAGTTCAAGTTTGTAAAACTGGTAATAATTATAGTTAGAAAACTATTATACTTTCTGTTCTACAGGAAATCTCAGCTATATATATAAATATTTAATAGCATATTGCCTAGCTACTTACAGTGAAAGGAGATATTACTGATGGTTTTTTGTGCTGAGCACATTAACTTTGTGCACAACACATACACCAAATTCTGAGCTGGTGAAAACTGGGATGCATCTGCTGATTTCAGCCATCATAATGCACATTATTTTGTACCCAACTCTGTCATTTAATATTCCCTTAAATGCTATTTAAAACAATAAATAATACTTTCTTATTTAATTCAGTGTGCTTATAAATGGAAACCTTTTCTTCGTTATAGATCTGATTCTGTCTTGAGGGGTTTTTTTTGTTTGGTTGGTTTTTTTGGTTTTGTTTTTTTTTGGGTTTTTTTGCTTTTTTATTTAAGAGGTACTTTGAAAATAATTTTGCTATATCTTGATATATTTCTAAGGGCAGATTATTCTTCTACTGATGATACAAAGGGTTGAAGTTTAGGAGTTTTCCTTATCAGGAACTTTTTAGGTATAAATTCCATGTATTTGTCAGACTAAGCAAATGCTTGTCTAATTTCAATATTTAGAATATTTTCATGCCAAAAATTTCAGCATTTTTTTTTATGTAATTCTTTTTCTTATCTCAAACAATAATATAAATATATGTACCACAGTAATGATATGTTGAATAGCTAAGAAGTTCTGTGTAGTTAATGAAAGACGATGTCTGGGATTAATCTGAATTGCTGAAAAGACTGATCCACTTAGCCCTTAAAAAAAACCAGGCACATAGAATTTGAATTAAAAACAAAACAAACCAAAACATGACCCATCCAAAAAACTCCCTCTGAAATATTTTCATTTTCTTAGTGTGAAGCCACCTCAAAAACTTTTTATACTGGACACTGATCTGAAAAGTGCAAGACTTGCAGGAAGATGTAATCTGTCACTATAACAACTGCTACAGCAGAGAAAAAAGAACAGGGTCTTAAAAACATAAAAGAACAGTCTGTTTGCCTGGAAGGCTGTCTGTTCTCAACGACAACAGTATTTTCTATTAGATGAACAGATATTATCTTTCTCAGAAACATTGCTCAGAAGTATCCTTTACCCATCACACCTAGCTCAACGTCATGACTGGAGCAAGACTTATTAAAGAAAACACCCCGAGCCTTACAAAACACTCAGGCATTGCAAGCATTCAGTGAGAGATCTTTGCTATCAGATGCTTTAAACCAGTTTGAAAGAGCTCTGCTTCTGATATTTAAATTTCTTCTACTAACTGCCTGTTGTGGGGGTCAATTAACTTTCTATATCCTGTCTGATTTTATACCATGCTCAGTCTCCACTTGTCATCTAATAAAACACTAGCGTTTTTCATGAAGCACCTGCATAACAGAAAAATAATAGTATTAGTATCTGTGAAAAAAATTTTCAACACTGATGGCTTGCACTGGATGTTGCAGTTTCACGGTTTATGGACTGCACTGAAGCCCTAGGAAAACATTTGATAAAGAGGAAGTGGTGAGTGGTCACCTCACCTCACAATCTTCAGGGGTTTTCAAATCAGGATCACCAAGACAGCAGGTCTGTGATATGCTTTGTACTATTTTAAAGAGCAAACTTTTTTTTATTTTTATATCCTTGGTGCCCATATCTATGCTAAATCAGATACAATACAATTTGAAGTTAATATAAAAATGAGCTGAAAATGTACTTTAGCTGTTTAGCCACTGAAAAACCCTGGAGGTATATTGATCTGATCTTAATCTTTTCTTCTAGGTTGTCTCCTAAACCAAATACAAACAAAACCTCAAAGCTCTTTCCCCTGAAATCTGTGCAGAGCAGTCACCCCTTACACAAGGCATTAGCTGATGTTCTTTACAGCTACTGACCTAGGAGAATTGTTGAAGAGGATGATGGAAATTTGATACATGAAAAATATACAGAGAAGGAAACAAGCAAAAACCCTTCTTAACTCAGATTATCAGATACTGCAAAGATACTCAGGACAATCAGTTCTTTCTCAATGCTTCAAGTGGTGTAACCACATAAATGGAGCTCAAAAATAACTTTTTAAATCTCACATGCAATGAGAATGTCAATAAATGAAGACAGGAAAAAAAATATTTGCAGATCGAACACATGCAAATATATAGATGAATCTGGGTATTTTCCAGGCTCAGAATAAGATGTAGATTTACATAAATTCTTATTAAAAATGGTTAAAGCATTATGTTTACAGCAAATTCCACTGTAAAATGAGTTAACATAAAATTTAAAAGTAGACTTCAAACTGTAGCCCAAGATGGCATCCTGATGAAGTCCAGAAATGCATTTAAAGATAATGTGTCTCAAGAAAAATGAAGACTCAGCAATTCAAGGAAAAGAAATAACTGCCACATTGAAAGATGTTGAATTTTCTTTTCAAGTGGAAAATGCTGTATATTAAACACATGAGATCTGAATGAACAAGTCTGAAAATGGGTGCTTCCGAACACAGATAACTGTAAAACCCTGACAACTTGCCACATTTGCAAATACAAAAAAATAAAGTGTAAAAACAGAGGTGAGTTCACATCAGAAAAAAATGGAGGTTTTCAACTGTGGAAACTTCTGAGACTACAGAAATGGCACAGGGAATATAAAAAAGTGATTTCAGATCACTTGAGATTCATGTATTGCCTGCAGCTAGATGAGCACAAAACAAGAACTGTAGTTTGCCTCACTCCAAGCTGGTATATATCACTTGGAACTTACTTGTCTTGTAATCCTCCCTGGATCTCAATAAGCCTCATGGAGCAATGTGAAGAGAGAAAACTTTGCTCTTGTGAAAGATTTGAACAATGTAAAAGAATTGTGAGAAATTTAATATAAATGAGAAGAGTGGACAGAGCACAAGCATTAATTTACTGAGATGCTGGAGTTGATTTTAATCTCCATCCCTTCCATGAGTTTCAGAATAGTAGCTAGTGTCAAACATGTTTCTGTCACATGGTATGGTCATCCTTGCAGTAGGACTGAGTAGACACTGATCCTCATAAGCTTAATTGGTTCAGGACCATCACCAACATGCGATTTAAGACTAAAGTGTAAAAAACATGACTGCTTTGGGAATGATCAAATAAAGATCAAATGAAGTGATACAGATTGTTCATGTCATCAGGGATTTAACAGCAGGGCTGTTCAAGCCCCAGGCTGGATGCTTGTATACAGATGTAAAATAGCTGCATAGTACATTTGTGGTTATGCTACTATGTTAAGAAAAAGTATAATAATATCATAGATTTAGTGTTGTGACACAGCTACATGTGTAAGTACCTGCAAATATAAGAAGCAAATTAGGAACTGTATTTTCCTTTTTGACAGCAGAAGTGTAAATAATAGATTGTGTGACTTGTCTAAGCTCTCATATCCAGAAAAACATGAAGTTAAAGAAATTCCCTTAGCCATATTTCTTACCAGAAACAGTAAGTCTTACAGATGATACTTTATCTAGAGAGGATAGAGTGATTATTTTGTGGTAGTCAATAGCACTTTTGCAAAAAACAGTTTCCAGCATGAATAATTGGAGAGAAAATGCATATACGAAATATACGTATATATTATATATATATATATTTATATATATATATATAATATACGTGCTTGGTCCAGTTGTTCAGTTATTACACCTTAATACTTATGTGAGGGCACCTGGACTGTACATTGTTTTGCTGGTTCTTTCCATTTCTGTTCTGTACTTTGAACATTATTGCAGCTGATCAATCAATTGCCCTTGTAGCTCTAGTGGTTTTGTGTCATCATGTTAAACAGCTGAGTTACCCTTTAGACACTGAGGAAAAATCCACACTCTTGGAGTTGAGGTCAGTGTCTTTTACCTTGTCTTTTTTATAGTGTCTCTTGCACCAAACTATGTTCTTTGCACCTGAAGAGACTTTCTTGGTCTCTGTAAAGAACAGTTTCACAAAATGCTTGAAATGAAATATCAACGTGAGAGGATTATAAGGCCTCCATGAAATGAATGGGAAGATAAGGAGGAAAAAAACCAGCAGTGCAGAATTGTATTTTGCTAGTAAGTAGAGCACAAGAGTACTTGGATCCAAGCACTGATATCTTGAAATGATCATTTCTTGCCTCATGAACCTGTTTCTATGAGCAACACCACCAAGTTGACAGAAGAGACCAGAAACTGAAGAGCAGGCATGACCATTTTTCAAATGTACCATGCAACAGCGAGCAGTGAAAATAAACTCTTCACATATTTGTAATGTGGCCTCAGCAGTGGTTCTCTGTATGTAAAGAAACATGAAAATACTGAAGTTTATGCATACAGAAGACAAATAAATAAATAAATATGAATAAAAACTGGAAGTGAGAAAATGAGGCTTTGAGGTAGCATAGTACCTTTCCATTTACTATATACAATGGCCACCCTGAATCTCTTCTGGAAAACTACTGAGAGATTTTGGGAAGGGTGGACCAAGTGTACAGAGAATGGAGAAAAAAAAAAAAAAAAAGGGCAAAAAATTATATAACTTTCTCCTTGTCTGAAAAACATGTCTTCATTTGCAATGACGAAAAACTTTCATAAAGTTATTTGTTTGTTTGTTTGTTGGGATTTTTAATAATAAGTTCTGCCATATGGCATAACAAAACAATCTCATGGCTCATGTTGTAGTCACTCTGTATGTCACTCAGGCAATAATTTCTGACCATGGGATCTTCCACGGAGAAATACAAAGAACTTTCATTTTTAACTAACTTTCCCAAGGTTACCAAGTAACACATCTTCATCAAGAATAGAAAAAAATTAAAACATTTTTAATACATTTGAATAGAGAGCATTGACCTTTTGACACTGTCAAGTGCACTGTTGGAAGTAACTGAATGTTGTCATCTGTCATTTAGATGCTTCATGTTTTCATACACTGTAATTTGCAAAAATGGATAATTGTCCTATGCAGTTGTGATTTTTTTTCTGAAAGATTCTTATTAAAATGCTTCATATGACCACATTTTCTAAAGTGCTGTCCCCCTAAGAGCTGTTTTGAGATAAGATCTTAAATATAATTTTATAAAGAACCTAAATGTAACCAAATCAGTGAAAACAATTCTCATAACTGTTTTTAAACTTGACCATATACAGTAACCCATAAGCTTAAAATGCTCCATAGAATATCCTTGAAACATTAATGATACATTTTACTCAAGAGATCCCTGAATTTGAATTAGCCCTAATGGCAGAAATTCAGCAGTTTGCTTAACTCTATACTGACATCATATCTTTAGGAAATATACTCAACCAGAATATGAATTAAGATAACTATGTGAATTGCATCTTTCTTGATAAGAAGAATGGTTGCTACTTTATTTCTACAGCTTTCCAAAGGTTTGCCTGTCTGTAGCAATGTTGGCTGTCAAAAAGAATAAAATATCAGCTTCTGTCATAAAAAATGATTATAAAAAGACATGAGATCTAAATAAAATCAACCTTGCATATATGGGTTTGGGGGGGTCTGAACAATCTCATTCTCTGTTTTTTTATTGTGTCTAAATAGAGGTGATAATTAACTAGGATATACACAGAATTAAAACTCATATGAGAAGAGCTGCCACACATAAGGGACAACTTATATTAGTCTTTATCACTGTCACTCACTGTGATCACGTACTGACCTGCAAAATGCCAGATCCTATAAAACATAAATGACCTTGAACAGTCTTGTCTAGACTTGGCAACCTGAAAGATACTGCTGCAGCTAAGAAGGTGTCTGATCCAAATGAATATATTGATACAATGGATTAAGAACTAATTTCTCAAAAATGTATCAACTTAGTTTAAAAATGTGTTTAAGATATCACTGGTGGCTTCTACATCAGATGCTAAGAAAAAAAGAAAAATAGCTGATTAAAAATGCCTATAAATAATGTGACACTTTAATGATGCATAGAAACGTAACTTGTCATTAGGATGGGCAGTGATTATGATCCTAGTGGGACAGCAGAGATGTTTCTCTTAAGTTTTATAATTAGTGCCTACTTACTGCAGTGACAGACAGGCTGGAAATACTTGTAGACAGATGAGTCTCTTTGGATATGTTCTCTGGCCAATATTGACTGTGTCATAAAATTGGGTCATAGCTCATTTTTAACCTGTTTAGAGGAAGGTCAATTGACAAAAGTATGTTTAAGATGAGAATGTTGTCTAGCTGCTGAAGTGAGTATATATTAAGATGTGTATACACAGACACATATAATTATAATAATAAAACAGTTCAATGAAAGATTTAAAAAATAGCTTCTTCTCTACATCTTAAACCTATTGGGACTGAGTTCAGTTTTTGTACAGAAAACTGTTGCTTTCAGAATAAGGCTCCTTCTGGTATAGATTCTGTTCAAGGTTTTACTCTGTGTTTACCTCAATTATATCTTCTTTTGTAAAACCTAGACATTTTTTCAGTAAAGAAAATACCTAATGAATCACATTGGAGCATGGCACTATTTTTTTTTTCAAGTTACCTTTTATGGTAATAGAGTGTAATCTTTCCCAAACTTTCAGAATCTGTTCTAATACAAATTATGATTGTATTTAAAAACATTTTATATCGATGTGATGATTAAGGAATGTCTCCCTGAATAAAAAAAAAACAAAAACCAAAAAACAAAAAATCCTCATAATTCAGAAACATGTCTTGGTTAGCTTGACTCATTGCTATCAGGTAATCAGTTAGTTAAACTGTAAAGAGTCAGTTTCAGGTCAGTTGGAGGAAAAAAATCCCTCCATCAGTTCTGTTTCTCTTTTTTTGGTAATAAACCAAACAATTTCCAATGAGGCTCCAAAATTTTATTTGTTACTTCTTTCTGATATATTCCATCTTCATAATACTGTGTCTTTGTGATGTTTTTTACAAAGATTATTGTTTGCATACTGATGACCCATTTATGAAAAATTATCACAAAGTTATTCATGCTAAAACAGGTCAATTGCATAATACAATTTCTGATCTTTTTACCTCCTCATGTAGACATTTTATAACATTAATATTCATGTTTCTGTTTTGAAATAAAAGATGGTTAATGAATTCAGCATTTGCTTATTTTGTGGGTTGGGAGATCATGTCAGTTCTTTTGTGTTATGTGACAGTTTCCTTTCCCTCTTATATCCTTAATTTAAATCCCACTTAACAACACATGGCAATTTTGCAAGCTTGAGGCCAGTGACCCTTTTTAAATACAGTTAAAGTATTCATAAGAAGCTTTCATCCATTGTTTCAGAAACTGGCCTTCAAGGTTGCCATTGGATCACTTGTCAATAGAAATAAGGCCTATATTTCTCCCTACTTCATTTTCATTTCAGGGATTAAAATTTTTGTAAATTTTAAAATTGCAAATGTTCCAATGTTCGACTACTTGAGGAACTTGGTGTGTTACCCTGATGCTATTTTTATATTCTGTCTTTAAAAATCCTTATCTACAAAGATTACTAAAGCCCTTTCTGTCTTATTGTTGGATTTCACAATGAAAGTGGAAACATACAATAGTGTATTTAAGAGATAAAGTACATTGCTTCAGGTTTTCCCAAACCAAGTCAGAAATAAGGAACAAGGTATTCTGTCAAGTTATGAAATTTATGTATCTGAATTCAGCATAGTTGCAATTGAAATCATGGACCTTGTTTGGTCTGTCTTTAATGAATTAATCTCTCATGAAAGAATGCATGGAAATGTCCATTCTGTTGAGGTGAAGTTTTCTTTACCTAAACTAACTCTATGAATCTGAAACAGAAGAATTGTGGGAGACAGCATTATGGCCACAGAGAAAAGCACTTTAACATGATTTCCGATAAATCTTTTTGAGCTTTTTGTGTCAAAGTCTTCCTTGAGTGAGCATGACAGATATTTCAAAAGTATCACTCTATAAAAAAGCTGAAAACAGAAAGTCATGTTCAAGAGTTCAAAACTAAAAATAATACACAGTTGTCCTCAAAACTGACCATATAAATCATAAATCAGGACTGAAATTTAAACAAACAAAAAACCCTTCATGGACAGAACACTTCTAGAAGTCTGAATTCTTCATTTCAGTGACACAGTGAGGGAAATATGAAGAATAAACTAAACAGTTTCTAGAGTTTCATCTAATCAGTCACCATAAAAGAGAAATTACTTCAGCATTATGTATTATAATACCTAATTACAGGTCAGAATAAAGGTGGTTTGGATTCCTAAGTGCAAATGACAGCTGTATTACATCACACTGGTAGTCATCAATCAGAACAACCAAGCACAGTCCTGACAAGGTTTTCGAGAGGATTCCAGTGCAGTACTTATATACCTCCAGGTATAGGAGTTCCCTAAGTGAGTCATGGTTGGATATGTATCAACAGCAAATGAAAAATTGCTTGTCAAGATGAAGTAGGAAAAATGAAAACAGAGATTCTAGGGCTGAGCCAGTGGCAAAATCACAACATAAGATGACAGTGGTAATGCCAAGAAAAATTGCTCCAGACTTTGTCCAGATAAATAAATAAAATAAAATTTAAAAATAAATTAAAAAATATAATAAAATTTAGATTTTGAAACAGTTCTAGCAGTCATGTTAGGGAAGGGTCGGGGAAGCAGTTCTGCAGAAAAGGCAGAAAATAACATGTTTAGTTTTGTGTTTAGAACCATTTTTTCAGAAAGAACAGACATAGAGATATGTGCATCTTTTCATCTTTGTGACTAGAATTCCTGTCCCTATTAAGTGACTGCCCTTTACTGGGGAAAAAGAAGCTCAGAATCATATAATTATGGACAGTTTTGTGCACAGTATAAAACAGATTTAACTTTAATCAACAGATGAACTAAAAAGAAAAAATATATCCAGAGGTCAAGAAATAAAATGCACGTATTACAAGACAGATAGAGATCCATCTGGGGTAATAAATCTAACAGAGTGTCAAAACCACAATTACTAATAAAGTGTCACATAGGGCAACTACCTATTGGGCTTCAGTGGTATAATATTTCATTTTAAGATTCTTGCTGCAATTTGCATTTTAAAGGTTTTATTAGAAACAATGAAATATATAATTACATTAATCATCCAATAATTTCTTTTGGAAGTATGGATAGTTTTCTTCATATGCAACTTTTCAGAATCTGGGTTCTGAAGTGAAGGTACTGATAGGAATCAGCTTTGCAGCTGATATATTTGAATTACATTAGTAGATTATTTAGTGAATTTTTTCTTGTTCTTAAGAAACCCAGCTTTCATTAAGCATACCTTAGGTAAATGCTAGGTGGAACTATGTACTGTCCATAGCTGTAGACCAGTAAAATAATGGGGGTTTTCCTTACTTGTCTTTATCCCCCGACAGAACAACTGTTGAGTCTGTTCATCTCATGTCAACAACAAGACATCAGTTAGATATTGCAGCTTGAAGTAATCCCAGAGTTCACTTTATGTAAAGGAAATAACTTTTACTATGGGTTCTAGGAACACAATTGTTCTAATTTCTGTTTTGAACACCTCTTCAGAAGATCAGGAATTTCTGCAGTGTAAACCTAGATAAAAACACAGAAAAAAAATCTTAACTTCACCCAAGTTTTGTGTGTGGTATTGTTTAGTTTTAAGAGGCCCAATACAAAAAATCAAAACCATCTAACTAATTGCATATGATACACACATAAACAACTAGTGCTGGCACACAAACCAGCAATATCACTCAAGCTTGGCTAAATTGTAAATACAAAATATGCCCCTTATTGTTCCTCTTAATATCTCTTTGTTTTATTGAGGGTTTTTTTGTGTATCACATTACAATATCCCGTGACCTTTTTTTTTATAAACATCCCTCTTTTTTAGATCATGATATGATGGGAAATATCTTTACTCAGCCAAAACCAAGAATCCCTTGTTTTTCTGAGATAACTTGTTTTTCTGAGGTAACTCAGCCAATTAAGAGAAAGCAAAATGCCTCTTACTACATTAAAGATTTTGATTTGCGTGTGTGATTTAACTAGCAAATTTGTGACAAGCTGTCTGCAGTTCCTGTTCCTCATTTCCCTGCACTGCTCAGGACAAAGAGGCAGGAGAGTCAGGGGTAAAATTGAGCACAGAAAGAAGGGAGAGGTGAGGAGAAGTTGTGGGTTTTTTTTTTCCATACTATTCTACTATTAACTGGCAATAAATTAAACTAATTTCCAAAGTTCACTCTGCTTTGCAAGTGACTTTAATTGGTAAGCAGTCTCCCTGTCCTCATTTTGTCCCGTGTTATTTTCATCTTATTTTCATCCTTTGTTCTGATGAAGACCAAGAGAGTGACTTGGTGGGCACCTGGCAGTTCAACTCACCAGAGATGCTAGTCCAGCACAGAAAAGGATGGTTTTGTGGGGTTTTTGTTTGGTTGGTTGCTTTCTTTTGTTTATTTTTGTTTGTTTGTTTTTTCATGTTTTAATCTAAATGAATGAAATTCAAATTTAATTAGTGAATCTTAATGACAACAGTTTATATATGGAAATTTTATGTGATATCTCCCATGTACATTCTTAAGGAGTACTAAATGGATCCCACGAACTACCTTAATATAGTTTTTGAGAAGGTAATATTTTTCTTCTTCCATTTAGTGTGAGCTTTTAAACTACACTTGGTCTTGTTGAGTGTTATCAGTCATGTCACACTTTTTCATGGCCTGTGAGCAATTCCATGGGTTATATCAAGATATGAAACCTCTTTGGCTTGAAAGGTTTGGAAAAGTAGGATTTTATCTGCCTATGTCGCCCCAAAATCAAGAAGTAAAGTGACAGTCTACAAGCTAAAAAGTAATAGCTTTTAAATGCCTTTTTATAGAATCTGTTCCCTGCAGTAATGGGATGTTGCTTCACCCTCAGCTTCTTTGTGTTATATTATTTCACCCGAGAGAAGCACATTCATTCTGTACCTCTAAAGAGGGATTCCATAAGCACTTGAAAACTGATGCAGCACTACTTCCCTAAAACCAATATTTTTGGACTGCTTTTTTAAAATGTTTATTAATTAGGTGAAGCATCTTGAAAATGGACTGGTGTTCTTGTCACACTGAACTATTTTTACCCCATTAGTCTGAATCATAAGACAGATGCTCAGCAAGAAAAGACTTTTTTTCCAGCAGTACAATTTGACCGGTCAGGAAGATCCTTCAGCAGTTTGTGTTAGCAGCTCTGGAGCTACTTTTGTTCAGTCATTGCTAATACAGCTGATAGTGCTTTTGTCTTCTCTAATGTAAGAAACCCCTACATATTGCTCTGGTTACCAGCAAAAGGTTCACATTTCCTTAGCTTAGGCTATGAAAAATATTTTAATTGATTGAATGAGAGAACTAGATTAATCTTCAGTTCTATGTATTGAATTATGGAGTGGCTTAACTATGTATGCAGAACAGTCTACTGCATATAACATTACATAGATCTATCTCAATTGTGACAGAACATTTAGATTTTATGTCAAGTTTATGGTTTCTAGTCTAATTATGTTTATTTGTTTAACATGCCTTATATACTCTTGTAACAATAATATTACCAACAAACTAAAGCTCCTTGTCGGAATAAGACTATGAGATATAAATCAATTTGACAGGCCAAAGAAGAGTGTCAGCTCTGCAATTTTGTAATGTGAACAACCCAAAAACCTATTTTGTCTCTTTTTCTGGGATCCATCAAAGCTACATAATCTCACAAAAGTACTTCTTTTGAAAATCCATACTGTATTTCCAAGAGAATTAAGGATTTAAGACACAGTGTATTCCAAGCATGTATAAAATGTATTGCGCAGTTCTAACCCTTATATAATGTATATATTTAGTTTTGAAAATTATCTTTAAGTTAAGAACAGATGCACTTCAACTAGTATGAATGCAATTAATGCAATTTTAGCAAATCCAAGAGCTGATTCAGATTATGTGATGCTAATGGGTTCATTTAAAACCATCTATTTGCCTCCCAAGAACTGAAAAATCTCCATGGATAAAACCCAGTTTGAATGTGTGAATCATGTTTTAAAAACAATGGAAGTTACACATAAATTAGAAAGATGTCTCCATAAAGCACACTTTAAGGGAGGAAACCTGTATTTTATAAAATTAAGAACTTTACTAAGAAAATTGTAGCTTATTCTTCTAAAAATCAAAATTTGCAGTAAGTTTGTTTCACAAATTAGTTACCTAATTCTCCAACGGTGGATTCTCTCATTGGGCATGGCCTATACAAAAACAAATATGCTCTCTTCTACCGTTTCTTCTTTCATCTTTGCCATAAGAAAAGCATTGTCTTTCCAGAAACAAAAGCTTTTAGAAATTGTATATGAAGTGTTGTGTTGCTATGAAGGAAAACAGAGACTTGATGAAATAACACAGAAAAACTTTCAGTGCAACGTATTTTCTTCACATCAAATAGGAACAATTTATAGTTCTTTTAGTACTCAGTGAAAATTACCTGACTCAGAAGCATCTCATTAAAGTGATATTAAAGCAAGTCTGGACTTATATTACTGTGGTGTCAAACAAATATAAACATGTTTTATAGACTGATTGAGATAAAAAATTAATGGAAATTGTGAATATTATCTGACTATAAATCATGGAGATTTCCCTATACTGCAGTCAATTCTGCGTTGATTTGGTGGGGTTTTTTTAGATACAGACTGACATTAGAGTTTAAAAAACAGTACTTTTTTGGTTTTGGAAAGGAATGGGGAAAGAAAAATACCAGGTAAACATGAAACAGGTTGTATTACAACTAATTAAAAAGCATTTTGACACTTGAATGACTGTTGAATTGGGAGAGGGGATGGGGAAAAAAAATAAGACATTTTACTTGAGTGAATAATTCTGATCTGTCTTAATTTCTCCAGGAAGCCATATCAAGGTGAAACGTTCATAGCTCAACAAGTTGAAATTAGTGGGTTTTTGTCTTGTGTTTTTTTCTGCACAGGGGAAAAGAGTCAGAAAAACTGTTAGTACAAATGTTTGAAGAAATTAAAAAAAAAAAAAAAATTAAAAACCAATACCACCTCCTTCCATTCAGTCATTATTTGTGGAAGCAAAGCCTGAGGGATGCATTTGCTGACTTTTGAAAATTAACAAACTGGCATGAACAAAATTTCTTCAGGAGTATTTAGAACTCTGAGACAAGAACACTACATCACATCCATGCAACAAGAATTTGTAGAGGTTTCTTGAAGTACTTCCATATATTTGCATAGTACAGGTATCACCTCCTGCTGCTGCATTACTTTAGTACTACTGTACAAATCTCTTTTAGATTTGACATTGAAAATTAAATGCAAAATTGTATAATGTAGTCTAAAATAGACATAAGCACTGCTTCCTTCTAAGAAGGAGGAATATAGACTGGCAGCAGAAAAGAAAACAAAACAGAACAGGTCGTACTGTTCTGGTGTGGGTC
Source organism: Heliangelus exortis (assembly GCF_036169615.1). Classification (NCBI taxonomy): domain Eukaryota; kingdom Metazoa; phylum Chordata; class Aves; order Apodiformes; family Trochilidae; genus Heliangelus; species Heliangelus exortis. The sequence continues at coordinate 134,216,628 of NC_092423.1, read as the reverse complement.
ACTGCATTGTCTGAGTCTAACTTAAAGGAATATAAACACATTCTTTTCCTGCAAGTCAAGAAAACATTAACAGAGCTTGAAGTAGAGTAAAAATAAGACATCAAATATACATGGAAAACTATGGCTATTTTAAAATGCCTATTCTTAAAAATATTTTTTAAAATTTTTGATAAATAAATATATACATACATAAATTCAAGAATCCTGATGGCCATTCTCACTAGCTCTGAGATGAAAAAACATGAGTCTCAAACCCTAGAAACATTACATGGTGATACAGTTCATATGTTGCAGGTCATAGTTTCCCTGAGGCTCAATTTGTACTAAGATAAAACCTCATGAGTATTCCAAGGAGAGATGACAACAAGGAGTGAAGAGTCTGCAAACTGATGTAGATTTTCTCAGGGAGACAAGAAACCTACCAAAGTATCCAGATGACTTACTATTGGACAATTAGCATAGGACCTCTGTGCAGAAATTTTCTAAATTGTATGAATAATTTGAAAGGAGAGCATTTCTAAGTTGACAAACATCTGAATAATCATTTGTCATGGCTTCAGTATTGCGGGCAAAAGAACCTGTAGACATATACTTAAAATCTTAAATGTTTCCTTTTAATTATTTTAAATGTAGCTTTATATTTGCTTTCCAACCACCGGGATGCATTTTAAAATGAAGACCAAAGAAAGTGGGACTTTTAAACTTCAACCATTGCTTGAGGGATCCTTTTGTCAGAGAAAAAGACAGTACAGAAGGAAACTTGAAAAAGGAGGCCTTCATCTTACTACATAATAGCGTTTTACATTTTAAATGTGGCACTGAATAATTTGTACAAGCCAAAGATAAGCAACCTGGATCAAACTGCTCCTACAGAAAATATTAAGGACTCTGACTAGCTAGTTAATATTTTCTTAAGAAAAAAAAAACCCAAACAAAAACAAAAGACAAAAAACAAAAACAAACCAAAAACAAAAAAATAACCAAAGCTTAGAGAACTTACCTGTAAAAGTTGACCCTAAGAAAAGGTTAATCCACTGATGCAAGAGCATGCAAGTGCCCTACAGAAGTTCTGCCACTGACTTCTGCAAGAACAGACTGGTCCTCTGCAGGTGGAACATGAGCCAGTGCCCTGTTAAAGTAAATTAAAAGATTTCTATCAAGAAATTAATTAAATAGCAATCTAGATCTTAGCAAGATATAGCCTCCTTACTTAGTTGACTTCACCACTTATTACAAGCAAATCAATATAGGTTACTGTGCAATTCATTGTGCTATTCATGGCATATGCCCTACAATAACTAAATTTACTGGGATTAATTGCAATCTTGCCCATAACCAAGACAGCATAACTAACAGACTTAGTCAGGAGTGTAATTCATCTCACTAAATGTACATGTTATAGAGAATTTGCCAATAGGTATTAACTATGACAACGTAGAAAACCAGATTCTGTTGTAGATGTCTACAAACAAGCATTGTGGGCAGGTATGCTTAATTCTATTATAACATACAAAGTATGTAGTAAGTTAATTCTGTTTTTCCCAACCCAATATGCTATGGTCACAACACCAATAAGACCTCAAGAAACAAAATAAAAAAGGTAAAGGACAATTTCTTCCTCTTTGGCTTTGTTTGTTTGGTTCATTGGTTGGCTTTCAAACAAGACCTTTCAGGACTTTGCTCTCTGTTTTCTGTGTCTTAACGTGGACTTCAAATTTTTTAGATTTATTCTGCAGTACTGAGGACTAGAAATAAACAACGCTGAAATGAAAGCTGAGGGTTATTTTTAGGAGCTGACAGTCCTCCATGATGAGCAAGGTGTGTCAGCCACTCATGTCCAGATTCATTAATAAGCAAGAACACTGAAGTGACTTTTCACCACTGTGATAAATTCTTTACCAAGCAATATTATGACTTCTCTTATTCTTTAACTTACTACTTTGAAATTCCCTTCTTATAACTCAGAAAACAACTATTTAATACAACCTGAATTGTGCCTATCCTGACAGGTATAGATTGATCTCTGCTCACTTTCTGCTTTCGTTTGCAAAACGAAACAATAGCATGAAATAATGCAATGCCAGTGTTGGACCTCTCAGACCTCAGTCCTCATGCAATATTAATGTGCACTGAAGATAATTCCTGGCAAGATACCCAGCTAATGACTTAAAATCACGCTCAATAAGATAGCAAAACATTTCTTTTTGGTCATGTAGTATTCCAGGTTCAAAACTTCCTACAAACTGGCACCTCTGCATGGAGTTTATCCAGGCACACACAATGGTAGCCTGAGCAGCCTATTACCTGTTTGTTCCATGTATTATTTATTTTTTCTTACCTCTGAACTGCTTACCCTATTCATGTGCTGTATTTTTAGTGTAAACAGTAAGATATTTTGTTCAAAGTTTGTTATTTTTCATAAATTCATGAACCACATAGTACAGTGAGGTCCTATCTGGTGGAGTCAATCACCTTAAAGCATATCTATGATACAAATTTTAGAGATACTTTGAACAGGAATTATGAATAACAGCAAGTTCATAAAAGACAAAGTTGATTCTGTTACAGTTGCCTGATAGTCACTATGTTCCAGAAATCTTAGCCAATGTATCTACAATCATTTACATACAACTTACACCACATTACCACAGTTGAGAACCTTACAGTCTAGATTGTGTTCAAAGGTCTCCAAAATGGTCACAGATACTCTGCCAAAGAAATGAATAGAAAATTTAAATATATCAATAATAGTTGCATAAAAAGGCGATTAAATTCAGGTCCTATTATATTTTTGTTAAGCTATCATCATCCATCAGGTAATGCAGACAGAATAAAAAGTTAGCAAGGAGTGTTTTTGTTCAGTTTGAAAGATCACACAAGTTTCTGTTCTAAAACTTTCCAAGAGGTAGCATAGAAATTGCATGCAGTAAGATTCTAGGTAAGACTGGAAAAAAGTTTTTTTAAGGTTGTGTCTACATACTATTTAAACATATTCATAATGTGTCATACAGTTCAAGATGGAAAATGGACTTTAAAGAGAAAATGAAAAAAGGCAAAAGGAAAAAGCAATTCTACAGGATAGCATGGACCTGAAGTTACATCAGCCTTCAAGTACAAAAATGTAGGGGCCTTTAGGAAACAGTAATTTCCCAAGAGTGTGGGAAAGATGACAATTCAGAGAAAAATATGAAAAATGCATATAACTTGGCTTTCAAGTTTCACTGTAGTAACTGTTGAAGATAAAAAATAAGACAGACCCAGAAATTATATCAAGTTAGCTCATCAGTTTGATCATAATTCCTTCTAATAAGAAAAAATTCTTAATGCACAGTTTGTAAAATCTCACGAGAATCATCAAGTGTAAGTACAGAGTTTTAAAGTGCTTACTTAGCTGTAGTTTTGTTAAGATTGAAAAAAGGAAAAGGATGTAGTTACAGCTCTAAACATATCAAGGCACAAAGTGGAATTATCATTGAACTGACTAGAGCAAGAATTTAGGTAGGAAATTATGACTAAATCCAGATAGTGAGTAGCACTTTAAACATAGCTGAAGCACTGACTCTTCCCGACTTTAGCAAGCTTTTGGATTTTTTAACAAGACAAAATGCCCATCCGTTTAAAACTACTGTGGATCTATTACTTATCCACTGTCTCAATTTAATTCTTACCAGCATAGGAATATAAAAACAGTCATTCTGTACAGAATTTTAAAATAGAACTTAATTTCACATTAAAAAAATTGTTTGGAAGTTGAAATAACAAAGACAATATAAAATTAATTTAATTAAATGCACTTATTTTTAAGTCAGTTGTGGTAAAGGTTTATCTTTTGGTTTTTATTTATTTTTTTTTAACTTATCCTCTAATGGTCAGAAACCTTTCTTTTAAATTTACAGCCTGTCCAGTTCATGGCTAATTTATAGCAACCACACCTGTGCCAGCATTGTCCTTCAGCTTAAATAACTGTTCTCCCTACCTCCTGATTGCTTCTGTGATGTATTTATGGAGAACAATCTGATCTCCTCTCATTCTTCATCTTACTGGTTACAGAAGTGCAGTTCTTTTCATTCTCTCTCTTAAAACTAACTCTGCACTCTCTGTTGTGTTTTTATCTCTGCCTATTCCAATTTTATCTTCCATGGTCAAGATAATCACAATGTTATACAGCATTCTAGACGAGGTTTCAGCAGTATATCAGAGTGATATGTCTAAAAAAAAAAAAAATGTATTTATAATAAAGTCAAATTCATGTTTTTTGGAATGCACAGATGTGGTTAATTGATCTGATTAATTTATATATATTTTTTTAATCCTGATTTCTTTACCCTTCTTATTTTAACTGCTTTTTGAAGTTTTTAGAATTCATCCCTAAAATCACTACAGAACATTTTTATTACATTTTTATTCTGTTTACTTTTCTATATTTGTAGTTCTTTCATCCCCTTCTACAGTTATGAGTCCTTCCACTATTTAAATTTAAGTATAATCAGTTCAACCTTACTCTTTGTGTTTAACTCATTAATCCGTGGTTAGTAAAAGAAGTAAATGGCCAAAACAATGAACACAGCACCCTATTCTGAAAACCTGTCATTGAGGTATTCCACAACTAGAAAATTCCTTCTTAACTCAAAAGTCTCAGTAGGATTTGACTTTCTGACTGTAACTAGTTCTTCGGTCATGTTTTTTTTGTTAAGGACTGCATTTATTTTTTTGTATAATGGCAAATGATTACCTGAATTCTCACAGATTCTATTTATATCCCTAAATTACACAATGCTCAAAAATACTTAAGAATTCAGCAATGCAGAGATTTATGGATTATTAATATATATTTTTTTTTTAAAAAAAGTGTTAAAATATCTACAGTTCATTGTGAATTGTTTTGCCCAAGGATTGAATTTTTTATCTGACTGTGTTGGGCATGTTACCTGGTTTGATAGTGACCTGAGGGAGATCAGGAATCATGGTTTTGTTAGCACAGATGTTTGGGTATTTATTTTGAAATATGTTAACCAACTTTAAGATCCTGAAAGTTCATATCAGATGTTATTCATACAATTTTTCTGCAAATTAATATGTTTAAATATTAAAATGTTTATCATTCTGCCTAGGTAAAATGAAAATCAGAAATTTAGAGCTAGCATACTCAGCTAGCAGCAGTTTTGACATAGTTGAAATATTAAAATATGAAAGAAAAAGAAGAGTCATCAAAAACAAATGTTAAAATAGTTTGAGTTCCGTAAAAATACAGATCGTCTTCCATACATCATAGGTAAGAATTTATGTTTATACTTAATTGCATAGTAATAAGGGTGCAAAATACTAAATTTGATATTTGTACTAAAATCATAACTTTTCAGTTATTCTAACAACATCAAATTCCTCTACACATATTGTGCAGTGTGAACAAATAACAAATACTCATAAATTATTCTATATCTCTGAGACTTGTTTCTTTCACTAAAAGTAGATAATAAATATTTCATAGTTGAAAAATTGTTACCTGTTAGTGCAACAGGCCTTCTGAATCATCTGATGAGAAATGTAGCATGTCTTTAATTTCTGTTAATAACAGCAGTCTAATCGCTTATATACCATTTCATCTCAGAAAATACATTTGCATAATCTAACCTTATAAAAGGACACACCTTTAAAAACAAAGTAATTCAAACAATCAACTAGATTAATCTTTAAGAAACCATGGATGGCCACAGATACAGCCTTAAGGTCCACAGAATGCTCAGATGTTCCAAGTATTACAACTGCATTAATTAAAAAGATTTAATGAAAAAATTTGATTTATACTTAGTGTAACAATTCACCCAATAAACCTGAGTATATGTGGATTACATTCCCCAGGCACCTCTCTTTACCACTGACCCATAAATGATATACAGAACAGTAATTAAAGCTTTTTTTCTTTTTCAGCATGCAGTCCCATTGGGTTCTCTTCACAGATCTGACCCCTGAAGGGTACATACAAGAATAATTAAAATATTTATTACACCGTGAAGTTTGTACTTTCTAGATCTAACTTGAGAAGGCTTATCTATGCAAACAGAAAAAGCATTTGTATTAAACTTATCTTTGGAGAGGAAAACATGTTACCTGTTCGAAAAAAAGCAAACCTCCAACCACTATGTTAGACAATAAACATTCTTGAAAGAAGATAATCAAAAGCAATAACGTTGATCATCTTCTTTCCAGGTCAGTACTTAACATGCATTAACTATTACTATATTTGGAACCAGAAAGACCTCAAAATCATTTTTGCAGAACTTTTGTTCAGTATTTCAGTGGATATTTCATTCTATTAAGGAAAAATCTGCTAGATAAATGTTCCTCATTGGACATATATTCTTAGTGCAAGATTGCATGTGTGTACAACAGAAGAATTCAGCTGAGTAGGCCTTCAGCCATTTCACACACTTTTGAGCAGCATAGTTTCTAAAGAGAAGCACTGTGGCGAAGCATCTCCCTGTTCCTTCAGAGAAACAAAAAGCAAAAGTAGAGAGAACAGACCACAGATGGGCAAGCAGCATCTGGAATGTGAAGCAGAATTCTTCTAATAACAAGAATTGTTTCATTGCAGTAAGGGCAAAGTCTCATCTTTCTTATATGAGGAAAAGTAATGATCAATATGTACCAAAACCCACAAGTTTTTCCCTGTGATTCCAGAATATACTGGTGAAAAAAAAGATGAGAAGTGCACATGCTAGCTCTTTGTTAGTTCCTATTATGTGATAGGTGCAAGAGAACTACACCACAGTGAATGAAAACACGTATCTCATAATTCCATTCAAAGCAAATTCTGACACTCCTCTGGACTTCACTGTATACTGTGCCCTAATGGCATCACAAAGTGCACAATTCACATGTTTGCCCTCTGGCCAGTTTTGAAGAGGGAGATCTATATTATATTTAGTGTGTTACATTAATTTATCATCTATAAGAAGTTTTTTTTGGTCGACATCTGTAACCTTCATAATCTATTTTGGTAAAGAAGATGACACACAAAAAGCGCCAGAAACAGAAATTTTTAATATCTTACTTGAGCAAAGTCAATAATGAAGAGGAATGGAAGACATCAAATGTAAAAGTAGCAGAAGGAAGAGTCCTCCCTCAAAACCTGAGGTATCCCTGCAGAACTGCTCCACACTTCTGAAGACCATTAGAAAAACATGCTTCATCAAGTAAGTTGCAGGAGCTAATTAGCTCACTGTACATCAACAAGAGCAAATAAGCAGCAGCAGGGGATAGTAGTGGAAGACTCTTTTTCTGAGAGGTACAGAAACACCCATTTGCCAACCCAACCCACTATTTAGAGAGGTGGGGGCAATATCTAGGATGTCAATGGAAGACTACTGAATCTTTTATGTCCCACTCACTATTATGCACTCCTTGTTGTTTCACGTGAACACTAATCAAGAAGATCCCTGGGAGTGGCAATGGACACAGGATGGACAAGGGATCAGACCCAGCCAGCTCAGGTTTAGGAAGGGCAGGTCCTGTCTGACCAACCTGAACTCCTTTTATGATCAAGTGACCCACCTGGGGAATGAGGGGAAGGTTGTGGATGGAGTCTACCTGGACTTCAGCAAGGCCTTTGACACCGTCTCCCACAGCATTCTCCTGAAAAAGCTGTCAGTCCAGGGCTCAGACAGGAGCACTCTGTGCTGGGTTAGGAACTGCTGGAGGCCTCCAGAGAGAGGTGCTGAATGGTGCTGATCCAATTGGCGGCCTCTCACCAGTGGTGTCCCCCAGGGATCAGTACTGGGCCCAGTTCTGTTTAATATCTTCACTGATGATTTAGATGAGGGGATTGAGACCACAAATAGCAAATTTGCAGATGACACTAAGCTGGGGGGGAGTGTGGATCAGCTGGAAGGCAGGAGGGCTCTGCAGAGGGACCTGGACAGACTGGAGAGTTGGGCTGATTCCAATGGGATGAGGTTCAACACAGCCAAGTGCCAGGTCCTGTACTTTGGCCACAACAACCCCATGGGGAGCTCCAGGCTGGGCACAGAGTGATTGGAGAGCAACCCGGTGGCCAAGAAGACCAATGGCATCCTGGCCTGTATCAGGAACAGTGTGGCCAGCAGGTCCAAGGAAGGGATTCTGCCCCTGTACTCAGCCCTGGTGAGGCCACACCTCAAGTACTGTGTCCAGTTCTGGGCCCCTCAGTTCAGGAAGGAGATTGAGGTGCTGGAGCAGGTCCAGAGAAGAGCAAGGAGGCTGTGAAGGGCTGTTCAGCCTGGAGAAGAGGAGGCTCAGGGGAGACCTCATCACTCTCTACAACTCCCTGAAAGGAGGTTGTAGCCAGGTGGGGGTTGGTCTCTTTTCTCAGGCAACTATCAGTAAGACAAGAGGGCATGGACTTAAGCTCTGTCAGGAGAGGTTTAGGTTAGATATTACGAAGAAATTCTTTACAGAGAGGGCAATCAGGCATTGGAAAGGGCTCCCCAGGGAGGCAGTTCCTGGGGGGTTTTAAGAAGAGACTGGATGTGGCACTTAGTGCCATGGTCTGGTAATCCATGGTAGTGGCTCAGGAGTTGGACTTGATGATCTCAGAGGTTCTTTCCGGCCGGCTGATTCTATGATTCTATGATTGACTCTATGATTCTATGTTTCTATGATGTGGACTACGAAGCATATGCAGTCTTTTCATTAATCATCCCAGTCAGAAGAAAGGGGATTCAAAGGGCCAATCATATTTTAAGTGTTTACAGGAGTGGTGCTACAGTCAGGGCTATGGTTACTTAAATCAAGGAATTTGCTTCTAGAAACCCAAAGCCACACTGAATTGCACTTTGAGCAACCTGGCCTAGTGGGTGATGTCCCTGCCCATGCAGGGATTTTGGAATTAGTCTCTTCAAACCCAAACCATTCCATAGTTCTATGAAGTATTTCATCATAGGTATGCACTGTAAATAAGCAGCAAAACAGGTGTACCCAAGATTAATACAGAATGCCACCAAATTTTTATGAAATCTTGTGACCATTGTTGCCTTTGTTTGCTCTTAAAAAATAAAATAAAATCTATGATATATAGATATTTTAATGTCAGAACTTCAAATTCAACCTGGAGTTCATGTCACTGTCCTTAAGAAAAGAAGGAAAATTTATAAAGACGTAAAAGTAAACCTTACAGTTGAGATAAATGGATGGATTGTTTTGAAGCAGTATATCTTGCCACTACTCTAAAAGTGCAGCAGATCAATCTTAAATGTAATTACTCTGTTCTCAAATTCAGAAATAGATGTCAGATTACGTATTTGTTTTATTTGCTGAAGAATGGGTGATGAGAGACCTTTTAATATTTTGGGATAAGATGTGTAAAAACAATTTCTTTGCAACCTAAAACCTGAGATGCCTTTCAAAATATACTGAATATTTTTCAGAAATTAGTATTAGCCTCAGCTTTGTACCAGCTCATTAGCCTGTTTTGCATTTGAAAGGAAGATAATTAGAAGGAAATAAACTGCAGTTCAAGGTTTTATCAAGTCTTTTCTTCTTTGTGAACTCAGGATTTCCTGGGAGTATCTAGAGTAGAGACCCTGTACAATCGTACACTCTGGTAAGGTAATGATAGCTTCCAGTGACTTGCAACATCTGTCATAAAACCCCAAAATATTTTAATTTGCTGCTCATCAAACAACTCAAGTTGGGCTGAAGTCTTTCTTAGTTGCGTGAAGAATGGGTGGCAGGAAAAGGAGCTAGACTTCACAAGATGGAGAAAAAGACTGTTCTACTTGGAGACAACAGATGACTGATGAATTTCAGGTGCTGCTGGAACAATAGATTATGAAACTGTGTAATTAGGTTGAGTCATCTGCACCAAAACCATTAAAAAGAACAACAGTTAAATAATTCAGTTGGACAAGAGACAGACACACACTTGTCAAGTGAACAGGTGCATGAATGGCTTATGCAATAGATTGTGAGGCTTTAAAAAACACAGCAAAACAGAGAGGGTACTTCTCCAGGTGCATCCAGTCTGAGCTGCAAATAAACCAAATGTGTGTCAGGACCTATGACCTGAGCCACACTTCATGCTAAGACTGTATCGAGCTGTACCTAGACTCCTCTATAAGAAAGAGCTTAGAAAGCAAGAGAGCCTAGTCTGAATCTCAAAATTTGGTGAGAGGGTCTTCCTGGACTCTTCTTCAACAAATGCATCTGAAAATCAAACAGCATGGTGAAAAATGACCATACAACAGAATTTATCTAACTGGAAAAGTCAGCTACACAGCTTCAATAAAGTTTAGGGGTCTACAGATAAAGAGATGGTGGCATGCAATTACTCCTCAGATAGATGGAGCCACTGCTCAGATATTAGTTTCTCCACAAAGAGATGGCTTTACTCTGAGTAAGGTTATGCATAGATCTCAAAATCTACAGGGAACAAAAAACAAAACAAACAAACAAAAAACCCAAAACACAAAACAAAAACAAAAAAACCCAAAACAAACCAAACAAAAAAAACCCCCAAAAGTAGGACCAGTAAGGAATGAAACATGAAAAAAAAATGAATGAAGTAAGGGTTCAGACAACTGTTTTATGGTGGTAACCAGGATCTTTTTTGTCACTGCACTGTTATGTACAAATCCCATGAGATCTGTCTCATCACCTTTCATGCTTTTCCTTCTTGCACCTGCCTTAAACTAACTTCCATTCCAGAATTTGCTTGTCTTTTTCTAGCCAGAACTTTTAGCAGCTGAGGATTTTGACCAGGAAGTTGTGCTGAGAGGTGCTGTTCACATGCTGGTACCAAGACACAGGTCTCAAGCTGCATTTGGAGTCATAGCAAGCAGTCTCAAAAAGATACTTTTCAGAGAAATGATAGCAAAGCTCTGATGACCCCACTACTACCAGTGTCAGCCTCATACAGAACAATTTTCTATGGCATTCTGGGTTTGTTTAGGAAAGAAAATACTTCTGTAAACAGGCTGTCCTGTTTTTGCTTGTGCTCTTTTATTAGTATACTAAGTTTTTACTGTGTCTCCTCGATAGGCTGCTTGAAATGCGTAATCCATCTAAAACACCCATTGTCCGAGACCATTGGCAAATGCTTTTTGAAATTTACAAGTTTGAAATTTAAAAGTTCCTATTAAGTGATCAGACTCCTTTAGAAACCAAAGGTGGCTTAGAAGAACCTTTGAATATATTTAGTAGTTATTGAAGAAGAAATCAAAACATGCTTTGAAAACTGCAGTACCTTCTGCTAGCATTTCTCCCAGAGTAGTCTTATGTAACCTTGGATAAATTCATGAACCTGAGTGAAACTCAGTTCTCCAATTTGCTTCATAGAAATAATATTATAATCAAAGTAGTAAATAACAACTTGAAAACTTTCACCTTCACTTATTCTCCAGAGGAGTTAAAAGTCATATGGAAACATTAAGAATCCCTTACCTTCTCTTGGAAATTTGAAAATATGTAACTGAGCACTGACATCTGGTCCTTGTGGTTGAAAGATTTAAAAGAAAATTTCAGAAGGAACTCAGAATAATGGAGGATACACTGAAACAATACAAGCTCTCATTTTACAAAAGACCAATAAGCCTTCCTATAGGATATTCTCTGTCTTGTAGTTGCTGTTTTTCAGAGGGATGTCTCCAGCTCTTGCATTGCTTCTAGCTGTGCAATATTAGTTTCTCAGAGGCTATAGCTTTCTAACTGCAGCTCTAAGAGTGATGTTAGACAGAAAGTTTTAATTTTAGATAAAAAATATACCATTGCATTTGTATCTATAAGTATCTTATAATTTTATAAAGACAACTTTGTTAAAAATTTACTGAAAACTCACACCATTTGAGTTATTAGGTGAAATTATTTTTTAGTACTCATCTTTTTTTATCCTTTGGGTAGTTTTAAACCCATCTTTTAAACCTCCATCTTAAAGGCTATTCATTTAATTTGGTGTGTAAGGCTCTTGAAAAGAGGTTGAAAACAACTGAAGAAGCCAGAGCTACACCATGTATGTCTGAGTGAACATCTCAAACCGCATGTTCCTAAGGACAAACCACAAAGAAAACCAGCAAACTGTCTAAAATGACTGTTTTTGCCAGCATCTCTTTTCTATCGAAAATCAAGCTTTCATAAGCCTTGATGATGTACTCTACTTTTAGATTGAAATCAGGCCCAGTTAAGCACCAGTCACTCAGTTTTGTGTAGTCAAACTTTTGAGAGCTTCATACAGACTAATTTCATTAATAAAAATAAATGTTTATTAATATTAAATATCCACAAATATTTTCTATGCCTTTCCTTGTAAGCTGCTTTCTGACCAAAACCATCACATTTTTTGTTCAGCTGTTACAGTGCAATAGAGAACTCTTTAGCTGGAGTGTTTTCTTCAATGTGATTTACATAATTCTTAATTCACATATTGAATGAGGCTACAGAGGATATTGGCACTTATGTAATAACCCAGTTGATCTTACTTTTGTGATATTTATCAAAATATTCTAAAATTTAGACCGTAATATATTTTTCTGTTCCCACTATGAAGTATTTCAGAAGGGGGCTAATTATAAACTCTGAACAGTGTTTTATTAAATTCCTCCATTCTCTCAAATCACCTTTTAACCTGACTGAAAAATTCACAGGACATTTGCATGAAAAAAAAATTATCTACAAACCACTTCCTTTTAACAAATTCAATTCTTGGGCTGGTACATCTGGCCACCTACTCAAATCATGTTAGTTTGTCATTAAGTGTTGTCACAACAATGACAAACACTTTTTCTTATAAGTAGCAGTACCTATAAAAGCCTGTTCATTGGCATTCTATTGTAAACTCAAACCCAAGAATGTAATCTATCTTGATTGCAGCTATGTATTTCCTTGACATTTATATTAACCTTTCTTAAGGTATTCAGCATGGCAATTTTAAAAGACATATTAACGTTTGCAATAGAAAGGGTCACAGTCTGCCTGTTCTGGTGTCACATTCACTATAACCTCTTTAGGATGACTTGGCACTGTTATTAAAATACAGATTGCTTTTGTAAACACATAATTGACTGGCATCTATATTAGTCAGCAAGTTCTCAATTAATTTGTGCAAAGACACCATGCCAGTCTAGGGGATGAGTAGGAGCATTGGCAGGAAAAAACACTATGCAAGAATAGGCATAAAGGCACGATTCCCAGTTTGAAATGCTTCTTCATCTGTGATTAAGAGGATGTGTAATCACTAGCCTAGCTCTAGGAGCAATTAGCTTTGGAAAAAAAATATCCACTGTGCAGCCAGGTATGGTGAGCTTATGACCTTGGTGAATTAAATGGATTCTTGTGTGCTTTCCTTCTATGAGCTGAATCTCTGCTTTACCTGAAAGCAAAGCAGCAATTCCAGGATAAATCAATAAAAGGTTGTTTTGTAATGCAGAGCCTATTCTCAGCAAAAAGCCACATGAAAGAGACTTCAGCTATACAAAATTTATTCACATAGCCCTTCAAATAAGCATAGAAAACATAGAGCCTTTAATCTTCCAGCCACATATGCAACACTACCAGATGAGAATACTGGCTTAAAACAACTGAACTGTGATGAACATAGATTTTCCACCCCTGTTCTCCTTTCTTCATATTCTACATAAGGAGTGTTCATGGCTGTGTGTCTCAGGCTGTGTGTGACCCGTTGTACCCGCTCTTGAAATTCTCCTTCTCAAGAAGTAATTAAGAGTCAGTGGGGAGTGACCTACTCTCTGGTCAAGGGCCCTACTCATATGTGGGTATGACTGTATGCAGGCAAACAGGCTGTGGTGGTTTGCAACCACCCTGTAATGGTACATGAATTTAGAAGGCCCAGCCCATCTCACCCAGAAAGATGTCATGACAGAGGTAATATATGTAGAAGTTAAATTTTTCATTAAAATATGTCTGTTTTAAGAGAGTTGCATTGTCAGTGAGATGGACGATGGCACTGAGTGCACCCTCAGAAGGTTTGCTGAAGACACCAAGCTTTGTGGTGCAGCTGACACACTGAAAGGAAGGGATGCCATCCAGTGGGACCTTGCCAGGCTGGAGAGGTGGGCCGATGCCAACCTCATGAAGTTCAACAAGACCAAGTGCAAGGTCCTGAATCTGGGTCCAGGCAATCCCAAGCACTGATACAGGCTGGGCAGTGACTGGCTTGAGAGCAGCCCTGAGGAAAAGGACTTGGGAATGCTGGTGGATGAGAAGCTCAACTTGAGCTGTCAGTGTACACTTGCAGCCCAGAAAGCTAAATGTATCCTTGGCTGCATCAAGAAAAATGTGGCCAGCAGGTCGAGGGAAGTAATTGTCCCCCTCTACTCTGCTCTTGTGAGCCCCCACCTGAAGCACTGTGTCCACTTCTGGAGCTTGTTTTACAGGAGTGACATGGGCGTGCTGGAGATATACAGAGAAGGGCCATGAGGATGATCAGAGGGCTGAAACACCTCTCCTATGAAGACAGATTGAGAGAGTTGGGGTTATTCAGTCTGGAGAGGAGAAGGCTCTGAGGAGACCTTATTGTAGCCTTCCAGTATCTGGAGGGAGGCTACAAGAAAGCTGGTGAGGTACCCTTTAGGATCTCGTGGTGGTGGTAGGACTAGGGGGGATGAATTCAAACTAGAGGAGCATAGGTTTAGATTGGATGTTAGGAAGAAGCTCTTCACCACGAGGGTGGTGAGACACTGGAACAGGTTCCACTCAGAGAGGTGGTGGAAGCCCCATCCCTGGAAGGGATGGCTGGACAGGGCTCTGTACAACCTGATCTAGTGGGAGGTGTCCCTGCCGATGGCAGGAGTGCTGAAATTAGATGATCTTAAAAGTCCCTTCCAACCCTGAAAATTCTATGAATTCTATTCTATGAAAATAAGCAAGACACAGACAGAAAATACATATAATTAGTGTTGAGAATATAGGACAAATGAAAAAAAAAACCCTGATCTGTATCAGTCTCACTTGTGAGATCAATCAGCAAAGTTAGCAATTATTTTCTTTTTTACAAATTAAACTGTACTAGAAGTAAGTAATAAGATTTTTATCAGCCACTCCATTCTGTGATTCTGTGTGTGATTTAAATTAGAAAGGAATTTTAAGAAGGATGAATGAAAGTCTGCCTAACTGTTTTGGTGGCATATGATAGCAGGATATCATCATTAGTATCCTTGACCAAGTGGTAGACAAAAACTCTGATAACAAAGGATAGTAGATACATATCAGAGGACGAAGTTCTAGACAACATTGAAAATCAGGATCATAGAATGGTTTGTATAGGAAGGGACCCTAAAGTGCATATAGTTCCAAACCCTCTGCCATGAGCAAGGACACCTTCCAGTAGTCCAGGAAACACAAGCAACAGTTGCACTAAAGTGTGTCAGGAGAAATCTGCTGAACAGCACTACACTGAGCAAAGCTAAAGCTTTCAGTTGGACCAAAATCCAATTAAGTCAGTGGACTTCTGGTGACCTCATGAGGCACTGCACCAGGCCCTTCTCTGAAAAAGAGGCAGTTTGGGGACCAAAGAAAAGATTAAAATAGTCTGAAGAAGAAAATATAAACACTAACTAAATGAGATCGTGAAATACTATACTACCTAATTTTGTATCAGCAAAACCCAGCACTTGAAGTCATGTTAGCTATGAATTCAAGAGAGACCTATTGTTTTCTAATGCCATACTATACTAGAAGTCATTTAAAATATCTTGACAGGGCTGAATTTCATTTATTTTTTTCAGGCAGAGCTGAGCAAATGTATATTCAGGTCCTTAGAGGTTTATGACCTACCTGTAACTGTTGGAATATTTTTCAAACTGTATTCAATTATTTTGATGAATTAGCTTTTCTGAGTTTTCTTATGAAGAAAGTGTCACTTCATCATATTTTTAGCTGTTTTGAATTTAGTGGTGTTCTATTTCTGTCATTTTAATAGTTATAGATGCTTTTCAATTTATTAACAACAGTTGACAATTATTTCTTCAGAAATTTAATATGACAACTGAAAATCCTTAGGCATCCCACACAAGCTCAAGCGTAAGAGATTGATTTTGTAGCATGCAAAAGTACAGTTATGAAAACTGTCAGAAGATAGATGAGGATGTATTATTTTTAGATGCAGAAAGGACTTTGACTTCTCCACTGTACATGTTCCCAGCTCACAGGGTATTAATTGCTACAGCAGGTAGAGCTGGTTTAGACCAGAGACTCTGCCTACCACATGAACATTTTTTGTCACATAACGTTGCAAGCAGAACTCCCCCAGTAGCATCAGTATAGGCCTGTACACCTCTATTTCAGAACTGTGACCACAACAACATATGCATCCTCTTTTTGAAAGGATTTAAGGATTTCAAAAACTGGCTTAATTCTGAACAAAACCATGTCAATTCTTTCTCTCTTTTTCTTTCTCTCTGTACATATGCTTGTGTGCATGAGCATTTTGTCTGAAAATAAGTTACATTTTAAATGTACTTTGATTAAAACAAAACAAAAAACTCAACAAATGAAACCAGACAAAAGAAAATAAACCAGTGATTCAAACCATTTTAAAAAATATCTTATTTTCTTCAGAGCAAGTTGTGTTTTTTAAAAATCAGAACTATTGCTAGACACATATGAAAGCAATGTACCGATCTTTAAAAAAAACTTACTAAAATTTTTACCAAGTGCTTTAAAATTTGAAAAATTATAATTCATTGATCAGTCACTTATACATCGTGGATGAAAAAACACTATAAATGACAAAAAAATTACAATACTTCTAAGACAAAGCAAGATTGCTTGGGAAAATATGTTACAATTGTCCTTTTCAACAGCTGAAATTGTTTGACATAAAGAAAAAAGTCTTAAAATTAAATGGACATCTAATAATCAAATACATTCTACCTACAAGGACTTAAGCAGAAGCTTATGTTTCAGGATGCATATCATGTGTTATCTTAGTGGTCAGTTCACCTGAAGTACAATCAGTACGCTTTGTAGATTTAGTACTTTAAGTTTCTTCCTGTACTTAGCATTAAGATACATTTTCAGAGGTTACATATCTATTCATGGATTGTTCAGGGACATAAAAAAAGAAAATAAGTAAGTTTCAGAGTTGCTGGAAGCATATACATCCTAATATATGTATTATAACTTAGATTTGAAACCAAGAAATTATTGTATTTTAGTTATGTAAACTGAACCTGAGCCATGATTTTGTTAATAAAATATATGTCCTACAGCAATCAAAACATAATGGTTCTCTTAGTTTTCTTTAATTTAACAGGATATTAAGACTAGATAAATTTTATCAGGTTTTTAGGGCTAATGTAGTTCCCCATGGAGGGAAAAGATGAATCTTTCTTCTTAAGACACCTACAGATAAATTTTAGTCAATGAATACCTCTCACAATTTATATTTAAAGATTTTTGTAATCAGAAGCAACTGATACTCTCAGCTTTTACACTGCCTTTCACAACAGATCTGATTTATCTCAGTATTTGAAGAGTTATTATTTGTAACTGTGTATTTTAAACATATATAAAATCATGTGAATTCTTGCAAAACTAGCAACTGATAACTACAAAAATTATAACAAGCACTGAGATTGTAAGAATGATTTTCAGAAGTCTTTGAGTAGTTAAGGGAACCATGGAGTAGGGAGATAGTGCTCTCACCACTTTGAAATCCAAGGCCATGTTATATCTGCATGTATCCATCACCCAGTCAGTGGTCATAGTAATTGCCATTCAGACCATAAAGCAGTAAAGATCATATGAAACATTTGAACTGGAAGCTGGAGAACATCTCCCTTTATCAGAAAGATTTCATTCATCCTCCACAACAATTATTATAAACTTGCATGAAGAAAGGCTGGGCAGGATAGAAAACGTACCTGACATTCACAGAGAAGAGAATTACAGTTCCAGTATTTCAAGGCAACAAGCACACCCAGAGCTTCTTTATGGTCTGATGGACAGGCTCTTGATTTTAAGCATTGAAGTGCTGAGTTCTCAGCACACCTCACTGTTGTTTGACATCAAGTTACATAGATATCACATGTTTCAGACCCCTTTTGTTTTGTTTTGTTTTTAAAGTTTTCTACAGATAATACCTCCATAGTATGTCTCCAGCTGCATTAGTTGTACAAAAATATCAAAATAACTATAATAATTTACTACCAACTGTATGACTAAGAAATCTACAGTTGTATTTTTCCTTGCAGATATTACCATATTTTTAAGATAACTTTTCTCTTTTATTTATTTTCTATTTTGAAATATAATACTAAAATTTCTTTCCTTATATTATTTAGTATGCTTAAGCTATTATTCTTCTTTTTCCTTCTCCTGCAGAATTTAGTTTTCCTAATAATGTCTCTCTCCAGGTATGCAAAGGATAAATGGGGATTTGCATTTTTTTTGTTATTATTATTACTATTAAAATCTCTATTTTAACAAGGGGGGAAAAAGGAAATCGTAATTAAGCAAAATATCTGGCTAGTTCATCACAATCTTTTGCTTTGTTCTGGCAATAATAAAATGATGAAAATTATTTAGACAATAATTCCTTTTGAGTTGGGGGAAATATTTTTTATAGAATGGTATCCAAAGCAAAGATTAATTTGCTTTTAATTTGAGTTTTTGTGTTTTCTTCTTCTTTTTTTATGTAACAATAATAATCTGTAGCCTATGTATACCATTCTGTAGAATTCTTACTATGTAAATCATTGGTAGTTGATAACATTGTAAATTCAGCTTAGTCCTTGTCTACATTACTTAAATAGTTTTTTATCAACATCGTGTTATATAACTTTACTCCCAAGGTCATGTTCTAGCACCATAAATTCTTGCAGGGAAGATAAAGCTCTTTACAAACATTGCGAAGATACTAAGAACATGGAACAACTCCTGTTAATAGTAGAGGGAACACTGCTGTGATAAATGACTGTCAAAATTTAAAGACTCTTAGAAAAGGGATCTGCAAGAATGTCCTGGATTTCAGACCAAAAAAAATTTGTTCTGATATTATTTATAGCCATTTTTATTAGTTTCAACAAATATTTCTATTTGAGATATTATCTGTCTGTGGGACCACTCTCTGAAAGTTTCACTATTACTTTGGAAAATCTATTTGTTCACAGATCCTTGATCAAAGAGATACTGTAAATATCTTAAAGTTACATTGATTTTTTTCCTGTTTATAAACCATATTGTGATCAGAGAAGGAAGCTGAAGCAATTCTCTATAATGCAATAAGTACTTTCACTGCTGGTAAATAAATAGCCTGATAATCCAAAAATAATTCATGCATCTCAAGGCTACAACAATAATGCATACACCTGATGAAGATATCATTCACCATTTTACTTTGTGGCATCAGAATATTAGCCCTTTTGAAACACAGTGTAACAAAAATAAACCGAAATGTTATTACATAAAGAATTTGTTGTCAGTTGTGAGCAATAAATTTTGAACTAACCACAGAATCATAGAAGGTTAGGGTTTGGGAGCGACCTCGAAAGATCATCTAGTCCAGCTCCTCCTGCCAAAGCAGGGTCACCTACAGCAGCTTCCACAGGAATGTGTCCAGATGGGTTTTGAATGTCTCCAGAGAAGGAGACTCCACAACCTCCCTGGGCAGCCTGTTCCAGGGCTCTGCCACCCTCACAGTGAAAAAAATCTTCCTTATATTTATATGGAACCATATAAACAGATACAGTTCTTCAGTAAATTCCTTACTCTGAACCGTTCATAGTCATAGAATCATAGAATCAATGTATCATAGAATTGTAGAATCAGTCATAGAATCATAGGATGGCCAGGGTTGGAAGTAACCTTAAAGATCACATACTTCCAACCCCCCAGCATGGGCAGGGACACCTTGCACTAGATCAGGTTGCTCAAGGCCTAATCCTACCGCTAAGAATGTGTCTTTTACTGACTGTGGTGGCCAGCCTGTCTGATTTTATGAAGTATACATTTATCTGGCTGCAAGGTGCAGGATATTCATAACATGTTGACGACTCAAATATGTGAGCCTGTGCTACTGATGTGACATTTCTTCCTGTACCCAGGGCTGCAAATTACCCAGAAGCCTTCCTTCCATAATATCCCCACTGTTCAACTATACAAAATAATTAATGTATGAGATGCACACTTGCACTAGCAAGACCTGTTCCAATTACAATTAGTAGTCTTTATCCCAAATGTGTGAGCTGGCTTCTGCCATTTATGACTATCTAATTGGGAACTTCATATCTCTCTATGAGGGGATTACATTCTTGATATTAATTACCCCAAGAATATTTGCTTCGTAGATTTTACTTGCATATAATGCTTATAGTGTGCATTCCTGATAAAACTGGGCATTGAATGTATTTAATATTCCCTGTTGCAATGACAGTGTTAAACCCTCTAAAATGTCATTTTAATTTATGGGTCAATCATTATCAACAAGTAGGTTTACCACTTCAAAATATTTTTATAAGCCTCTAGAAGGGACATATTTTATTATCAGAAAATCATCACTCATTTTTGCATGTTATTTATTGAAATATTACATTCTGAAAGGATAGAATGTAAAGAAACTATGTATTTTTGAAAGAAGCAGTGGGACCAATTTAACAAGTGATGGTAGAAATACGGTCAAGGAAAAAAGATGATTCAGCTCAGAAAAGTACAAGGTTATACATCTGGGAGAAATAACTCAAAATCAGACTCTGTAGAGGAGAACTGTGGAGAGTAGAAATGCTTAGCAAGATGTAAAGACAGTAGTATAGAGCAAATCTTCCAAAACATTTGTATTGCATTAGCATAATCAATGAAAAAAACCCTGTTTTGCAGTTCTACAAGGATCAGGAAAAAATTTGTTGAATATTAATACAGTCTAGTGAGAGCGTACTTTCCCCTAAACAATCCTCAGTGCAATACTTCTGTGTTGCAGAGAACACTGACGTAGACATTGACATTTCACTCCACTTTACAGGTTTCTCACATAAAAGCAAAAAACAAACTATGAATGGCATTTCAATTTCACTGAAGAGGCGACTGCTCAGAAGATATTTTAAAAATATCCATCACTGGTTGTGTGGATAACAAGAAAAAAATCACAATCTGTAGATGGCTTTCAAGTTGATCTGAAAGTGGAATAAACCAACACTTTATGTGAAAAAGAAACAGGTTATCAAAAGGTTTTACCCCTAGAGCAGCTGCCTGGGATGTGATAAACTTTTAGAAGAATAGTTTTGAACCTGTATTTTCTGTATGATGGCTCACTATTTTCCCACACATTTTTCATCTTTCTGCAGCTAGCTGGCATACAACAACATCTTTGTCTGATCCTTAAACATTTTGGTTTCAAAAAATCAATCTTTTCTAAAAAAAAAAAACAAACAAACAAAAAAAAACCAGTTGGGACAGGTGACCCCAGCTGACCAAAGAAGTATTCCACACTACATGTTGTCATGCCCAGCATATACAGATGGGGGAAGAAGGATGTGGGGGATATTTGGAATTATGGCATTTTAATTCCAGGTAACCATTATATCTGATGAAGCCTTTCTTAACTGAATACATGCCTGCCAGGGGGGAATAGTAAATGAATAACATGACATGATCTAAACAATTATAATAATTCTAACCATTTACAGACAGTAGAAGATGTGAAAATATCAAAAGAAAAATAGCCCTCTTACCAAAGTAAAAGAACTCTACTGTAAATATAGATTATATGAAACAGAAAATGAAGACACAAATCTCCTAAAGGAGAAATCAATATTATTGATACCAGAATAAATGGAATGGCACCACAATCCCATTTACAGACAATTTTTCCAGCATCTTACTGCCTAAGAAGCATAGTAATATCAATATTCTCTAAATGTGATTTTCTAAACACTATATTCTTGTGATGAATGAAACAGTTTTCACTAGGTCTAAGAAAGTTTTTGATTTAGTGAAAGAGGAAGAAACATGAAAAGAGCAGTATAAAGTAATATAGAGGTTAAATTATCTGGAGACACTGAGATATGCACATCATAACATTGACGTCAACATATAGTAATACAGGAAAAGTCAAAAGGAAACATAGCAAGACCATGTAGGAGGTAATCGTTTAAAAGTTATCATCACTGCAATCATACTTCCAGTGGCTGAAAATGACCTTGAAACAGATTGTCAAGATGATATTAATTATCAAAAAGATACTAGTCTTAAAAATTGGAAAGAGAAATGACAATGGAAGGAAGAAAGAGAAAGAAAAATTGTTTCTGTGTATTTAACCCAAATTTTTTTTTTTTCCATTCTTCTTCAGGCAAAATTTTCATTTACTATAATGCTTATTTTGTTATTATGAGTAAAGAAAGCATTCCTGCTTCTCACACCAGTGACAAGTAATATGAAAACCTGCAGCCTCAGGCTGATAAAGCACAAGGTGTGACAGTCTTTCTGCTTCCAAATTAATAGTATCACAGTTTTGCTGGGATAGTTTGGTTGCTTTTTCCCAATCTGCTATCTTCAGATGTAATTAGAATTTATTTTGTTTAATTAAAAACATGCTACAAAGATGTATAGAAATGTACTTTTATGTATCCAAACTATAGCTGTTTGAAGTAATTTGCAAAAAAAAACCAAAACAAACCACAAAAAACCCCAAACCAACCAACCAACCAAAAAAACTAAGTTTAATCTGATATCCAATTTTAGGCATTATTTCTTAAATAGTGTGGTTCACACTTTTTTTCATTCTTTGCTTTATTCTCCTGAAATTTAAGCATAAAATCTAGTTCACCAGGGTAACTGAACATTTTATTATGAGGCATTTCTGTCAGAGAAAAATGTTTTCAAGGTTTAACGGTCCCAAGTTTATAAATTCTCAGCAGTCATTGAAATTTAATTGAAAAAAATGTGATCATAGCTGTTAAAGCTACATTTAAAAAGATGTTTTGGTATGTTGCACGAACAATCTGCATACATCCCTTGTATCAATAAACCTGTTTAATTTTATCTGTCTCAGCCTTTGTCTCTTAAATATGTCCTTTTATAGAAGTCTGTGAAAATTTTAGCATAGATCCCCTTTCACAACAATGTCTCAAAAAGAATCATTTCTACAGATGTTATCCAGAAGAGAGGTCAAGAGTCCACCAAGTTGACAATACTGCTACCCAGGTCATCGTATCTCAGAAGTTTAAGTGGAAGCAGTCTAAGACCAGCGAGACCAGGGTATATACCTACTTTGCCAGCAAATACAAAAGGCTTTTCATGTATAGATGTCTTTATTTATGTAGCTTTTCATGCTGATTCTTTCCTGCAAGATAACCCTAAGCAAACTAACAGAGAAATGGCAGTCTGGTAGAGCAATATATCTTCAAAGTAATGTGCTCAGATAATGACAGCTAGCTGAGAGCCAGGCTAGAGCAATGCTGTCATTTGTCTTCCTTTTTTCAAGGGCATTTGTACTGATTTTCAGCATTTAAATACCTTAAATTGTTGGAGAAAGAAAAGAAAAACCAAAAACTAACTGTTTCAATTTCAATAGTATGTCTTTAGATACACATCTTGAGCATATCAATATAGCCTTTCCTTGCTTGTTCTCTAATGGTCTATTATTCTTACACATACACATGAATGCATGTATGCACTTATGCAGATAAACATCTAGTAAAACACACAGTGGAAAACTGGATGTCCAGTGGAAAACTGGATAACATTCTGTTGAGATGACCAAGTGTGTTTCAAAGTGCAAAAACATCTAGTTGGCTAGCAAAATTTACAGTAGCTTAATTGGTAAGGGGGAAGGAACTAGGGCAAAAAACCCTAATTCTTAAACTCTGAGGGATTTACTAAAATAACCAGATGAAACAAAAACTTGTTTTTCTATGGACAGAAAAAAGCCAAAACAGAAAATTGTTCTGAAACTGAGTAAGATCATATTTAATATTAATAAAAGTGGAAGTTTTTAGTCCTAATAAGAATACTGAACTCTGTTTAAAAAAAGTTTTTTATTAACAAACTAAATTTGCTTACAGAATGGTGAGAAATCCTTAAAGTAATTTCTTCAGTCCTTTGGTGTCAATGCAAAACTAACAATTCTCCTCAGCAAGTTTTGGTTCAGTTCTGCAATGTTCCAGAAATTCACATAGACCAAAAATACAATGATACCCATCTTTCCTATAGATTCATGAGATTGAATATACAACCCAAATGTTATGGCTGCATATGTTTTCCTGTGTGATTTGATGGATGGAAATGCAGATCCATATTTCCCTATTTTTTAGCAGAAAAGAAGTTTAAAAATGTTGGAAAAGGAAATATTTGCATTTAAAAATGGTACAGTCACTTGTGGTTCATCACTGCTTAACACTGGCCCGGCAATTAACCGAATAACAGATTCTCTCTATTAATCCCCCTTCCCTCCCTGATAAAGAAAGGAGAGAAAATAAGAGAAAGCGTTAGAAACTAACGCTGGAAACTAAACTTTGTTGGAAACAAAGTTGGAAACTAAACTACACACATACAATGAAACAGTAATGAATAAAAAAGAAAAAAAAATTATATATATGCAAATATACAGAAAAACAATACCATGTCCCTTCCTCCCCAGTGACACTCACATCACCACTGAGGCTGCAGGGCAGCCCTGGGAAAATCCAGGCTGCACTCCTGGACTGTCAGCAGCTGGAGGCAGGAACACACAGATTCAGAATGGCTTCGATAGGGCTACAGGCAGACAGATGGATGGAATAATCCCAGGATACCGAGGCAAACAGGTGCAGGAAAAGAAGGGCTGTAGAGAAGGCTGAAGAAGGGCAAAGAGGAAGGGGCTTGACCCTCATGACCCTTCAAATTTATACTGAATATGGTGTGTATGGGATGGAATACTCCATTTGGTCAATTTTGGTCACCTGTTTTGTCTGCTCTGCCCTACACGAGGGTTGCAGGTGTGACCCCTTTACTCCCTTTCTCTGGAATATAAGATTCTTCTCAGAACTAAGAGTGGCCTTGGTTCTGCATGCCATTCTCTAACTGTAACTATAAACATCAAGTGTTAGCAGTCCTAGAAGCAGACACTGACTGAGAAACTTTCTATTAATTTCAACAAGTACAGCTACTTAGAAGAGAGTCAGCTGAATTTAAAATTACAAGACAGAAAATTAGTTCTATCCAGGCCCAAACCAGGACAGGATGTAGAGTAGTGAATATATTCAACAAGGAATGCACTCTGATCTTACATGATATTTTAGTACATTCAATATTGACAATCGCAAAAAAGAAGCATATCACTTGCTAAATAAGATACAGCAGAATAATATCTTTTGGATGTTCCATTTGCACTAAATATTTAGTTCCAGTGTGAGAAACTTGAAAGCTAAATACTGAAGGTATAATTTTTTTTTAATGGAAACTATGGAGACAACTACCTCACCTTTATACCATCAACTCTGTCATTTCGTTCTTGTTCACAGTTATTATATTCTTTTAGGCTATCTGTCTCTGTAAATTTTTCCCTTTTTCCATATAGCTGCATCTTTATACTTCATCCATAGCTTACCTTTTTTCTGTGTTTCAGTCTGTCTTGGCTTTCCAGAGCTTGTGGCTTCATTACTTTCCTAGATGATAGCTAAAGACAGTAATTTGTAATTTTCTCAGCTGAGCCTGTATCATGATGAATTTCTAATCTTGAATATTTTAGTACAGCCAGTGATTTCTCGACACATGTCAGCTATCTAGAATTGAGAAAAGAATTGAGTAGAAGTGCCCATAATTAGCATAAATGCATATATAGGCATATACAAATGCAGATATTTTTTCAGCTTTACTCTTCTACTTTTAACTTGTTCAGTTAATTACTTCTGCTCAGGTATATTACATCCAGGTTATAGAATGTTCTGTGAGCTCCGATTTAGCAAAAGGCTTCTGGTGTTATCTTTGATAGTACTCAGTTGTGCCCAAATTACTACCAAACAGCCATAACATGGTTTATCAATGAAGCATTAAGAGTCTGACTTAGTCCCAGCAGTTTATTTCAAAGACTGCTGTGATTTATTGAAGACATCATCTAACTTAGGGGCAGAGACATGCCCTTATAACCTGTTTGTATCATTTCCTTTTTGTAGCTTGTGCTGATTGATCAGTGGGACATAACAGCAAAAGGCAGCTATTTGTTAAGCTGCCTACGGTTTTATTCTCTCTTTGAAAGAGTGATGGTCTGTGCTGGTATAGGTCCCTTTCATCTCTTCTTCCCCCTAATCTCAAAAAACACGTTCAATTCACATTAAGGCTTTAAACTGAGTAATATTCCCCTTAAATCAATTGTTATTAATCATATATTCCTGAACGATAGCAATATTTTCATTTGGTTACATACAACAAAAGTGGCAATAAGCTGTTCTTCATGTAATAGTTTTCACCTAGATTTTCAGTTGCAGGAAGAATGAATATGAATTGAGGCACTCCTGAAAGACACAGGTATTACTATTTGTTTACAGAAGAAAAAGCAGGTACAGTAAAGACAATGGTATGTTTAAGGTTGCCTGGATGCTCAGTGGGAGTGAAGATTTCTATTCAAGCCTATTAGCCCTTTGAACAAAATCCTTTGGCAGTTTTAACTTCTTTCTGTGAGTCTGTTTTTCAGGAGTGTGTTTGTGTTCTTCATAGCAGTGTGTGCTTCACATTTTCTGAATGCTGTGAATAGGATGCCAATTTTGTTTAAATACTTTTTCACTATTTATACATTATTATAGAAAGGAATACCATAAGATTCTCATATAGTAAATTCTGTTATGAAAGTAGTGACTGCACAAATAATGGGATAACATTAAGGTTTTAAAAAACCTCACCTTCTTAGGGATCAAGAATGATCCCAATGGTTGAATTTTAAAACTATATGAAAATTATGAAACATATAGCTCTCAAACTAATCTGGACAATTAAGGATCTGAATTCACAATACAAGAAAGCAAAGGGATTTCTGTAGGCTATATTTTTCATTCTGAGTCAGCATTAACACAAGAAACAATAATAAAATATCCAGATACAAATATAAAAAATGGCTGCCTAAATGGCACAAAATTTTAACAGCTAAGAACATAGAAGCTGTTTCAGCATTGATCTCTTTAACCATTGAGGTATCTAGGCTCCTAAATAATTTCTCATTTACTAAACAAGCAACAGTCCAACAAATTATCTGTGAATAAGGGCCCCAACACTTTAAAGGAAGAGAAACAGAGATTATGGAGGATTATTTTGGTAGAATCTGTTATCTTGGCAGGTTATCAGGCTTGTTTGTAAACTCACTTTCTTACCCATTTGTAAGCAGAATAAGTACTTGGTATTCTATAATGATAATTCTTTTTTTTTCTCAGATAATATTTTTTTTCTTTTAACTGGGAGAGCTGGTCAGAAAATACAAATTAATTATAAAATAACTTTTTTATAACTTTGAGTATCATGTTTTGTCTATGAGAACACAAGTAAAAATCATATCTGCACAGGAATGGAAGAGTTGAATCAGAACACATAGTAAGTCAGATGTAGGAAAATTAGATTTTCTCTGTGCAAAATATGATTGCAGGGCATGTTTGGATAGCTCTGAGTAATTTCACTTTTTCTCTGGAGAAAAAAAAACAAAAAAACAATACAAAACAAACAACAACAAAAAACCACAAGAGCTTTCCAACTGACAACCAAAAACCCTGTATTTTTCTCAGTGGAAATTTTGGAAACTCATTTTAAAGAAGTATACTTTGGTTTGGAAAAAAAATATTTGATATGGAAATCACTAGGTAAGGAATTTTATTCTGAAGCTAGTCTCTTGTATTAAGTTACTATCCATGTTAGAATCCTTTAAAAAGGTATTCAAATACTTTTTGTCAAAGAAATATTACATTAAGTTTGCTCTTACTAGCAGCTGGTATTAGTGTATCTGATGACCAGGGAATTAGTGTTCTGTTTTTCTTTCAAGTCCTTTCAGCAGTATATGGGAAATTTCTGTAGTAGGAAATTATTTCCCAATTGAATCAATTTACATATTAGACATGTGCATTATTAATCGGAGTAGATGGTAGCAATCAGAAATACACCTGGAACTTCCTGAATCAAGGAGCCCAAATGATGTAATTTTAAAGTGAGCAGTTGAATTTGGTTAGATGAGTCACACTGTAAACTCTATTAAACTGTATAAATACCTTCTCTCACAATTGTAGGGTTAGTAAGTGTTACATTTACACCTAAATTGTAACATGTATTACAGGACAATTCTACAAATTTAAAAGAAAAAAGCAAAAAAAGAAAAAGTCACACTTTTACAATGTTGTCTGTACCTAGATACAAGGATTTTCAATCTTAATGTTTAATAAAATAAAATAATTTATACAACCAAAGAAAAACATTTTGCCTAGGTGGACAAGCACACATTAATGACTAATAAATGTATACAGTGAAAAGTTCATAGCTACACCTGTGTTAATATTTTGTTTTCTTGGTCTATCAAAGCAAGAGAAAAATGGTTTATAATTTTGAGAATATTGAGTTGTCTTCCATCTAAACAAAATGTTTTTCTTGCATTTTCTTTAAGTCAAAATGGCTATACTGACACAGTTCACAGCAGAATCATATGTTTTAGTAGGCAGTGTCCTCTGTATAAAAAAATAAAGCACAGTTTTGTCACAGTTCTGTTTGTATCTCAATATGATATTCTTAATAGCTGAATGAATCATCTCAGCCAGCATATTGTACAGTATTCAGATGACATTTTTATCATTCTGTTCCGCTGGAGTTATTTTAATTTATATAATTTTGATACTGAGAGAGGATGCAAATGATGGCAACACCCTACAATCTTTTTCTCTACCTCAGAACCTTGTATGGGGGGTTTCATAGGACTTCTCTACATTTGTCATCTGACAGATACCTGTCAAAAGCAATTTTCTTGAATGTTTATACAAATTTTAATTGGAATATGGAACCTCCAAATATGGCTATAGGGCAGATGATCTGTGTCTGCAGAGTGCATCCACTGCATATAGAAACAGTGGACTTAAGAATGCATCACACAATTGTTCTGCCATTAGTAGTTCCAATGCTTTACAAAAATGACAAATTCCAAGGCATCCCCAAAGGACTGCACATAAGCAAAGCCAATTCCTAAAAAATGTGCTGAATTAGTTCAGTATTTCCTCCACTACTTAGTCTTAAAATCTGTTTCACCTTCTCTTAAATAGAAAAAATATTTGGCAAAACCTGCTCCCATGTAAATTTAAGTAGTTCC
This sequence comes from Heliangelus exortis, assembly GCF_036169615.1. Classification (NCBI taxonomy): domain Eukaryota; kingdom Metazoa; phylum Chordata; class Aves; order Apodiformes; family Trochilidae; genus Heliangelus; species Heliangelus exortis. Next base: position 134,187,407 of record NC_092423.1, on the reverse strand, counting down.
CATAATATGAAACATTGTCAGTGACAAAATCTGTAAAACCACTTAACCAGAATTCAAAACTAGGGAATTCATGAAAAGTGTAGTTTCATGTTCTTGCAAGCATTGTAAAGAATTGAATCTGGGACTCCCATACCCTAAGACATTTCATTATATATTTAACTTAGGCAAAAGGGTTTCTGACTGTGCCATTCTATACTGTTAACCATGTTAACCATCTTACATTTTAATGGAAACTTAGATTTCTATGCAGATTTCTACTCAGATAACAAAGTTGTGAAATTACAGACCACTTTCCCACATCAGAACACAAATAAATCAGAGCAGAACTACAGTAAAATTTTTGATTCAAGAAGACGCACACAAAAAGTATCTACTAGGGTTACAGTAAATTAAACTAATTTAAACAATAGAAAATAATTATTGATTTCTTGTTTGCTGAGAATTTTTTTTCCAGTATTTCAAATTGCAATAACTTTGCACCTGTACACATTACAGCTGATATAAAGCAACAACTGTTAGCAAATTGCATTGACAAACCTTGGCTAAATATAATTACCTGAACTAAGCAAGGTTCTGAATAACTTAATAGCATTTATATTTTACAGCACTTTAGTAACTGAAAAAGAGAAGCAGTCACATTTTCAATACATTTTATTGATTCTATTTACAAATCCTGAATTATGTCACTTAAATTAATTGAATTTTAGCCCTTTAGCTAGTATTACACAGAATATTAATTAAGGAGTGAACTCAGATAAAGCAGCATGTAGTTTTCTACCACAATTAGATTCCAGTTTCTTTGTAAAGGTCATGCACCTTATCCCATGACAATAAATTCCCCCACTCAAGCTACACAAAACAGAAAACCAAGAAATTATAAACTTAATTTTACATAACTTTAGGACAAAAGATTCTGAGGTATTTTTCAGTTGAAAGCAGCTACTCACCCAACTATATCGTGGTACCTCATCATGACTGTTCAAAAAACCAAATACGTTCCAGTTTCTTCAGACCCTTGAACCAGAAAGTGAGAAGAAACCAGTGGTCCAAAAATATCCATTTTCTGTGCATTTGGAGTGGCGAAAAATAAAGAAGGACCTCAAAACTGAGACTGAGCTTCTGTCCTTCACCTGAAACGTTATGCTACAGGTGGAAAGTGTTGTCCTGGACTCAATCAGTTCCCAAAGCATAAGCTTCCTATGAATAGAAAAGGTTTTCCATGATGCTGTGATTCCAGTCACCTGGGGTACTGAGGGTGTCTTCTCCCCACCTCCAGCTGCTGTGCCCAGGTGCTGAGCAGTAGCTGCCAGTGCTGAGCAGCTGAATACTATCAAGCATCAAAAATGACATGGAGTTTTCTGTACAGGCAAAAGTGTTCAGATTTATCCGTTGTCAGTTTTTAAAAATATGTCTAGTTAATTCTGCAGTGACTGGTTCATGGGGTTTCCTGTCCTTTTCTCTTTGCTTATATTACATTAGTACTTGTTTTAGATCATCTGTTGACCTTTATCTCCCCTCTTCACCATGATTTTAGATAAAAAGTAACCAGCATGCACTCATCTTGCCCCAGAAGCAAAGCAGGAGTATGTTTACAAAAAGGAATATGTTTTACAAAGGGAAAATTTCCTTATTTTCATTCTACAAGTGAACTATAAATTTTGTTCCACCATCAAGACCTCTACTGAAGAATTAAAGAACATTAGGAACCTGCCTGGAAGAGGGAACAGCTGGACATGTCTGGTGAATACTTGAATCTCTCTGAACAAGAGACTGGCTTTACCAACAGAAAACCTCTGCATTTCATACACAGAGCAATCTTGAGCCCAGCTGAGGTCCAGCACATTTGTCTTTTTTCTTTTAGTTTTTTCTTTTGTTTTCTCATTGGTCAAGGGAAAGAAGGGAAAGACTGAGAAGTTCACAAGAGTTAAATGGCCACCAAACATAATCTGGTTTATCAGTCTCAGTGATATCAATCAATCTGGTTTATCAATCTCAGATTCACTGAAAGGAATCAAGAATGTTTCACACTTAGTGCTGCAACATCTTAAAAATCAATGTGCATGTCTGAAGTGACTGATTTAAAGTCAGTAGAGAACCGATATTGCTTTATAGATATTCATGAAGCATATAAACATTATAGGCCTTCTTCCATTACACTTCAGTATAATGTACTTCTGAAACATATTTTAGAAACACTGGTTTAGAATTAATTTTTTACATTCTCAGATACTTTATGGCAAGCTCACTTTCTTTTTGTTTGTCTTTTGAATTAATTGCTATGTAACTTTCAAAAAAAAAGCTTTGACAAATAAAATTTGCAACTTTTAGCAGACACAAGTCTATGAAAAGCTAATACAATTTAAAATACATTTTATTTAAAACTTCCTTTTTTTTTTCTGTCATTGTCATTTTTGTTGTTTCTTGTCTGTTTTCATTAAGATGTATTTATGTCTATAGGTAAATATCTACATTACCTACATGGGTAGAGGAGAAGCTTAGCGAAAGGTATCTGAGACCATAATTGCACTTTGGGCTTATCCTGCTGTATTTAAAGGTTAAAAGGGGAAGTTCTGTTCTTCCTTTCTCCTTCCATATCTTGGCTGCAAACTTTAAAAACTTCTCTTTTCACACGTGCATTTGCAATCCCAGAATAAGTTCAATGCAGGGAAGTAAATGGAGAAGTTCATGAGGTGGGAAAAAGACCCAGCCAGCACTTACCAGAGACCCATCTCTACTTCTCATGTGTGATAATGAGAAAGCCCAAAAATGAGTTAAAGAAATTCCAACACAGCCAACACAGAGAAAACAAAGAAACGCAACAGATGCAGCCAGACTGTGTTCCGAGAACATGAACAAAAGTCTGGAGAAATGGCTTTGAAGAACACAGCTTACTGAAAATATTTTTAATATATGAAGAGAAATTGTTTCATGGCTCATTTCTCTAGAACACAGAGAATCAGGACTTTGTATATTCCTTTACAACTAATTAGCTGTATCAAAGAAAAAAATCGAACTCATTATCACATTCTTCACTTAGCTAGAACAAATGTGTAACCTGCCTTTCTGAGGGTCCAAAAAATTAACCGCTTAGCTTAAACGTACTTTAATATATGCTAATTGGTGATGCTGATATGGAAGATCTTAGAATATATATATTAGAAGTTTTACCTCATCTGAATCAACATTTCACATTAAATCCTTTAAGGACCAGTCAGATGCTAATCTTTTTTTATTTTTGGCAGTCTTGGATAATTTCAAATGCTACCTATGTTTTAATCAAGGAGTATTTTAAAGCATACGTTTTTGAATATGAAAATATCTGTCATGCTTTTCATGCCATTTCAAAGTTCCTTTTACCATATAGTAATGAGTAAAGAGCTTCTGCATTCTCATTCTTTTCCATTAGTAAAATACAGAACTGTATTTGGGTTTGGGGTCATGTGAAGCAGTATTATCCATACAACTATGCAACATCTTCTGTCAACATGGCTGTACCAGGTGCTTATCTTAAGACATTTCAGTCTAAATTTTTTGTTTATGAATAGTTCCATTTTTCATTTAATAGCCAAAGTAGACATTTGAAGCTAACAAATATTTGTTCCAGATTGCAACTGAATTAAAGGTTCACAATGGTCTCATTGAAAAGAAGAATGAATTCCCAAGGTTGCTACGTATAAATAATGACACGTACATTGACATCAAATACTTGTGTGCTTGTGTATGTGTTTGCCATCAAGGTTCTACTTTTGAACTGTATATTGTGATAAAAGCAAAAAACAAAAAACCAACCAACCAACCAAAATGTAACAAACAAAAAACCCACAACCAACCAAACAAAAAAAAAAAAAACAAACCAAAAAAACACCAAGCAAACAAACCAAAAAGGAAAAAAACCCAACCTCAAAACACAAACGTCACTTATTGCATCTTATAAACCACAGATATTTAACAAATACGTGTCCTAAAAGCTACTTTTTTTTCCTAAGTACCTTAGCCCAGTTTGGTTAGTTTTGAACACCATGTAAGATGTGTTTGTTAGGTTAGTCTTTCAATGGGCATGTAGCAGTATGAAAGACTAGAGTAAAAGCTTAGTCCAAAATCAGTAGGAACTTTGTTGTTTTTTTTAAATGGACATAGGTAGTTCTGGCTTTTAAGCTTTTGTTACAATGTCTCAAATGTAAGTAGTTTTATTATATGAGGAGATTTCTATATAGAAGATATTTTCTTCTAAGTTACTTTAGGTGACAAATTCTGAAGGTGAATGTTTTCAGCAGATTCTCTTCTGTGCAAAGAATGCTATTGACAATGCCTGAGGTGTTAGGAAATTTCATTTGACTGTTTAATGAATCACATTATGCAGAAAATAATTATCAGCATAAAAAGTATCTGCCCGTCCCTGAAGCAGTACCACTTGTTCAGCTCTGTATTTTGTCCTTTAACAATCTTAACTCCCTATGTTACGTTTACCAGCTAATGCTGTCCTGTAAATCTCCATCACTTTTTTCTGAATCCATACACTTTTGACAAGAAAAATTACCTCCAGTGCATACTTGATTGATTTTTTTGTTTTGTTTTATTTAAAGACTTTGTGAGTTATGCTGACGTTTTACTGAATAGAAACCATAGATGGGTTTTGCCAACGGCTCATTGGTCTGTAGTGAAATTAGTCTCACACAGAAAGCAGACAACACAAAAAGTTTATTTAGAAGTCCTTAGTTATGCTTCCTTCAGAAATCAGGGGAAGAATTTATTTTTTTTTTTTAATAGGAAGAAGGGTGTACTATAAAATGCCACCTCCCTTCTTAACTTAATATTATTTTTTCCAGGTCTAGTCCCACAAATATAAAAAGAAGTTTGTTTTAAAATCAGAAAGGTCTGAGGATGCACCACATTGAAATACATACTCAAACTACTGAAAATTTTCTTATTTTATAGAAACAATGCTTTGGAATATTTTAGTAATATTAGCTCATAAGACAGAAGAATAAGTTAACTACTTGGAGAGAACACAATTTTTTTAGTGTTTTCTTTTAACAGTTTATTATAATTTACTTAGTTACAGTGATTACTTATTATAGTGAGAGAAATATTGCTAAACAACCTTCAGATGCAGAAACAATTTATTGCGGAAACCCATATTTTGCATCCAGTCAGGTACACAAGTATCTGGTGGTACAGGTAGGGAATGGGAAAGATAAAGACCCTGGTGTTTCTGTGAATGGAAGTTTATTTCAGTAGTTTATCCAAAGTGCCTTACCCACAAGTAAGTTAAGAGATGCCTGAATGGGCGGACATGGTGCTGAGCTGTTTGAAAAGCTGACCAGTTATTTCTTTTTAAGGAACCTCTGAAGAATCCTATGCAGTTACAGAAAATGTATGGTATGTGGTACATCTTATATCCCTGCCCTAACTTGATTTATCATAGTTCTTGATTACTCACTGTATTTATGCCCATAGCTTATTGTCCTTTCTTTTTTGTCTTGCTGGCCTGTATTGAATTTCCTAGAAAGCAACACTTCCAATAACTGTCAAAGCACTTATGACTCACAGATCATAACTTCTTCACAAGAGCTTAGACTCTGAATAATCAGGGAAGTTATACTCTCAAATATGTAGTAGGCATCACTGATTTATCATAATATGCAACCCACAGTCTGAATGCAGATATGGTGATTAGGGGCAGGGTTTAGCACCAGACTTGGTAGGGTTAGGTTAATGGTTGGATTCAGTTATATTTTCCAGAAGAGGTCTTTTCCAAACAGAAAGATTCTATCATTCTAATTTAAGCAAATGGATCAGTATATCACACATATGGCTTTTACAGTTTCTCCTCTGTCATATGCCACAGCTGAAAAGGAAATGCAGAAGATAGTTTGTCTCTTCACAGATGGCAAGGCAAACAATATTAGTCTTTGCAACTTTTTGCCATTTTTCACATTTTTTACATGCTTTCCACTCGGTGCACATAAAGACCTTTCTTCAATATTTACTCTTTTGTATTCATAGCTTAAGTTTAAAGATAAAAGATCGTCCTCTTCTGCCTTACTTATTTTTCAATACACATTTTTTCCCCTCACAAAGAATCAGATAATCAATCATAGAACCACATAGAATCACAAAATAGTCAAGTTGGAAGGAACCTTTAAAGATTATTTAGTACAACGCCACACTTCAGGTGAGGACCTTCCTGGGGCAGAGGGGGAGAATGACTTCCCTCAGCCTGCTGGCTATGCTTCTTTTGATGTATCCCAGGACACAGCTGGTTTTCTGTACTGTGAGCACACATTGCCAGCCCATGTGCAGTTTTTCAACCACCAGTATTCCCAAGTCCTCTGCAGGACTGCCCTCAATTCCGACATCCTCTATTGAGAACCCTGGGGATTGCCATGACCCAGGTGAAGAACCTTGCACTTGGTCTCGCTAAACCTAGTAGGGTTCACATGGGGCTGCTTTTCAAGCTTGCAAAGGTCCCTCTCAATGGCATCCCTTCCACCTGGCACTTCAACTGCACCATTCAGGTTAGTGTCATTTGCAACACTGCTGAGGGTGCACTCAGTCCCACTATGTTGTTGATGAAGACTCATCATCATAATCTTACCATATCAACAAAAAAACCCAGCCTCCCATGCAGCAAGAAAATAAGTTTCTGAGGAAATTAATACCATCTAAAACATGAAATCTTAATTATATTCATGCCTTTTATAGGACCCCCACAAGTTTTGGCTGTCCTGAGGATCTCATCTTGAAAAATCTTTGCCTTGAATTTCATGACATTGCCTGATGCTGGTCCAAAGCTCTCCACTGTATAAATAAAAACTAATGGTAAAATCCGTTATCACATTTAAAATCACACATTTACAGAGAAATTAAAATTAAAAGCTAAACACAATGAATCCATTATTCCCTCATGAATCCAGCTACAGAAAAACTATTAATTTAACATGGAATTATTCTAAATCTGTGCCACTGTCTCAGAATTTCCAATAATAAAATAAGGAAAAGACATGCAAAATACAGCTCCTGGGTCAAATTGAAAAATACTTTGTCAGGCAGCTTCCCAGCTGGTTTCTAGCTCCAAACTGTCAGTTCCTGTTGTCTTTTAGGAAAAGTTAAGACACCTTTTGAAGCTTCAGCTAATCTACACATAATCAGTCCTGTGACACATAAACAAAAGCTGTGCTTTGCATAGATATAAGTTGTCATTTGACAGGAAATATATTCTGGGTGAAAAGCATCACATTTTGCAAATGCAGATATGCTTAATCTTTTAAGTGTCAAGCTTTAAGACAGAAAATGACCTTGTGAGGCTTTTCATTCAAAATTGTATGACATCCTGAGTGAGTTCAGGGGCATGCAGATGGCAGCTGAAAAAAGAAAAAAAAGACAGCTGATTGCAAAGCTCTTAAAGATTACCATGGAGAACAAATATTCCATCCATTTATTTTTAAAAAATGTATTTTCAATTCACTGGGATACCTCATTCATTATTGTGCCTCAAATAGCAGTGTTATTCCAAGCAAAATATCCTGTCAGTATACAGAGTAAAATGCTGAATTAATGTCTACTGACATTATGCCTTCAATATGTAGAGATAATATAAGAGAATCATAGTTTTAGACATTATTATTTTACAATTCCCACCACTGTGTTCCCATGATGAGAGTAATGTCTTACCCTAGAAGCTTCTGATTGTAGTTTATTGCAGTCCCCTTGCACAAGCAAGAAAGATTGAACCATAGAATCATAGCATGCATTGAGTTGGAAGAGAGGTTTAAAGGTCATCTCTTCCAACCACCGCTGCAGTGATCAGGGACATCTGTACCTACACGAGGTTGCTCAGAGATTTGTCAAGCTTGACCTTGACCAGGTCCACCGCTCTGGGCAACTTGTTCCAGTGTTTCTACCCCCGTAATAAAGAACTTCTTCCTACGACCCAATAAAAATCTACCCTGCTGTACTTTCAGATCATTGCCCCTCATCCTATCACTACACACCCTTGTACACAGTCCCTTCCCATCTCGCTTGTAGGCCCTCTTCAGGTACAGGAAGGCTGCTCTAAGTTCTTTCCAGACCCTTCTCTTCTCCAGGCTGAAGACCCCAACTCTCAATTAGTCTTCATAGGGAAGGTGCACCAGCCCTCTGATCATCTTTGTGGCCCTCCTCTGGACTCACTCCAACAGCTCCATGTTCTTGTGCTTAGCACTCCAGAGCTGGACACAGTGCTCCAAGTGAGGTCTCACCAGAGCAGAGTAGAGGGGCAGAATTACCTCTCTTGATCTGCTGGCCACACTTCTATTGATGCAGCCCAGGATGTGATTGTGAGTTGGGCTTTGAGCACACATTGTTGACTCATGTCTATCTTTTCATCCACCAGTACCCTGAAGTCCCTGCTCTCTATCACATCATCTCCCAGCCTGTATTGACAAAGAGGATTGTCTTTATTCAGGTGCAGAACCTTGCACTTGGCCTTGTTGAGCTTTATGAAGTTCACATGGGCCCAGTTCTCCAGCTTGTCCAGGTCCCTCTGGGTGACATCCTGTCCATCTGGCATGTCAACTGCACCAGTAAGCTCAGTGTCATCAGTAAACTTGCTGAGGGTGCACTTGATCCAAGGGTCTATGTCACTGATGAAGATATTAAACAACACTGGTTGATATTAAAGATATTAAACAACACTTCTGAACACAAACTTCTTGTTAGTAAGCCTTGAAATTAAAAGAATAAAAAGTAGGAGTACTATAAAAGTATTTTTCTGGTTTATTATGTAGCTTATTAATGACAAATTGAGTCTACTTTTTTTGTTTGACAGCTTGTATTGTTATAAAGCTCTACATGGAGACACAAAACATTAGAGAAAAGTCTTCAGTTTTCTCAAAATGTGTTTTTAAAAAAAAAGTAGCAACTGAAGATACAATAGACAACAACCATCTTCCTCCACAAACACATATACAGAGTTCACATAGGGAAAAAAAAAACAAAAATTCAGGTGGGAAGAGACTTCAATGAAGTAAAATACAGTCACTATACAAAAAAAGCACAGATAACTGAAACAGAAATGAAGACAACTCGTTTAGAACATTCTGTATCACATAATAATTGCTTTTCATAATAGTTAATCAAATTGGAAGAGCAGCAGCTCTCAAAAGAGAACTCCAGCAAACAAACATATAAAGACTGTTCTTTACATGCCACAAACATGTTACAAATTTCCCATTTCAAACATGCTAAAATGTTCTCATATGAAAGTTTCAAATAGTGCATACACTGTGTGAATACAAGGTAATGCCTAGGTTTACACATATAAAGTTCAAAACCAAAAAATAAATTATTAACTTTTTAAAATAAATTTGGTACATTAGTTTTGATAATGTGAGTATGATCTATTGGCAGTCCTAATAAAGCATTACAATTGACCCATTTTAAAAATACTAAGCAAAACAATAAGAAATTCAGAAAATGTGCTTAGGAGTTCACAGTAGTCCAGGGAAAAGTGTGTATGGTATCGTACCATATCAGCCCAGAAAGGCAAGCATATCCTGGACTACATCAAACAAAGTGTGGCCAGGATATCAAGAGAGGTGATTCTTCCATGTTACTCTGTTCTGGTAAGACTCCACCTGGAGCACTGTGTCCAGCTTTGGGGGCCTCTAGGCAAGAAGGTGGTTGGAGTGAATCCAGAAGAGGCCACTAAGATGATCAGAGGGTTGGAGCACCTTTCCCATCAAGACCACCTGAGAGAGCTGGGGTTGTTCAGCCTGGAGAAGAGAACACTCTGGGGAGAACTTAAAGCAGCCTTCCTGCACCTGTAAAAGGGCCTACAGGAAAGCTGGACAAGGACTGTCTATAAGGGTGTATAGTGAGAGGACAAGGGCAGTGGTTTTAAAATGGAAGAGGGTAGATTTAGGGAAGACATAAGGAAGACATAACTGTGAGGTTGGTGAGACACTGGAACAGGTTGCCCAGAGAAGCTGTAGCTGCCCGTATCCCTGGAAGTGTGAAATGTTGGATGGTTCCTTGAGCAAACTGGTCTAGTGGAAGGTGTCCCTTCCCATACAGGAGGGTTGGAACTAGATGATTTTTAAGGTGCTTTCCAACCCAAGCCATTTAATCATTTTATGATTCTGTGACATCATATCAAATTCTGAATACAAATAGTTTTGGAGAAGTTATGTATTCTTTTATTCCCTCTGTATTTGCATTTATTTTTACCTGTGAACTGACAGATCCAGGTTTTTCTTGTATAAAACTTGATTAGGAATGTAAAATTATCATTTATATATTATGATCATCTTTATGGGAGTTTCTTGCTTCTATGACCATTTAATAACATAACATGTATTTGCACGGTTTCATAATTATTAAGTACATTTTTCACCACACTCTGGGGAGAACTTAAAGCAGCCTTCCTGTACCTGAAGAGGGACTACAGGAAAGCTGGACAGGGACTGTTTATAAGGGTGTGTAGTGAGAGGACAAAGGGCAGTGGTTTTAAGATGGAAGAGGGTAGATTTCGGGAAGACATAAGGAAGACATAACATAAGGAAGAGGGTGGTGAGACACTGGAACAGGTTGCCCAGAGAAGTTGTGGAGTTACTTTTCTTGCTTCTATGACCATTTAATAACATAACATGTATTTGCATGGTTTCATAATTATTAAGTACATTTTTCACCACACTTGAAGCTTTAAAACTGACTTCAATTACATTTTGTATTTCCTATAGCATTCAGCATAAGGAATGAAGGACTATGAAGGAAAAAAATATTCTCTTAAAAAAAAAATTGTGGTGTGTTTTTTTCCATTTCCTGAGTTAGCTTAGTATTGATTTATGAAAGAGCTTTTAATAATCTTAGAACCATGACTGGATTTAGATATTTTTCAAATTGCAGCTCTAGCAAAAGAAAAAATGAGCCATATCTTAATAAAACACTGGTGGATTTTCCTCAGAAATGAATCATCTAAGATCCTTTTAAACTCATACACATACCCTTCAGAAGGAAGCTGAAACCTAACAGCTCACTGACCATCAATAGGGAAACAAGGAGAGCAAATTTAGCTTTTCATTCCCACTCCCTCAAGAACATCCGAGCCTACAAAGATATTGTGTTTTTGATTAATTAAGCTACATGTAGGAATTTTTCTTTGACAGTAGAAATATTAAATCTTTCTTTTAGAAAGACACAGAACAAGGGAGCAGAAAGAGGGCAGGGTTCTGGTATTAGTTTGTGGTTTAGCTTTTGTATTGCTTGCCTTCTTTTTCTCAGGAATAAACTAATGCTCAGGGAAACTCTCTAGGAAGAGGAAGACCTGGGAGGTGGACAAAGCTGGGCATCTGACCACCCAAATGTACTTCTGGTTCTTCTTCATTCTCTCTCCCTCTGCTGGATTAGTTCTGTCCTGGGTGAAGTGCTCACTATTCAGTTCTTAAAGAGTAAACACTTGCAATCTGAAGCAGGAGCTGTGATAAGGATGGTAAGATGTGAATTAGGCTGGCAAGATGAAACTAGTCAGATTGAACTTGATTTGGGTTTTACTTACAATAGGAATAGATTTGGTCTGATAGGACTGGAAGTGTAGAGACAGACAGTTGGCACTGGAGGCAAGATACCCACATTATGTATGTTTTAGGATGATTGTTTTAGACCACCTTTGCTTTGGTCCTGTGGCCTGGATGCTCACCAGTAGCTACATGAATTGGATGTATTCTTGGAGTCTCTTTTCTCATTTCTCATATTTATTTCATCAAATAAATCCCTGTTCGTATGCTCCAAAAGTGATGCATGACAAAGAATTAAAGCAGCAAAAATAGGAAAAAATGGGAGATTTGCTTCAAAAGAACTATCCTGAGCCAAGCTAAAATGTTAATGTAGAACCACCCTTATGAATTTGGTAGATTTAGTGCCAAGTTGTTAAACCTGAATATCAAGGACTCTGGCAAAATGAGGAATATATTTTAAGGATCTAAGAAACAAAGGAAAAAGAAAGAGAAGAAATGTGAAAGGAAAACAGAAGAAGAAGGAGAAGATGTCAGGGGAAGGGGAAAAGAAAGAAAAATTTGAAGAGAAAAGGGACCAAAAAAAGGGGAGAGGAAGAGGGGAAAGGGAAAGCAAAGAGAACAGGGAAGGAGAAGCAGAATGGGAAGTAGAAAGGGGAAGAGAAAGGGGGAAATGGGGAAAGAGGATCTATCCTTCAAAAACAGCTAAATTTAGAAAGCATTTAAACAGACTTATGTCATGTATATGACCTTGAGAACTGGGTTTTTTTGTTTGTTCTTTTGTTATTTTTGTTGTGTTTTGTTTCCCTTGGATATGAACAATTCATTGCATTTAAATACTTCAAAAATAAAATGTTTAGCTTTTTAATCTGAATCATTTATACAGTCTTTTAAAAGTATGAAATATTTAAACTGTGACAATTAAAAATTAATTTTATGTTTCCTTAACATTAAAATAAAGCTTTTTACTTCCAAGTGTGCGATCTATGTCACTTAATCAAAAGAGTGTTTGTATGTTTGATTTTCTAAAAGCTTTCTCTTCAATTATAAGATTCTGTCTTAGTTCTCATATTGTCATGATTAGGGGTTTATAAATATTTCTATCTTGAACATTAATAAATCAGACATATGTGCTAGGAGCTACTGAATGTGGTAGCCCAACAGAGGAAAGGCTGCTGCAGCTCCATGTCTTCAGCCAGTACCAAAACTAAGCACATGATCCATACACACCAATATTTTGTAGATATCTGTACAAAAATACATGTAACAACAAGGCTAGTCACACAAATAAACACAGGCAGAAACATGCAGACTCTTGCAGCAGAGGTAGAAGTTTGGACTAGCTCTGTCTTGAAAACCAAGGGGAAACCAAAGGGGGGTATGTTTAGAGCATTTTTGGTGTTCCTCCTAGTGAAAGAGGTTATTAAGAGCAAAGACTCATGTTTATTATCCTTTATTTTATTTTTCTGTCAGTATGCCAGCTCAAGCAAAGTACATGATTGGGAAAACCAACATGAATTCACCAATGACAAATCATGGCTGGCAAACCTGATCACCTTCTGTGACAAAGTAATATTCTCCATTGATGTGGGGCAAACGGTGGATGTTGTCAATATGAATTTCTCCAAGGTTTTCAGTATGGTTCTCCATAGTGTCCTCCTAGAGAAACTGATGCATTAAGGTCTAGAAAAGTGGAGCAGGTGGTAGACTGGCTGACAGGACACACTCAGGGCCTGGTGCTAAATTGTTGTTTTTTGAACTGTTACAAGTGGGGTTCCTTGGGTATCAATACTATTGCTATTTAATATCTTCATAAGTGATCTGGATGTCTGGATCAAGTGTACCCTGGTGTACATAGTTTGTTGATGATACCAAATGGACACACTTTGGAAGGAAGAGATACCCTGTAGGGTGAAATCTTCCCAGGGAAGTGGTGGATTCTCCAACTCTGGAAACTATTAAGATTAGCTGGACAGGATACTGGGCCCTCTTGTCTAGACAGTGCTTTTGCCAGGAAAGGTTAGACCATATGATCTTTAAGTTGTCTTCCAACATGGTATTTTATGATTCTATGAGTCCAGCTGAGAGTACAGTGAGAGATGGTGTCACAGAATCCAGCAGTGTCATAACCACTCCATTTCCCTGATCTATAGAGATAGTAGTTTCATTGAAGAAGGCAAGCAGGCTTAAGAAATTCATACAGACTTCTTATTTCTGTCCTGTCCTTCTCATGTATGGTAATAGGTCGATGCCATTATTCCAAGATTTGTCTAGGGACTGAGATGAGATTATTGGTCACGATTTCCCAGGCTCTTTTCATTGCTCTTTTTAAAGACATACATCCTATTAACTTTGTTCTGGCTGTCATGGACTAATTTCAGTCACTATATTCTTTTCATAGATAATAGACAAGATCCTTTAAACCATCCAACATTTTCATCGTATCCAAATGAATCCTATCTAGCAGATGGATTTGGAGCCATACTGCTATTCTGAATTGTCCCTTGCTAGGGTTCCACCACATCTGATAGCACTACTCTTGAACTGATACTTATAGGGATACTTGTCTCTCTGCAGACACTGAATCCAAATTATCCCTGAATCTATTTACTACTAGTATATCTAGTGTAGAATTCACTCCTATTTATCCCTTAAGTCTCTATCTAGTCTGAGTTCAGACCCAGTTCTGGCCTTCCTAATTCTGTCTGTAATAATACTGTGATACTGTTTTCATACCTCGCCTTTTCTCTACCTCTTTCCTTTTTGCATTTCAGTTCACTGAGAAGCTCCTTCCTTAGCCAGGTGTGTCTTTTGCTGAAAATCCAAGGCTTTTCACATGCAAGAATGGTTTGCTTCAGATTCCATCAGAACTCGAACTGCTTTTTCTCTTCATAGCAGCTTTCTAAGTATTCTAACAAAAAGAAGTTGGCTGATGTCTTCTCCTCTAAAAGCTTTTTCTAACCTTTCAAAATGCATATTTAAAAAAATTTACAGAGTTGTGTTTTTACTAGAGGACAGCTGGAAGCCAGAAAGTTGCCAAGCAGAAGGGAAATGTAAACTGTACTTTCTGTAATGCAGTTGACAGTCCTTAATCAGGCCCAGGATCCTGAGGGCTATTTGGTAATTCATTCCACTCTGCTAAATGGAAAATTATTAAAATAACATCACATACTTTCATAACATCTTCTCTCCAGGGTTCTTAAAGCTCTTTGTAATAACTAATTAATTAACTAAGCCTTGTAACATGATTTTGGAATAAAATACTCCTGTACTTCAATCTACAAATGAATCTGCTCATAATGAATCTGCTCATGAGTATATATGTCAGTTAAAGAAAGGTGGTGTGCCTGTAAGCTTGCCTCATTTTTCAGTTAAAGTAAATGCCTGAGAAAAATGTCTAATTGCCTTGCTGTGATTCCTGTCTCTCTCAATTACCCAGAGACTAGAGGATGACCTTGAGCAATTTACCTGTATCCAAAAAGAAATTCCCTGCTAAAGACCCATAATTTCAAAATCTGACCACATATTATAGGAGAGGGTTACTTCAAACATAAAAAAAAGCTTTTTTTTTTTTTTTTTTTTTTTTTTAAAGCATCATTTACAGTTATGTTTTACTCTTCCAATAGGGAATAAATTTCAAAATCTTTTTCAAAAGTAGCAAACCATAGATTGCCTTGGAATAAGCAGATGATTCTGGCAGACAGATACAAAGGGTAAAATAAAGATGTGTCAATTTAGTGGTCAGGGCAAACCAAAATCCAGAGAACAGAATTGCTCTCTGCTATTCCCCCCTCACCCTCCTAATGGAAGATAAAAGAGGAATAAGAAAAGAGACCTAAAGGTTGGAAGTTAAAACCAGAACAGGTTAACTAGAAAAGGCAAGGAACAGTAACTTGTGGAATGAGGATCAAAGATGTAAATATAAGTGTTCAGGGGTCCCCCATAACAGAGCCTGGATCCCTGAAGGGTCTAGAGACCATTTATCTAGGTCCTCCATGCTATAAAAATTACCTGGGCCCCTTAAAACCATAAGAACAAATTTTAGGAACAGCTCTTTAGAGCTGGGGCAGAATCTGAGACACAGTTCTCTGCAGTGTTAAGTGTAACATTAAAGAAATGTTTAACATAAAACTTCTATTGTTATGTTTCAAACATACTGAAAAGAGAAACACCCTGTTATTTCAATTAAATAGACAAATAAGAAATCTTTACAAGTATCCAGTAAGATCCCACCCACATTGTCTGTACAAAATCCTTGCTTGCTTCTATTGAGCTCAGAGCTCATTGTCTGATAAGAAACAGTGTACAAAAAGAAAAGGCATCAGGCTTTCATAGTTTATATGACATTTTGAATAATGGTTTGTGCTTCCACATTTTGGTTGTGCTTGGTAATTCCATCTGTACTTAGAATGCTTGAATAACTCTCATCAACTTTAAAAACTCTTTATAAGCTAAACCTTTAAAAAATATAATGTGGTATATGCTGTAATCCAAAATTCAAAAAGATGGAAGAAGTTTTCTATTTAAAGGTAACTCTTTAACAGTTCTTAAAAGTAAATATGCTTTATCTTTCTATTATGGTCCATCTTTCACCTATGAGTTTGCAGCTCAGAAAGCCAGCTGGGTCCTGGGCTGCTCAAAGAAGCATATACAGATGGTCAAGAGTGGTGATTCTCCCCTTCTACTCTACTCTTCTCAGACCCCAGATGGAGTACTATGTCCAGTTCTGGAGTTCCCAGCATAAGAAGGACATAATGCTCCTGGAACATGTCCAGAGGAAAGCCACTAGAATGATCAGAGGGCTGGAGCATCTCTCCTGTGAAGACAGGCTAAAGAAGTTGGGGTTGTTCAGCCTGGAGAAAAGGAAGCTCTGAGGTGACCTTATAGCAGCCTTTCAATATCTGAAGGGGGCCTACAAGAAAGCTGGGGTAGGGCTTTTTACGTGGGTGTAAAGTGAGAGAACAAGGGGAAATGGTTTAAAACTTGAAAAGGGGAAACAGGTTAGAAATTAGGAAGAAATTCTTTAATTTGAGGGTGGTGAGACAATGGAACAGGTAGCCCAGAGAAGTTGTGGTGCCATCTCCCTGGAAGTCTTCAAGACCAGGTTGGATGGGGCCTTGACCAACGTGGTCTAGTGGAAGTGTCCCTGTCTGTGGAGGGGGTATTGGAACTAGATGACTTTTAAGGTCCTTTCCAACTCAAGCCATTCTATGATTCTGTGATATCTAATTGTTAAGTAAAAGTCTCTTTATATGTAAGTAGAGATTTTTATTTTTTTTTCTGGAGTAAAGGAACTGCAAACACAAGCAAAATTGAGAAACACATAAGACTTGCATGAGTAAAAATTTACAATGTATAAAGTACAGAAACAAATTCTTTAGTGTCCAATACAATGCTATCCAACCTTGAAATCTGCTGAAAACTGTACCTCTAAGCTACAGCCAGGAGCAGTAGTGGAGATTAGTAGAAAATACATAATTAAAGGTTGTGCTCAGTGTAAAAATGTAACCAATTAAAATCAGGCAGTAAGTGTTAGGTGACTAGTAGGACGCAAGTAAGAGGAAAAGAGGGTTAATCATGCAAAAGAGAGAAGGACATAATTAAATCATAAGGAAAGGTATTGTGGACTGACTTTCAAATCTCTGATTTTATCTAGAAATAATTGCTTCACACACCTCACCACCTGCCAATTGACAGAATCACCCTCACACACACTGTGCCTCTAGAGGAATATAAGTGTGAACTTAAGAGTAAAAAAATCTAATCAGTGTGATTTGGGAACATAGGTTGTGGAAAAGGTTCTCAGCATGTTACCAGAAAATTCAAGGGATGGAATTCAAAGTCCAGAAATTCTCTTATATTTCTCTGCTCATAATGATATGAGAAGTAAGACTGCCTACAGTGAGAAAAAAACCTTCTCTAGAACAGTATCATATCTGTAAGGTAAAATTTCATGACTAAGGAAAAACATAAACATGAGGGCAATTACAGAGTAATACTTTTCAGAATACTCTCCCACCTTAGGTATGTGCCTCAGGGATTCTTTTATTTTTTCTTTTCCCCTGCACTTACGATATGTGCTAGAAACAATGTAAGGTCTTTTGGAGCTCCCCAGGACTGCATCAAACTGCAACCTTGCATCTTGCACACCTCAGGAAGGAAGTTAATTCATCTGACTGCAAAGAGTAAGTAGCTGTCCAATTACTCCCAAATGGGATATGAATCAAATTATATTAAGCTGTTTTAATTTGTCTCCACGGGGAGTTTATATTGGAACTTCTTTTGTGAAATCAGTTTAACCTCTATCCATGTATACAATTTAGTTTATAAACTTTGTTAGCTCTTTAATTTAATTTCTGCACTGGGTATAATAAATTATTTATTGAGATGTTAGGAAATAATTTGTGTTAATCAATCTTAATTTACTCTTATTTTAAACCACACCAGACCCCATATTTCTCTATGAAAGCATTATACTGAGATTCCTAGACTTGGACCCTTAAATTGTAAAGTGCCGACCAATTCTGGTGGAAGGAGTGGATTCAGCTGCACTTAGACTCCTCCTGAGAAGGCATTAAGAAAACAAGGGGTCCATTCTAAACCTTGTGACTCAAGAGGAGGGTCTTTGTTATTCTTTTCCCTGATTCCTGTGCAATTCACCCTAACCCTATCTTGACTCAATCTCCTCTATTCCTCTGTAAATCATGTCCTCTGGTCCCCATGTAAATCGTTTCCTGTGTAAATCCAGTTACAGCCCCTACATGCCACTGTATGTTTACATAGTAACACGCATAGTATGTACATGTGTGTATATATACACACACAGTAAGAAGAGAGCCTTGCCATTGAATTCTGTCACACTTTCATAAATCTATCTTAAAATCACCTTTTCTTGATATCTTTACAGGTGATTCTTTAAGCAACCTTCAGACCTTCCACTCACCTCCATGTCAGATGTACAGTTTGGTGAACAGCATCACATGGGCATCGAAGTGCTGGAAGCCAAACCTGTTATAACATATCTGAGTCCACAATTTACAGATGCAAAAATGTATTTGGAGGATTTGGATTCTGTTCTTTTATTAGTATAATGCAATATAAAACAGGAATTACATCTTCAGATCCACAAGAAAACTAAGATCCAAAATTAAACTGAATTTCTGATACCAATTCTGAAAACTGCTTAAGATGTTTTTATTTCATTTCAATGGGATAAAATACATTACACAAGTAATGTATGGGATAAATGGGATAAAATACATACACAAGTTAGAACAACATTCAGTTGCTTTCTGGATAGGTCTAATAACAAAGCCACCTAAGGACTGAAGTGCACGTGTACTACAGATGAACAACAGAAAATGTATCCACACCTAATAATTTCATTTGTACTAGACTAATCTTCTGTCAGAAGAGTAAGAGAATGAATGCACATGGTTTACAGAAACAAATCAAATGAAAGCAAGACCTTTCAAAAGGACAGTTGATGCTTTTCCTTAATCAATGTGGTATTTTCTCAATCAAATTGCTAGAGGGAAACAGAAGCATTAACTACATCTAGTAAAAAATAGATACTGTGGTACAAAAGAGAATTCTGTGAGACCAGCACTCCTGGAATTATTTCCTTAATTAACTGTGAGCCAGTTTTCTGTCCCTGACTCTTTTTGATCAGATTCTGATTTCTGGGACTAGATGCCATTTTATTATATATTGTTTTGTTTTTAATCTTCCCTGCTTCTACAGCCTGGTTTTGCAGACCTGTCAGACTATACCTAATTTGTTATCTTCCACTCTCTCTCCTCGTATTGTGCTTTATAAACTTTTTTTTTTTTTTTCACCAGAAAAAGCAAGTTGCTATATTTTATGCCTTTTGTCACTATCTAGGTGATATTGGCTGTTTATTTTTTCACTGCCCTTTGTCTCCTGCCAAAGTTCACTTAGTCAGCAGTCTCCATCTATCACCTGGTAAGAAAATAGTAAGTAGATGGCACTTCATAGCAATAATGTGCCAGCATGACTTTTAAAATTGGGCTTTGAAAAATGTTCCTGAAAGGGGAAAGACTCATAGATGTTATTATAGCTCAGAATTAAATAATTCCCTCCTTTCATATGTTTTTTAAAGAATATTTTAATTTCTTTGGAAACATTTAAGTTTAAAAATGGTATACTCTGCTTTTGACATGTTATAATTTAATGTCAGTAATGTTCCAAACATAAATGCCCCAAATTTGTATACATAAAAATATGTCTCCCAAATAACATCTGACAGCCAACACATACATTTTTACTAGGAGATGCTGTCAGATTTATGGTTTTTTATAGAAGTGTAAATAACAATGTGCAATGCTTTTTCTTACCAAAGCTAAAAATGAGAGACACCAAAGATGTGCCCACATATTCTCTTATGCTAAGATTTTGTTTCAAATCCAAATAAACAGATTCCATATAATATATCTGACATTTGTTAGATCCTTCTGAAAGAGCAGTTTCCTCTCTTTCACATATTGTATTATTGAAAAAGGAAAGAGGAATAGAGATCAAGATCAGATCTTGAACTGATAAAAAAGCTAATCTATTTAAAAATTAGGAATATACACACTTTTTTTTCAAAGCTATCCTAAGCAATAATAACTATATGAAGATGCTATAAATTCTACTCACAGTAATATGTTCTCAATGACAGACTTCAAACCACAAAATCCAGACAATTGCCTCTGGATGAGGTAAGGCCAGGGAAATAATATTTAGCCCAAGATAAACCAGCACGTATGACTGCAGATCCAAATCCTCACTAGGCTAACGCTCCATCATTTAAGCTTTTATGGCTCTTTTCAAAAAACACATATCTTTGTTCAGGGGCAATTTATTTAAGGTTATTTTAAAACAAACAAACAAACAAAAACCTGTAGTTTCTGTAGACATCTTTTGCTATAGTGTTTGTAGATGTGTTATAGATTTCTAGTCCTGGTTCTGTGACAAAATAAGGAATTACAGTCTGACCTCTCTGAGGTACGTCAGTGCCGTACCTCTAGAAATTATTCCACTGTCATAATACTTAAACTTAATTTGTTGTATTATACCTGGTAGGATATACTATATCCAGACTATAATATGCATCTTAGTCTCTGCTTACACACAGAAATATGATTGCCAGATCCTAGTTTTTTTCCTCTCTCTTTTGGTAAAGTTCTACCTCAACTCTAATGGGCACACAACTTTCAGCTCTTCCTCTGCAGCCAGCAATATGGGATTGAACTCCTCGGCTGCACAGCTCCAAGAAAACCAGGTGGGAATTGATTAGCATGAGTCAGAAAAGGCTTTGAGCAAAATTTTAGCTTGCATGCTTAACGGGAGCCCTCTGACTCTTGCCTCTGCATGATACTTAGTTTCATTTTTTTCTCCACCTTAGTTCTACAGAAAACAGCTTGCTGCTATGTCCTCAAGCCCTCTTGGCTCAGGAAAAAGGTTTAATTTTTTACCAGAGGCTCATGGCACTGACATCCATTATCTCATTTTCTCTTTTGAATGCTTCTAAGATAAGAGGTCTCATTACATGAATGCTCAGTCCAAGTCAGAGCAAGTAGGATATTCTCTTACTCTCTTAACAAGTGTCTTAAGAGTAGTTTCCTAACTTTCAGGCTATGATACTGTCAGCTGATAACAGATGGAGCTTCTAACTCTTAACACACTGCACAGAGCTAGAAGCAGATTTGAAATTGGGGAAGGCATCATGCAGATATGTATATAATTATTTTCTGTTTAAAAAGTTCATTTTTTTTCTGAAAGATTTGCTTTAATCCAACATTCAAAAAATTTTATAGGTTCAACCCATGACTTAAAAGAATAGAAATTTGATTTTGAGCAATGGTGAGAAAACAAAAATATTCCAAATGATAAATCTACAGACCACTGTGAATATAAATTTAAAATCATCTTTTAAAAAAATTACAATTATAGTTGATTAAATTAAGAAATACAATTCTATGAAAGACAGTAGCTAATATGTGGGAAGCATTACCATTTTTCAGCAGGCTGTTAATACTTTTCATTTAAATAATTATGTCTAATATACAATTTGATTTCAGCAACCATTTTACATTATATAAAAAAATGATAACAGTGAATATGCTCCATTTCCTTTTTTCTATTCTTTTCAAGTTTTCCTTTGTAGATGGTGATTTCTATCAGGCTTAAATTATTTCAGATATTGTGTATTTATTATTAAATTATTTAAATAGATAATTTGTGTAGTGAAAAGAATGACAAGAGATGCAAATATGAGTATGATTTAGAGTAGAAGTGTTTTTATACCTTTTATATTTTATGAATATTTCAGTTTAGTGAAAACCTGAAGCCCATCAATATTGATACTTTTCTCAAGATGACCTTAAGCCTGAAAGCGATGTCATAATACATTTGAATGAATCTATTTTTAAACTAGCATATTTCCCAAATATATTTTGATTTTTTAAATTTTTTTTTTATTATCTGTTTTTATTAGATAACACAGTGCCTTAACTGGAAAGACTGTGTTTTAAAACTGCAGATTATTAGTCTGTTCTGAGATAATATCTATTCAAGGGGAAAAGCCTTTTATGTCACCATAAGGTTCCTTTCCCTCCTTCTACAGAGAAAATTTTGCAGCAAGGAATTAAGTTCCTGAAAGTGAAAGGTTATATTAAAGCCATTTGAGACTATAGAAATAGTATGTGAACTTGCTTACTTCAAGGTGGACAGTTTAGCTACATTTTTAGTGGAAAATAAAAGCTGTTTCATTGGGGATTGCTTCACAGAACTGAAATCTGGCATGATGTATACATTCTATGAAAATTACCTTGGGGACCTGAATGAAAATTACTAACTGATGGCAATAAACAAAGATAGTTTTATACTTACTTGGTGAGTGGCTTGCATATGGAGACAACAGCAGAGATAAGGACTGAGGAACTAAGAGTGTGAAGGTCTGCTCCAGTTGTTCAATCTGATATGACTCAATCATATTTAGTAGAGCAAAACAGGCCTATAAAATAAGAAGCTGCATTGGTGGGCCTTGAGAGTTTCTTTCACACCAAGCCTCCCCCATTGGCTGGCCCAACACTGCATCCAGGACTGGTGATGTTCTGCTGTCTGTCTCTTAACTTTTCTTCTGCTCTCTCACTTTCTCTTTCCTAAAATCATTAAGTAACTACAGTTTTTTCCCAGGTTATGCAACCTGGGACCATACATGTATTGTGATTTTTATGATCTAAATAATCATCCTTAGTATATATAATAATCGAAGTATCAGCTTTTATTCCTTCCATAGTTCTAATTAATTCTTATGGTCAAATACAGACCTTGAGTGTTGTTTCATCTTAATTCAATTAAGGGATATCATACAGTTGAGTTTTCCCTTGAGCCATTGTCATTTGGTTACGCCCTCTGGGAAACACAGGTCTGGGTGAGGACTGGATCCAGTCACACCTCAGCTCCTCTCTGAGAAGGAGACTAGAATGCAAGAGGGTCCAGTCTAAATCTTCCTGGGTTTCCTGGTCCAGGACGTGACAGCAAGACACTAAAAATAAAGGTATGAAAGTACAAGTCTTGTGTACTTTTCTGGGAAGCTCTATGGGCACCCTGCAAAATATACATTCAGCTTCCATTCACTAAATGCACTTGATACTGCTGATTTAGCTAAATTGGTCAGTTCTTCTTAAAGCATAATCAATAACTTAATAGAAGCACAGGTTTCTCTCATCTACTCACTAATGAACGTGTTTATGTGTGTCATGAAACGTGCTCAGATGCACCTCTCAGAGAAAATGAGTCCTTAGCTGAATCATCTCAGCTCTGACATACTGCAATGATGCTTTTATTTTTTTGGAAAACAGTGATCAGATAAACAGTGCTCCTGGGAAGGCACACCTGAAAGCTCTGGGCTACACCTACCCTCTGTTAATTTCTGATGGTTTGGATGGGGGAAAAAAGAAAAAAAAAAAGGAAAAAAGAGAGCACAGATAGCACAGGTTCACTTTCCACCTTGGAGATGGGAGGCCAGAAGATGGCAGTAACACAGGACATGATCATTAATTGGCTTTAGATACAGGCAAAGTAAGAGATGTTTATGTGGGACTACGTAACATACGAAACTGTTAGCAAATGGTGCCAAACATAATAGTTAGCAAAAAATAATAAAACTGTTAATGCCTTAGTGTGAACACATTCATGTATGCCCAGAGCTGTGAGGAAGGTTGAGTCCTGGGTGGCACTGCTAGGCCACCAAACAGGACTGGGACACACCAGTGGGTCACAGTGAGGATCCAGCGCCCCAGTGCTAGTCACAAATAGACTTGATAAGATGGTGTTCATGTATTTTCAGGGAAATTTCTGTTCAACACCATTCTGTTTGAACATTGGTAAGGTCTCTACTATTAAAATGTTTAACTGTAAGGTCTGGGAGAAAACACTGCATCTTGAGTTGAGAAGATTCATGGATTAAAAGTAGGTTTTTTTGTCTCTTTTAGAAGAAAGAAATAATAAAATCAAATTTTTCACTTGAAATTAGAAAGCCTGAATTGGCTGCTTTCAGAACAATTTTTTTTCTATCTCAGAAACTGACGTTTTCATACTTGGTAAAGTGTTAGGGTTTCTTCATGGGAGTAATTAAAAAAAATATTCTACCCATGTGAAAGTTGTAAGAATGGATCTTTCTTGTATTTTACACATGATGTTCTAGTAAGTCCCATTCTTGGGGTGCTTACAGAAATAACCAGAATTGTATCACAGAGTGTGTGTGCCCACAATGGTGTGCTGAGCTTCTGTTTAGGCTTAATATTTGTATCTTCTGAATATATAATTTTATTCATGCACTTTGTACTTTCTTCTCTCAGGGATATTTAGTGACTTTAAAACCTGATACTTGATAAAGTTCTGTGGACCTTTCTTTGTGTGCATGTGTACTGATAAATTTTTTGTATTTAATTTTTATTTACTGTAGACTTTATTGCTATATTGTCTGTTTGAATAAACCATATAATGAATAAATCCTTCAACTTTATATTTCTTATTTATTTATTTTAAAATAAATTAATAATTGTAAAGAAAATAAGCTATATCTCTTCTTCTATCCCTAAAAAAATACCAATATTTCCATTTGTTCATATTTTGACATCCAGGCTTCGAACAGAAGTTATGAATGTTCAGCTTAAGATATTTTAGATCATAAAAGCTGACATGTAAATTGCTTAATAGCTTCCTTTTCTCAAATCTAATGTAAAAAATCACAGTGATTTTATGTAAGCATGATGATGTTCCCATGTAAAGTGTGCAATTTAAAAACTTCATAAAACCAACAACTTTGTAAAACTTTATTGTGCAGAGAGAGTCCAGAAGAGCTCTCACAGATGAGAGGGGTTTGTTTCAAACCTACTTGTCACATTTTTCTTCCCTGAAATTTTTTTTTAGTGTATAAATATATGATTATTCTGACAACAGTACTTTTCTTGTATAAGCTTTCAAGTAATCGTATATACAAGAGAACATATAACAGCAAAGAAATTGCCACTAGTAACTTCCAACCTGTAATAATAATGTTTTACATTTTTTTGGAGACAGAACTGAATAAAACTTTTTTTTTAAAACCTAGTTTTAGCAAATAATTCAGTAGTTGCTGGGCCCAAATTTTTATTTCTTACAGAGTAAGATTGTTTGGTGACATCACTGAATCGTCCAATTAATATCCCTTACAAATGAATGAAAGACAAATAGTTTCTCTGCTGATCAGAAGGTAGTCTTTAGAGCTTTTGAATGCGTCCATGTATTAATGACACGTTCTTTATTGTTCATTGGTCTGGGGATACAGCTCTGCTTTTGTAATAGTACCATTCACTCAATACTGTTGGTACCTTTTTTTGTTATTAAAATATAATATAGGAAGAACTTGAAATAAGTGGAGCATATCTAAGTGAGCTCTATATTACATGTAAGATATCTATTACAGGCTATATAAGGTAAAGAAATAAAAATACTGTATTATTTATGAGAGATGGAAGTGTTAAGGAATTTTTCATTAACTATATCTCTCGCATTTACTACTTTTAACACATTGCTGAAACTTTATTCAAGTGCCTCTCTTTTGAGATTTCTTTTGTTACTTTTTGGAAGCTTGTTAGCACCTCTTTTTGGTAGATGTGTCACAGACTATCTAACATTTACCTCCTCATTCTGCACTGTTTTCTAGGGAGCCTGTGTATTTTTAGCTACAATACTGTACCCTGATAAAGACAGATGGCAGTGAAGCCAACTGGGAATTTTTGTCTTCCTTTGTTCACTTTCCTTTTATTCAATGACTTATAATGTCAGATGTGAAAATGGACAAAAATATTTAATCAGTCTCAATAGGACCAAGTAGTTCTAAGTGCAGAAAGGAAAATCTCTATATGTTCGATACATAAATGAAAATAAATTTATCAAGTATCCATAAGATTTGAAAACTTGTTGTAGACAATGTTACCTTGTATTGAAAGTTGAAAATATAGTTTTGAAAAAGATGTGAAATAAAATTTAGAATTCGCAAGTTTTGAAATGAATTTGAAATAGAATTTATAATTCTCATTCTCAAAATGTAAATTCTGAAAAATATTGAAAATTTTTTTCACAATTTTTTAATTACTTAGGCTCCATATAACTTGCCTGGAAGTCTGAGTGCACAAGTTGTTCCAGAAAGGAGTCTTTAAGTATAAGAGCACTTGACAATGAATGAATCTGGAATACTTTCTGCTTACAATGTCAGGTTTTCAGTAATTAAATAAGAACTATTGTCACAAAGAGAATGGCATATGGTGATGATTCCATTTTTCTCATTTCCTCTCCCCACATTCCAAGTCACCTAAGAAACCTTACTTAAGATTCTATGCTAACAAAATGTTTGTTAAAATAACATTTCAATGAAATATGTCAATTAAATGAAAAGACAGAGAAAAACAACTATGGCATCTATAAGATGATGAAGAATATACTCTTTTCCATTAGGGTTGTTTTGTCATTGTCTAGAAGAGAGAGTTGACATTTATATTACTCTATTTCAACAGAAGAGACAAACTATGAAGGTCACTTACATGTCACATTTCAGAAATTGCTTTCATCCCACTGGACAAAAAATGTTGCTGGCACAGTAGCTGTGCAATCATTTTAATCTTCTGGCCTCTCATAAAATGTTAGCACTAAGAAGTGCTGATATTGTTACAGGTTTGAGTATTTCATCTGCAACAGGAATTTTTGTTTCTCTTTTGTTTTTCTTTTTTTTGTTTGGTTGGTTTAGTTTGGGTTTTTCCATTTTGTTTTTCTTAAAGGAAGAATGTTCAAGGACTATAGAGAACATCAGGGTTTGGTGTGGGCTGTATTTATTTTCTTGACAGCCTTCTTAATGCTTTGGCATTTCTACACAGAACAATTTTGTCTTGAGTAGATTATCATGTGGAACAACCCTACAAAGAATTTTTATTGTTCAGTCACTTCAGTCACTTCAAGCAGTGTACAGAGACTTCACACTTCTGTTAGTTAAGGAGGTAAAAGACCAAAACCATTTTTTCCAGAGCTCTGTTTTGATCATGCTATGCAGCTCCCATGAGGAGATGTCTAACAGTTTGAGGTTCTGTACTGAAGTAACCAATACTGAGAGATTTGTGATAAGAACTGCTGCTAAAGTATAGATGGGAGTAAAGATGAGAGTTGAGCACAGCATATCTCTTATTAAAAAATATCATGTTATGATAGAACTTATGTATTTTAGACCTGTCAAATGGGTAGTCAAATTCACTAAAAACACATTAGCAGTTATGCTGGTTACATCTCACAGACATGAGAAGAATCAGAAAGTGAGAAATGCCCACGAGGACAAGGTGCAAAAGAAGAAGGCATGATTGATCCAACCATGAATCAGTGTTTAGAAGTGAAATGAATCAGTATAAGAGTGCAGACAAAAAATAGAAACTTAAATTAATAAATAAGTATTTTAATAGCTATTTTTTAGATTGAGATTTTTTAAATATTTTCCTCACTTAAAATATAATTTATTGCTTTTGCTTGTCTCTCAACATTTTATTATTACTATTATTATTATTTTATTAATCAGTATTAAAATGTAGGCTTTTACATTTTAAAATTGGGCAATAGGGTAAGTTCTACCTCTGCCTTGTAGAATGAAGTCACTGTCACCAAAAATCTAGTTTATATTGTGCAAAATAAACAAAAAGGAATTTTTTTTTCCTTTAAGTGGAATAGTTTAATTGACATGATGAAGTTTATATAGTCTCTTTTCTATATTATTTCTAAATAATTTTAGCAAAAGCAAAGAAAAATGTTAACAATGGGAGTGCATATTAGAGCAAATTAGCAATGCAATAACAATGCAGATTGGTGAGCGGAGTACTGAGATGATATCTGCTATAATACTGTTTTATACCAAATGGTTAAACTCAAACAGCAGAAACAGAATAGTCCAAAGCCCAACATTTCCAAGGCTGCAGTTGAGATCTTGACTTCTATCTTTGTTCTGCTGTCATTGCTCACAGTGAATAAAAGTTTATATGTGACTCTCCCACTTATGTGGCACAATAACTTGAAGAGTCCACAAGTTATGAAGAATGATCTCCCTCCCTCCCTGTAATTGCTTTGTAAGCAATTACAAAATCCTCTTGTGAAACCACAAAAATAGCCCATAAGAATTTATATATTTATAATTTTTTTTAAGAACATTATTTTCCTTTTTTCAGACAAAATGTTCCTTTCTGTTGCTGATGATCAAAATCACGTTTTCTTGTAAATCAGATATTCACCATAAAACCAGAGTTGTTTAGTCTCCATACTCTCTATTTTTCAAGTCTCCTTTGACTGGGTCATATTACAGAACCCTCTATATTGCTGAAAGAGTTGAATC
Organism: Heliangelus exortis; assembly: GCF_036169615.1. Lineage (NCBI taxonomy): Eukaryota > Metazoa > Chordata > Aves > Apodiformes > Trochilidae > Heliangelus > Heliangelus exortis. The sequence goes on along the minus strand of NC_092423.1, from coordinate 134,159,000 downwards.
GATTCACAACTTTTTCAGAATATGAAGTACGAGAATTCCTCATTTTCATTACCCTCCCACGAATTCAAACAAATCTTTTATTAGATGACTATAAAACAGTCCTTAAAACAATGAGCATTTAAAAACAGATATTTTACAGATACTGTCTGCTTTATATTTTTACCTTTATGGAAAACATGCACATGTTAAGATATATTAAATTCTTCTTTCCACCAGAGAACTTTAAAACACCAGACATAAAAACTTAGTGTAGCAATTATCTGTTAAATAAGTGAAATATGATTTTATTCTAGGAATGACTAATTTTACAGTCAGGATCAAACTAGGCTAAAGGTAAAATGACATGATGATAATACAGAACTACTGTAAACAACACTATTACTCCATTGCAATATATTTGCATTTTAGAAGTCCCTAGACATGAAATCTGTGGGGAGAATAATTTTCCAACTTTCAGGTACATAGCTGTCCTGAGGAAGAAACCACTGTGTATTTGTACCTTTTCTATTGGCAGGAGTATAGGGATGAAATATTGTAAGAAGCAATTTGAAATAGGTTTTAAAAAACACCTTGTTATCACTGAGAAATTCTGAAGCATCCATACATGAAAATGTAATCTCAAAAACAAAATATTTTTTTTAAATAACAAAAAGCTACAGTATGATAAGAAGTATTTGAAAGCTACTGTGATACAGCTTCCTTTCAGGTTTAAAATGATTCACTGCAGAATACTCTCAAGTATAAATTACCCCATCTCCTGCTCAATCATTTATTAATAAGATCATTTTAGTTGGAAAGGAATTGGACTTCATATCTCTAGTCCAAAATCCTGCTGAAAGCAGAGTCAGGTCTGAGGTCAGATCAGGTTGCCCAAAGCTTCATCCAGTTGGGACTTGACAACCTCTGTGGTATACTTAGTACCTAAGGCTCATTAGCATGCAGCACACTTTAAATTCAGGAGAGTACTTCTTGCATTTAATAATGGACACCTTTAAGCTAGACATAGTCACCTAGTCCAGCTCTCAGCAACAAATGAAGACACACAGACAAGTTCAGAGAATAATTCGTCCAACTGTACCTTAAATATTTATCTAAAAGTAAGATTATCCTTTTGATATACTTCATCATTTTAGATATAACTAGAGAAACCAACACTAAAAAGGGAGACTAGAAAATAAGCTTAAACTAAGAACCTAATTTTTAACCGGCTCTAGTTAGATGAGGTGAGTCTTGCACTTTATTAACTATGAATTATTGCTTTTGAAGGTACTGACTGTGGCCTATAAAGACAAAGATCATCTGAAAACATGAGTATTTTAACCTCTTTAATATGAAACCAATTATGGCAAATTATTCATCAAATCGTTCAGCTTTAAATCAGCCTAAGGTGATCTCTTGATCAGCCTCCTGCTGAAAGTAGGTGCAATGTCAAATTCAGACCAGGTTGAGCAAGGCTTTAGCCATGCAGAACCTGAAACCTTCCTGACAACTCCTGTTTATTCTCCATGTTGCCTGTATTAGTGTAGAGGCATTTCAGAGAGGCACCAAAGCATGTTAATTCCACAGTATGATCTTGAGGGCTTCACCCTTAAAGCTGTTCTGCAGGTATTACTTTCTTTATACACTTAAACTTGATATAATTCCACTTCAGTCCTGTTTTGTTGATCACTGGGTCACTTTTTGTTCCCACCAACCCAAGATTTTGGTTTGCCTGCTCCATCTAAAACTTGCACATCTCTTTTCTGAGGAATCTCTCCTTATGAGTTTGTTTAACCTTGGGAAAAATAATGCTGCCCCTACTTAGGTGGATTTCATCTCTTCAAAGCAGCTGCTTATCCTTTAAGAGAATTGAATGGTTGTAGCACCTGAAACCCTACTAAAAACATCAGCTACACAAACGATTGCTGACCCATAAGATCTGCTGAGTCTTAATGCAACCTAATGAGCCTCATAATGCCTTTTTCCCCACTGGCAGGATGAATTCAAACACTATCTGTGTCCCCATGTCCATTGAACACTGCTCCCAGAGCCCTGTAGACACACTTGGTATTCCCAGCTCACCCCTGTCCATATCACTGGTGCCCATGTGGAAGAGCAAGAGGCCTCATTCACCTCTCAAATAAATGCAAGCCCTTAGCAAGCAGCAATCCTGTTTAGATGACACAAGTCTTGTCAGCAGAACTTTCCTACCACTGTCACTCAACATTTCCTCCTAGTGGTCCTGAGTGGCTCAGACTCCACCAGAGATGCTCTGTTTGATGGCACTCCCAGCTACTCACCAGGCACAGTGACAGCTGTTTGTAACTGCAAGTCTTCAAGGGAGGAAGTGTGAAAAAATGATGGAACAGTTCTGCCAGACTTCACAAATCTGCAAATGGATCAAATAATGGGGGGAGAGAAATGCTACCAGCAATTACCTGCCAAGTAGCTGAAAGCAATAGGCTGTCACATAGGTAGAACTGTATTTCATTTTAATGATCCATTTTCAGATCATGCCACTGTTTGATTTATGGTAAACCGAGAAAAAATTGCTACAATGCATGTTACTTTGTTGATTACAGGCAGAATGAAGCAGAGATGTGCTGTCCCCTGTGATACTATAGATGCCATATTACCTTGGACCATGTCTCATATAGTTCTTGAAAACAGAGCTCATGGAAAATTTTAAAATTCACATGAAAAAGCAGAAACTTCAGCTATCCAAACACTATGGGATGACTACATAGGTTCCTTCATCCACAAGTGTTTTGCCATCTTTTCTCTTTATTCTTAACGAAATGTCATGATGAGCTATACTATGTTGTGTTACTGATACTGGTGTTACAAGGGCACCAGGTTTATTGCAGCATCTCCTCTTATTTCTTATAGAAAATTTATTAATTTCTTATAGATAGAAATTTTATTTCAAATTTCAATGTGATCTTAATTTGCAATAGCTAGAAAATAGTGGTTTTAAATTTTCTTATGCTGGAAAACGTCATATATTTAAATTCATAATTAAAATATAATTCCCATTTTTCTATTTTATTACTGTGCTTCAAGCTGAACTTCTCCTATTTAATCTATTTATGTGCATCTTTTCACTTTAAACATCACAGCCTCAAATATATTGCTAATATCATTGAAACATGATTTTTAGGAATGAAGTATGTTCATAATTGTTTAGCTTAGTGGTTAGGAACAAAATTAACCATCAGGAAGAGGTCAGTCTAAATTATACTCTTTCCTGCACTTTGGACCTTAAAAAATGTTTGACATATTTTACATGACATTTTTTCCTCACAGGGAGATGAACAGAATTATCTAATGAGACCCCTACATTCTGACTTTGTGTTTATTTTCCAACGTGGACATATACTTTCTCATTTATTAATACTTTAAAATACATTTATTTGATTATGCTTCTAATTGTATATAGTCAATGTGTAAATATAGAGAACAAATAACCTTCCCATTTTCAAGATAAATGTAAAATGTACATAATATGTCCTATCTAAGGTTAATTCCAACTGCACAGATATTTCCTGAGTAAAACACTTGTCTTCTCTTCAATTCATTTCTAAAGTTTTGATACAGAACTTGCTACATCTACTTCTGTATACACCTTACTTTGAGTTTGACAGAATCACACAGAATCTCTCTGTTTGGAAAAGGCTTTTGAGATTATTGAGTCCAATGATACCCTAACTCCACCAAGCGTTAAGCTAACTCTACTTAGTCCAGTGTTTAAACCATGTTCCTGAGCACCGGGTCTATGCATCTTTCAAACACTTCCAGGGATGGTGATCCAACCACCTCCCTGGACAGGCTTCTCCAGTATTTAATTACCCTTTCGGTGAAGATGTTTTTTCTAATATCTAGCATAGACCTCCCCTGGAACAACTTGAGAGCATTCTCTCATGTCCTGTTCCTTGTTACCAGGGAGAAGAGACCAACACCCACCTCACTACAGCCTCCTTTCAGGTAATTGTAGAGAGTAAGAAGGTCTCTACTGAGTCTCCTTTTATCCAGGCTAAACAACCCCATGTCCATCAGACACTCCTCATAAAACTTATGCTCCAGACCTTTCACCAACTTCATCACCCTTCTCTGGACTTGCTCCAGAATCTCAATGTCCTTCTTGCAGTGAGGGGCCCAAAATGGAACATAGTATCCAAGGTGCAGCCTCACCAGTGCCACTGATTACAGGGGGACAATCGGTTTCTTAGTCCTGATGGCCACACCACTTCTGACGCAGGCCAGGATTCTGTTGGCCTTCTTGGCCACATTGCTGTCTCATATTCAGCCTGGTGTTGACCACACCCCTAGGTCCTTTACCTCTGGGCAGCTTTCTAGCCCTTCTTCCCCAAGCCTTACATGGGGCTGTTGCAACCAAAGTTCAGGACCCAACACTTGCCCTGGTTGTAGCCAAGCTCTTACAGCTAGCCTTGACCCATTGATCCAGATTGTCCATATTCCTCTGCAGAGCCTTCCTACCCCCAGGGAGATCAACACTCCTACCCAATTTAGTGACATCCACAAACTTACTGAGTGTATACTTCATCCTCTCCTCCAAATAATTGATAAAGATATTAAACGAAATTGGTCCCAACATTGACCCATGGGAGACATCACTTATCACTGGCCAACATCTAGATTTAATCCTATTCACACTCAGTTTTTTACCCAGCAAAGCATAGACTTGCCTAGGCGATATGTGGTCAATTTATCCAGAAGGCTATGGCGAAACATTGTCAAAGTCTTTACTGAGGTCCAGGTAAATGACACCCATATCCTTTCCCTCCTCCACTAAGTGGGTCACTTTGCCATAGAAGGAGATCAGGATCATGAAGCAGGACCTACCTACCTTTCATGAAGCCTTGCTGATGATGCCTGTTCATTGGTTGTCCCTCATACACTGTGTAATGACACTCAAGATGATCTGCTACATAGCCTTCCCTTGGCACCAAGGTCAGACTGACAGGTCTGTAGTTCTCCAGCTGATTTTCTCAATGGTTACCAGTTGTTGAACTGCTTAAGTATTGTACAGTTAACTGAAATTTAACAATTTAATGAGATTTAATGGATCATAAGTATAACTAAATCATCCTTGTAACATGGTCTTTTGCTAACTTCTTACACTCAAGAAGAACAAACAAAAGTGTTACATTGCAAGTAATTGTAGAATTCCTTGTACTTACATTTTCTTCCAGCAGATGATCAGTATTTTAAAGCATTTACATTAACAGTAGCATCCACATTACAAATGTGTTACTTTGAAGAATAGTAGTAAAAGGACTGCTGGAGAGTAACAGCCTGTTTGCTGAAAATTTAGGGCACTTATGGCAATCACATTGTTGCGACAAGCCTTCTCTCGGGGACACGGCTCTTCTCCGGAGCTCTCTTGCCGTCCCTCTCCTCAGGCATCTTCATCTCTTCCCTTCTGCTTCTGGGAGCATGCCTTTTATTCTGCCCTTCAGCCCTGCCCATTTCCGGCTGGGGCAGGCCCTAATTATTGGGCACAGCTGGGCCTAAGCTCCCAGTTCATTATCGGCGACACCTGAGGACTTGTGGTTCTCTCTACATCACATTTTATTTTTTTTAACTATTAATTACTTTTTACAATTTTTAATAACAGGATGGAAATGGTAATTCACTATGTGTACAAAATGCTGCTGAATTGAACTTTGAAACTAAAAAAGCATAGAAAACACAGAATTATCTGATGGATAGCCCATGACTAGCAAAAGCTTGGCAATTACAGACTTTCTAAGCCAAAGATTATATTTGAACTATTGTGTTTAGCACATAATGAATTGCTCTTCAAATCTTTTTATAATTTTGGCTTCTAGACCATTCTGTGGCAACGAGCATTTCAGTTTAATTTCTACTGTTTTTCACTCTGATACCTATATCAAATTCATCAAAACAAAACATGAATTTTCATTTTATATAAAACCAAAGATAGTAAAATGTTTGCCATGCAGTTCAAGAGGAGAAAAATCAGATAACAATATTGTAGATGGATACTTTTTGATTTCCTGGAAAACAGGCTTTGTAAGTACTTAATCAAAACACTTTTATACTTTTTTCTCTTCCAAAAAAACATTTTTAAAATTATTTGCCATAGTTCTCTATGAATCCCCCTCCTCTCTCTGATACAGAAAGGAGAGAGAATACAAGACTGCACAGCTCTAATGAAACAGCAGTGATAAAAAGGAAAAATAATGAAATATATACAAAAATATTCAAAACTAATACTATGTTCTTGCTTTCCTTTCCTTCCAATAACACTCTAATCACCACCAAGGCTGTGGAACAGCCCTGGAAAAGTCACAGGCTGGGCTCCTGGGGTCATCAGCAGTTGAGAACTGGAGGCAAGAACACACAGATTCAGGCTGGCACAGATCGGGACCACGGGAAGCCAAATAGATGGAATTGTCACAGGATGCTGACCATGGTTGAAGGAGCTGAAGAAGGAAGGGGCTTGATGCTTGTGATCCCTCAGATTTGTGCCTTGTGTGACATCTATGGGATGGAATACTCTGTTTGGTCAATTTTGGTCACAGGTCTTTTCCCCTCCTCACTACAGGAGGGTTGAAGGTGTGATTCCTTTACTCCCTTTCACTTTCTGGAGCATATTGTTTTCCCCAGAATCAAGCAGTGGCCTTGTTTCTGCATATCTTTGTCTAACTGTAATTATAAATATGGAGTGTTACCAGTCTTAGAAGCAGACACTGACTGAGACGCTTACTGTTAATTTCAGAAAGTGCACCTACTTAAAAGAGACTTAGATGAAAGCAAAATTGTAAGAAAATTAGTTCTATCCTGGCCCAAACCAGGACATTATTATAAATAAATGTATTGGTAAGTAGAAGATATTTTTAAAACACCTTGGTACATGATAAGGAAAATATAGAACTAACAAATTAATGTAATTTTCAACATTTCAACATTCATTCTGATCCTTTAAAGAAATATGACTGAGATCCTAAGGTTTTAGGATTATTTGCATATTACGTTTAAAGGTGTTATATATAAGAAATATATATATGTATAAACATATATGAAAATACATTAAGATATATTTTAAAATAAATTTCTCCTAGTGTAAATATATATTCATATTCACATTATACCAAGGATTGTGATTTTCTCATAATTTAACCAAGATGAGTTAAATTCCCTTTCTTTAAAAATTACAGCGTAAGCATTGTTATAATTCAAGTAATGTTTTCTTTGAGAAGCTGGGGGTTTTTTTCCCATCTGAAAACTTTTTGATAATAAAAATATATTCAACTTTAAAGCATACATTTGGAAAATAAATACGTATGCAAATTTAAAGCGTAACAGTCACAGTACATCATATTTCATCTGAACTGGAATTTCACTTTTGATGGGAATTGCTACTATCAATTTACATTTCCACATAGTGCTGTACTGCATTTAAGGGGAAACACACCTAGAAAGAGCAAACTGATATTTTGATAAATGTTTCAGGAAAAAGTACGAGATGCTGTCCTTACATGTCTAGATATAATAATGTTTCTCCTCATTTGAATTATTCCAATGGTATTTTCCACAGTGCCACAAAAAGTAAATCCACCTTTGCCAAAGCAATGAAGAAATACAGGGATAGGTGTACAGCAGCTGTAGTAAGGAAGAAAAATACTAATCACAGTGTTTACTGAATTCCTTTATTGTCTGCTGTTGGTGTTTTGGTTAAAGGCCTGATTTTACATGAAGAAACTACTGTATCTGATTTAGTTTCTTGATAATATGGAGACTGGAATAGGCTCAAACCTATGTAAATTAAATATGTTTTCATATGTTCTCTAATGTAACATCTTTCCTTTGCTCTTGAACACCAGGAAAGAAAAAAAACCCATACATTAGTATGAGGTGGGAGAAAGATCATAAGCAATCTTACTGCTCAGTGCCTTGTGTTTATAACAAATATATTTGAGAAAAATGCATTTTTCTTTTGGATTCAGCACACATTACAATAATTGCAGTTCTCTGTGTACAATAATCTGACTTGGGAACAACAGTATTAAACTAGAGATGACAAAATGCCTAACTTACTCCAGGATATTTCTGTTGATATCTGTACTATGGTATACTTGGAGTGAGAAACAACTTACTATATTATTGCTAAATGCTTACCAACCCATGAAAAGTAACAATATTGTGCTGAAGCTACATTTCATGTATACTTTGCTGTTCCTGTAGCATCATGCAGAGATAAATCCTCAGCTATTTTAAGTCATCATTGCTCCACTCAAGATTACTGAAATTTATGTGATGGGATTGTTAGAAGTTAGAAGATTGTTAGAAGTATTTAACTTTCCACAGCAATAGTACCTTGCTTGTCATTTGAATTTTGGATTCAGCTGAAATAATGCAATCTGATGTTATCATTATTGTGTCATAAAGGTGTGATGTTATACATGCAATAATTTTTAACTTTCCTTCTGCATAAATTTGATTTTTTGACCAGATTTCAGCATTTTAAACCAATTACCAGTATATATTAATGAACAAGCAATAAATTAAATGGGTAGTTATTACAGAGTATTATAACTGCTGTGAAATATTTAGTTATTTTATTCAATGGATCTTACCATTTTCTTAAAAAAATGTGATATATGCCAGTAATACTCCCAACCCCCTACCCTTTTTTTATTTATCACAGGAACAGATAGGATGTGTAAATCAAGTACAAAGTGTCATTTTAGCAGGACATCCCTGCCTTTAGTAGGACCCCTGCCCATGGCAGGGAGGATGGAACTAGATGATCTAAAAGATCCCTTCCAACTGTGAAAATTCTACGATTCCATTAGCAACTTACTTAGTCAGAATCAGTAATTTAGTGATACATAGGACTTGAATGTGAACTACCTTTTTATGGACTTTGTCTTCACTGTCTTTCATAATTAATCTGAGTCTTATCTACTTGGGACAGAATATACTTGCCTGTCTGTCCCATTAAACTTCCAGCAGTCACATCTTAGAGCTGTTCAATACATTGCATCACTGAGACTTTGTTGAGCAGAATATTTCCAGACATTATCTTTTAATGTCAGGATTAAAAAACCTAATATGAACGAGCATAGTGAAAAAGACACCTTTTGCTAGACCTTCAACAGTATCTAGGAAGTCATGTTCTCTCTCTTTTTTTTTTTTTTTTTTGCTTTGTTTTTTGTTGTTCTTGTGAGAAACAAAACTCGTTTAATTCATGGAGCAGAGTCACTAGTTCAGCTCTTTCTTGAGTAATAAAACTTCATCGTTTATATTAATGAATAGGAAATTATTTTTTCCTGTGCCAAATTCATCAAACAGTTTCAAGTCTACCAGCTTATGACTTCTACACTGCCAAGAACATTCTTTCAGCACAAAAATGTACACAATATCATGATTGTGCATTGTCTCTCCTTGGCATACTCATTAACATCTCATCCTACAGAATGTCGAAGTAATAACATATTTTTATCAGCTCTAACCAAATTAGCTTTTGCCTGGGAATAAAACTACAAAATTGGCTATTCATGAGAAAGGCCTTTGTCCTATTATTTTGAGAGATAGGCAACTGCTAGTGACTTGGGACTTTGCTGATATCCTTGATACTATTTGAAAACACACAGCTATGGTATGCTCTGACTTTGAAGACAATCTGAGAAAGCAAACAAAGGATTAAGTTTTTACCTAATAGCAACTCTTTACTAATGTGCAGTTTGATGCCTGTCTTAAAAAACCTTTAATATCAAAGCCATCAAATACTGATAATTAATGTTATAGCTAACTGTGATATCAGCTTGAGCTAGGTAAAAATTTGCTTGAAAGTCAGCTCTATTTTAAAGGTGCTTTATAAGATTTATCTAATCTTATTTTCTTACTTTAAAGTATCTACTGACCAATAATGAAATCTCATTATTACAGAACATTTTATATTTTTGTCCTGGTTTAGGCCAGGATAAAGGTGATTTTCTGTCTTGTACTTTTGCTTTTAGCTAAGTCTCTTGTAAGTAGTTGCACTTGCTGAAATTAAGAGCAAGTTTCTCAGACAGTGTGTGTTTCTAGGACTGATAACACTTGATGTTTATAGTTACTGCTAGAGACTGGTATGCAGAGCCAAGGACACTGCTCAGCTCTGAAGAAAACATAAAGAGGTCCCACCTGCATCCCTCCTTTGGGGAGGAACAGACAAGATAGATGCCAGAATTGACCAAACAGAGTATTCCATCCCATATACGTCATCCTCAGTATAAATTTGAGGGATCACGAGGGCCAAGCCAGATTTCCTGCTTCCAGCTTCCGGCTGCCTGCCCTTCCTGCCTTTCCTGCTCCCTTCCTTCACCCCGGCATCCTGGAAGGATCCCGTCCGTTTGCCTGCCTGTGGTCCTGATCCGTGCCAGCCTTTATCTGTGTGTTCCTGCCTCCAGTTCCCGACTGCTGCCGACTCCAGGAGTCCAGCCTGGACTTTCCCAGGGCTGCCCTGCAGCCTCGGTGGTGACGTGAGAGCTATTGGGGGAAAGGGGGGAGGAATGTGGTATCCATTTTCTTGTATATTTGTATATATTTATTAATTTTTCCTATTTATCATTACTGTTTCATTAAAGTTGTGTAGTTTAGTTTCCAACCCATAAGTCTCTCTCCCTTATTCTCTCTCCTTTCTTATAAGGGAGGAGAGAGAGATTAATAGAGAGCGTCTGTTACTCGGTTTAATCGCCGGGCCAGTGTTAAACCGTGACATTTTAGAGAATGCAAGTAATGTTTAAAATGTGGTTGGGTTTTTTTCAGAATTATTATTATCATTATAGTAATTATTTTTGAAGGAGACAGCCAGCTTGCACAGACTTCTAGTAATTACTCAGATTCCAACATTTTTCAGCAACAAAGTTGCTATTACTTCTAACTAATACTCCTTTTAAGCTCCAGAAATATCTTTGCAGGGGAGTTTTGCATTGAGAATGATATAAAGGTCTATTTGGGCTTCCAAAAATAGATTTCTTATTTTTACGTAACAGTTTATTGTAGATATTTGAGACAGGTTTCCCATTGTGTTTCCTAATATTATTTAAAATATTTCTATCAAAAAGAAGAAAATAAACAGATTTACTTTCATAAAAAACACATTTTGAATAGACCTCACAACCTTTATTCCATAATAGCACTGTCAAAATTAATTAAATTTTTTTTCTGGAATCTGAAAGTCCTTCACAGACACATGAAAGATTTCAAGGCCATCCTAACACGGCTTAATTGCATTGTAAGCAACAAAACTTATGCCATCTCCACTCTTGATTAACAATGTGCATTGAGTTCATCTACTTTGCTCAGCTGAGATACAGGAAAACATTCCCATCATTTGGTGAATGCCTAAAGGCTTGAGAGAGCTCCACATCCTGCTCTGACATGAGCACTACAATATGCCTGATCTTTTGGACACTGGAGCCATTCAGCTGCCAGATGCTGACAAACCACACGGACTTCACTTGACAACAATAATGATACTAAACTATCCATTGTCTCTTCAATAATGCAATTACAATTTCCCTGAAGTGATTATTCACCCACCTAGCTTCAAGTATTTAATATTTCCATTCTAATGTCATTGCCTCCTGTTGGATTTTTCCTGGACAAAAGGTACACATTAGCTGTGTTGTGCTGAATTTTCACGTTGTTGAGTATAGGTTGAATATAGGCTGCATTGTACATGTTATTTGTCACAGGATGTCACAAAGCACACAGACATCTTATGACACAAACCAAACTAGATTTATTAGTACTGAATTCCTGACAGAACATTAAGTATAAAGATTTCAGAAACTAAGAATTCTGATACAAGAAATTGGCATTTAATATCTCAGGAGTGTTTTGTGTTAATTGTGGCCTACACCTGAACAAATACAGCCTAGAGCTATTTCTGTCAGGATGAAGCTGCATAAAATATTTGGGGGAAGGAAAAAAAAATTAATATTAAAAAGAAAAAAATCATTCTGGATGTCTTTTTTCCATCATGAAAACAAAGGTAAGTTTGCACTTATAAAATCCACAGGATATATTTAATTGCAAGACAGCACAGAAGAAGTTCCAAGTAGTTTAAATTACTAGCCTGGGTACTGGAAGCAGCATTTTCTGTACAACACAGACTTAGCTTGTCCAGTAATAGGCAGATGGCAAATGAGCACAGTGAGGTAACCTGCCTCGGGCTCCAAGCTCCTGAAGAGCCTCTTGTTCCTGGTCCAGACAGATTCAGCTCAAGGGTGGGCAGTCTCCAGATAAATTGCAGGACACAGAACAGGTGTAGTTTCTTCAATCACTGTTTACAGGTCTGCCTCTGTAATCAAAGTTCTCCAGGACTCTGGGTTATAGAATGATGAGCCAGATATATACATTCAAACAACTTCTGGTTTGTTTCACTTGGGGATATTATTAAAGTACAGCGCTGATACAGTGTGTATTTAGATAGAGATTTGATTTATTTTCAAAGTAAGATAACAAATGCTGAATGTATATACACATTTATGAAAAGGAAAAGGATTTATTGAAAGATACAAATGACATGTTTTAGGCTTATTAAATCCAAGCAACTCAAAAATGAGGTAAAAATTCTATTCTTATCTCGTCTTATTATGACTGGCTCTTGAATTTCTTGTGTCATCTAAGACTCACTGCTCTGGCAGCTCCAGTGGAACTCTGTAACAAACCAAGATAAAATTATTTGAATTGAAATTATGCTTGACTGCTGTATTCCTTCATGTGTGTATATTTGAACCATAAATTCAATTTTACTCTTTTTCTTAAATATGAGTGGCATTCTCAACCAGTTTAAGACTGTGGGATCAGAAAGGATAGAAACTAAAGTACTGAAAGACAGCTGATGTCATAGTGATACTGCCTTATATTTCCTATAAGAAGTTGTGAAGACCAGGAAAGGTCCCCAGTAACAGAAGGAAAAAATCTAAAAGTGTCTTCAAAAAAAGGGTAGGAAGGCTGAGTAAGGATATAAAAGAATGTTTAGCTGAACTTCAGTCCCTAGAAAATTCCAGGCCAGGCCATTCTACTCACATGAAAGAGAGGCAGGTTATTGGAACAAGCCAGCCTGGGTTTTTCAAGAGTAATATCACGGAACTGTGCTCAAATTACTAGATCCATGAATGAACACAAAGAAGTTAATATTTTTTACCATTACTTTAGGAAGGTGTCTGACACTGTCCTCCACAATAGTCTTGTATCCAAGCAAAGGTATCTGGATGGCTGGACTACCTGGAGGGTAAAAATCTGTTGGGGGTGTCCGACTCTAAGTAGTAGTAATAGTTTTATGCTATGGCTGGGAAAGAGTTAGCAAAGGGATTTCCCAGGGAGTCTATCCTAATACCTGTCCTGCTTAATATGTCTAAAGACTGATCTGGACAAGGACATAAAAATGCAGCCTCATTCAATCTGAACACTACACCAAAAATTGGGGAACACCAGTTGATATGCTCAGGGTCTGGGCTGCCATTGAGAAGAACCCACACAAGATGGAGGATCAGGTAGGAAATTCATCCATGTGCATACATAGTCCTGCATCAACAAAGAAATAATACTCAAGTCACTGTCTGGGGACTACCTCTGCTGAGAAATTCCAAGCAGTCTTCAGAAACATTTGGTTAAAGATAAATCAGCAGTGTGTCCTGTCAGTGATAAAGGCAAACACCATCCTTGCTGTATCAGTGAGGAGTAGAGCCAGAAGATCAAGAAAAGTGACCAACTCCAGACTTGGGACTAGAACACTTTTGGAACATGTCGTCTAGGCTTGGGCCTCCCAGTGCTTAGAGAACTACAGATAAATAGGTTAAACTCAATGGGCACCAGAATGGTCAGGATTGGAGCACTTGCCCTGTGAGGAGAGGCTGCAGGAGCCTGTCATAGAAAAGCGATGGCTTCAGGGAAACACATGGCTCCTGAAAGAGCCTATGAGGACTGTAAGAGGCAGAGCCAGGATCTTCACTGCATTGTGGGTATAAGGTAGTGATTATAGAGTAGAAAGGGCAGTTTCCACAATTGATTTGGGGAAAAGTCTGTTTTGAAGGAGAGAACAGCCAACATGTTGGTCAGGCTGCACAGAGATGTTGGACATCTCCAGGACTGGGAGCTTTGCTGAACCCAACTGGCTAAAGCCTTCAACATCCTGGTCTGGATTTGGTACCTACTTTGAGCAGGAGGTTGGGCTAGGGCCCTCTTTAGGCCACTTCCAAGCTGAATGATTTGATGATTCATGCCAACAATTTCCATCATATTAAAAGAAAATAGTGTAAACACTGATATTTTTTTACATGGTCTCTGCAGGTCACAGTCAGTACCACCAAAAGGAATAATTCACAATTTGTGAAAGTGTAAGATTCACCTCACGTAACTACAGACACCTAGAATGTAGGATCTCATTTTATTTTCTAGTCTCCCTTTCTATTGAATAAAAGAAATGAATTCTCTGAATGTTCCTGCATGTCTTCATTTCCTATAAAGAGAGGCTTTGCTAACTTCATCTGTGTGCTTCATCTAAACATGTTTATTATTAAATATAGGAATTCCTAATCAAAATTTATTTTGTTGACTAAATAGTCTGTTTTAAAATACATGTAAGATCTTTTCTTAATACATTTGAACAACAGAATTTATCAATGAATCACAATAAAACGAGCAAGAGTTATTTAATCTATTTGCATATTGAATTTTTTAGGGAAAAAAGAGAAGTAAAAAATTATTTTTTTATAATTAATTTTCTGGAACTCTATCTCAAATCATACTTTTTTTTCTGGATTTTATACTGAGACAAGCTACATTCTAGAAGCAACAAATGCCTTCATTTTTTTCTGTAATCATTATTCATATTACTTAGCACATACAGTAATATTGTTAATACAACAGTACCTCAGAAAGACTGTTTCATCTAAGAAATTGATAGCAAGATTCAAGTATTTTAAAAGCAATAATAACTTTATTTGGTGAAATAAGACCTGCCAGAAGCCTGTTACATTAACTCATGTAGGATTCTTAAGTTACTCAGTTTCTTGAAACAACTAGTTCCTTATTACATTAAAGAAAAGTTAATATATAAATTGGTAAGGCAATGAGAAAAAAACATTCATTAATAACTAATGATTACTTTCTGGGTGGTGAATCAAGATTCATAATTAATACAATTTTACCAAATAGTTGACTCATCCTAATAAATGCCAGAAATGTGTTTTATTATTGTTGGGCATAATTATCTATTCAAACTATTTTTACTTCACAATTGAACTACAATGTAACTTCCGAAAGTTAGTTTTGTGAAACACCAAATGTGAAAAATTGCCACAAGCTAAGCTCCCATTTTTCATTAACTTATGAACTGCAAATCCTTATAAAATATAACTGAATGAAAAATAAACAGAAAAGAGAAAGAATACTGAGACAATTTTTGAAAATAAATTGAATTTATGTAGTTTGGCTTCACTGGGGTCAGATAGGATGGATGCCAAAGGCAAAGATGCATTTCAGAAAGTTTAGTCTCTTGTGATTTTTTTACTCTTGTAGGATTTAACTGTCAAGATTTAAGTTGTGTCTTATGTAGGCAGTTGTGACTATTCTTCACCTTTGTAAAAAAACGTGAATGGATTTTTTTCTGTCAGATTTTTGCATGTGTGCTAATTTTGCTCAAAACTCCAAACCAAATATCCTCAAAATATTTGTTGGGTTTTTTTTTAATAAAAAAAGACATTTTTTTTAAAAAGGTCATATTTCAAAGATTGATTTGAATAGTTACAAGCATTTAAGTTTTATTTAGTTATTGCTACTAAGCACTTTCTTTCCAGATGGTGCTGAAATAGGTGTGTGTGTAAAAGCACTTGTACATGTACATTCTTTTTCCAGTTCTCTTCATGATAAAACTTTGTGTAACAGATAGAAAAATAATATAGTTTCGGTAAGGAATGAAGAAATACCAAGACCTCACAGTACAGTGTATCTTTAAGAAATATGAATTCAACAAATTTATGCAATGTCATAGATGTCTAATCTGGTTTTGGAGAATATACATTGCAGTTGCCAGAGGAACATTAGCACTTCCAAAGATCATAGAAAGTCTTTAGTTGGGATCTTACTTTTCTTTTGCCTGACATTCTTCTTTAGTCTCTGCATTGTATCCTTCAGCATTAGCCTGAGCCAAACTGATGTGCTCTTTTCAAGATGTACACTTTTTTTATTTTAGAAGCATGGCAGCTTGTAACACAACATTCAGCAAAAGTTCTGCTCTAGGAGATACACACTGAATCTTTGCAAGCATTGGGTGACGGATAAAAATAAAATAAATTTTATACAGAAAAGGTTAAATCCAGATAAAATACAAACTTTTAAATTGCTCAAAGGAGATGGAATTCTCCCTACAGTGTTTAGCTAGCTGTATTTTACTGGCAGAAATGTGCACAACTTTTCAGAAGCTATTTAGAAATTGGGAAAGTAAAATCTGTTCTTCAGCTGTAAATCACTAGGCATGAGAAAATTTCTTGAATAATACTGGAGATTTTATATAGCTTACAGAACTAGTTCTATTTCAAAAACCTTGATTTATACTCTATATTATCCTCATATACTTTGAGTACTTTGCTCATTTTATTTTTCTACAACACAAACACACATTGGCAAAATACATAGAAAGAATAGTTCAATTTTTATCCAAGACATCTAGTTTAACATTATAAAGTATGGACTTCATAATCATGTCATTATTATTATTCTTTTCTCCTCATCTCTACACACTTTTCACGTTTTTTTTCTACATAATTATGCTTTAGAATGTCAGTCCAGTTACAGATATTTAGGTTTTGTAATCCATAATGTTTTGGAATACAGGAACATCGTTCAAAAATTTCAGGGCATTATATAAATTTAATCTATGATTGTGTTACTACAGAAAATCATGGATGGCTGTTAGACACCTGATCCTTCTATGTATGTTCCATGGTGGGGACTAAGTTCTCTGTTACGTTTTTCAGCTATCTCCAAGTATTTTTTGAGGACTAATTGTGCCAGAAAAAACAGTGCTTCAAGACTGGGTCCATACAGAGGCAATTTCAGGACAGCATGGCTCTAAATTGAGAGACAAATAAATAGTATAAAACCTTCAATTTGACCTGGGAAAACAGCAGCCTCCTTACACAGTCTAGAATTTAAAGCTCTTTGCCAAATGAAACCAAGCTGACCTCACTGAATCTCTCTGGTGTTCTCATCGCTTTACTTAATTGCAAAACTTTCCTGATTTTCTTCATTATGCATCCTCAATTTACTCCAAACAGATTCAGTGGCGTTTCTTATCTCTAGCTCAAACTGGCTTCCAGGTGACCAGATTGCATCTTGCTGGCACAGCTGGCTCTTTACATCCTGTTCTCAGAGCTCCATGTTCTAGTAGGCATTATTAATTTTAAAATACTTTAATGGAAATAGTCAAGACCAGTTTAGACTCAGCATTGCTCCTAAACTAACAGTGCCTTCCCATGAGCCTTTGAAAACTGGCTTAAAACCTCTTGAGTGGTCTCCAATGGAGCCATCCAGATATCAGCAAAGGAAGAACTGAATTAATAAACAAAATTTGAAATTGTGCTGAGTTACAAGTGGATTGGAGTGAATCATTCAGCAAATAACCCGAATGTGTGTCATTGACTTTTCCTCAATAGAGAAATTAAGGCACAGAACTGTGTAGTTCTGCTATTACTCATCAGACAAACAACTCTGGAAAAATTTATTTTGCAATATTTTACTGAAAATGGGAAAATGCTTTTCACAGTTATGTTTGTCATGAGTTTATTACACATGACAACTATTTTAAATTTCATAGCAATACAGTATCATAGATGAGTATATGTTGTTTGGGCACGTGTATGTAAACTTATTCTAAACTAACATTAACTTAGGAAATATTTTCTAAAATTGAATAAGGGAAGTAAACAATTAAAACTTACATTTACAATGCATGTGCCTGGCAACTACCTTCCACAATAAGAACAAGAAGTCTGCTGTTCAATGCGATTTCCTCTTGTAGGAGGCTTGTAGTACTATACTCTTTTTTATTTTCCTACAAGTTTCCTCAAGTTCCAGCCCCTGAAGTTTATATGGAGCTTTCATTGCAAAGCATTCCAACAGATTACCTGTAATACAGAGTGCAGTTGACAGCACAGAAAAGTCCATGTTTAGACAAAATTCCCATGAGAATGGATTAGGGACAGGTAATAGATGAAAATTTCATCTTAAAGAAATTTGATATTAGTCTAATGGCTAAGGGCATGTGAATTCAGAGTGTTCATACACACACCAGATCTCAAAGCAATAATGCTAAACAGCTACGATCAATGTTTTATAAAATGGAAAATCTGCAAAGCCTGTCCACGAAACCCATCAGAAAAAAATATTACTAACCATAGTATTGGAAGAATAGTCAGCATTATCTACCCTTGCCAGTAGAAAAAGAATCACATTTTACCAGTACTTAGGGTAGTAAATGGATAGTAAAATCACTGTAAGATTTTCAGAGGATTTTAGGTTTATTCTTTATAGAATATATTTTTGAAAAGCTGAGTTTCCATTTAAACGCCCCACAAAAAGATTTAGAACACAAAATACAAGAAAAGAAATATAAAATACAGGAAAATACTTTATTACAATATAGTCATGCATTTGAAGTGGTTTTCAGGACAGCTGCTGGTAATGATTTTAAGCATGTTAAAAAAATGTCTAGGTTTTGGAAGTGAAACAATTTATATCTCTAGAACATCAGTTCCAAAATTTATAAGGCACGTTGAGTTTGGATGAAATGTCCATCTACACTGACTTAAAGACTGACACACATATATACAGAGCATAACTGATGAAAAATAGTGTACAAAGCATCAAAGGCCTTAATTTAGACAGCTGAAAGACAGATCAAAGTATTTCCTAGCTGCAGTTAGACACGTGCTTAAATGCTAACCTGAATAAGATACTTCTATTACCTGCCCAAGTTTCCACAAGACATAAAGCAAATTTAAGCCTTTATACTTGAGATGTAATCCAATTGAGTCGTCACCAGACTATCCATCAAAATATCTACTGAGCCATTCAAAATTAGACCTATTATGATTTGACTTCTATCTGAAGCAGGAATTGAATTGATAACACTACCTCTCTAACATGTACGAGCATAACTATGAATTATCTTTTGATGCAATGCACTTTAGTCAAAGGCAGCCCAAGCTGGTGAGACCTATTCTGAAGTGGAAAATGTTCAATAGCTTAATCTCATATCTCTTACTATAATTGTTTTTAGTGCTAACCTTTTCAAGCAGAATTTCTATAACAATAATCTTATTTAAAATATAGCCTTTTAGATAAGAGGCATGACTTCATGAGTTAGTTTAACTCCTGAAGAAGGAAATTCAGGTGGAAAATTTTGTTCCTCTAAAATACTGCAGGAGGAACTGTAGTAGTTTCCAGTTTTGTTTCCAGACTGCAATATAAGACTCAGTACAAACATATTTTTTATATTAGTGGTGTCTTTACATCTAGTTCTGGACTGCTTTTACTGCCAGTATTATAGCTACTAATTGCAGTACAATTCCTATTCCATCCTACTTTCTTTTTTTTTCTTTTCTTTTTTCATTTTTTTTCCTTCCTTCTTTCCTTGCTTTCTTGCTTTCATATACTAGGTATTAGTGCTACCAGTTTATACATGTCTAACATATGAAAATTGAGTTTCGTAATCACGTGATCAAAAGGAGCTTCATCTACTCAGCCAATATTCTTATTCTTCAATTGGTTTTGGTCAAACACTAATGAAGCTCCCATAACACAGAAGAGAAGTCACTGGCATAATCATCAGGTTGGCAGACATGTATCTGGAAGCATAATGGTGAAAGTGGGGCTGTATAGAAAGGTGAAAGAAAAGCTGTATAGAGATATTTGTTCTTTATGTACTTTTGATACTTATAAGCATATACTGTAAATTTTGTAGAGCAGATTAAGTTTAATAATACAGAGTTAATGTCTATTCCAGTAATGTTCACCCTCATTATAACCACCACATATTTTGACAAGATTAATGATGCTGAGAGTTTCTAGGCAGGATAGAAAGATTTTTCAGTATGAAGAAACAAAAATAAGGCATGAGATAAAGGTGACCCTCTATATATCATTTATCTGTGACATTCTGAAAGCTTTTTTATAAGGTTCTACGTAAGATATTAAGGGAAATAAATAACTGGGTCAGAAGCAAACAGCTTTCCTGGATTAAACACAGACACACTTATCAAAGAGTTCTAATAAAAAGTGTTATATGACAGTAAGGTAAAGTGAATAATGGAAAATTGAATTTAGTGGGACAAGTAGTCTGCACTTTCTGTGAAACACGTAAGATGGTTAAGACATTCCCTGATGACATCCTATTAAAGGAAGACTAAGAATGGCAGTGTCTATGGTCTCATTTCTCTGATGTCATTAAACCCTAGGGAACAGTGAGAACAGTGAAAGACAAAAAGGAACAACAAAAAGAGAGAAGAAGAACTTAAATTCTAGAAACTGGCACAGGGGAGATTTTTTTTTAAAAAGACACATTAAAATAACTCAAGTACCAAAGTGATCATCCATTAAATAATTACAGAAAACTATTCCTTATAAGATTCCGAAGAATAAGCTTTGATTTTTATTGCAAAATTTAGCCGTGGATTGCAAACTCTAATAATGGACAAAACCTGAGTTTCAGCCTCAGGGATGAAGGTGGCCATCAAAAATAACATCCATTATGCAGATCAGTGTGATTCTTAATTCCTGCTCGCTGGTTGCTGAATGTCAGAGAAACAGGCCACTCAGAATTGCAGTAGAGAGATACAGTCAAAACAAAAACCTTCTGCAACCATTTAATGATTCCAGTGAGCTCTAGGTCACAGTCATAGACCTTCCTTGGATGTCAGACATTTTTCTTTCAATCTTCCTATAATTTTTTTAAAGACAAATGTCAGCAAGGGGAGAAAAACACACATTTACTTAGGACCATGAGGACACTTACGATCACGATCATTGACTTAAAAGAAATTTATGGATATACTTAGTGGCAAAAGCTTCTATGAGTCATCATCTTACTTCATAAGCTGGAAACATGTTTAAGATATGACATACCTACAATCAGTGCCTTGTGATCAATGAGAATTTAAGAATTTCCAAACCCTCTGGTGTCTTAGCTCTTGCATGATTAACCATAAGTTTACAAGAGAAATTTTTTATGATTGTGCAGATTCTTCTGTCTTCTAGCATACTATAAGAAATATATAAGGAAGTATACATATAATTAAATAAACAACACTGTAGTTCTAAAAGCCTTCCACTTAAATACTCTGCAGAAGTGCTTCTATGCTAGTCAAAAGAACATGCTTCCTTTTTGAAATTTTTTATAATTACTAGGCATGAAAATGTTTATGATCTCAGAAACTGATGCTTCATTTAAAAGGTCTGCACATTTTCTTTTTCCAAATCAAAACTGTTGCGTTCTTTAAAATGCTCTAATGCAATAACATGTATTATGCTGGGATACACTTGAAAACTGATTTCAGTAAGCCAGAAAATTAATACAATGATCTAAATCTTTAGTTACTTTATCTTGAAGTCTTTCATCTGTCTATTTTTAATATCTTCTCTATAAGTTCACTGTGGGATAAACAAATAAGCAAAGTGCAGCTACAATTCATGTGCCTCAAAAAAGCTCTCAAAACCAGGAGATTACTTGATCTCATTTCAGGAAATTACCTGATGATTTCTGGATTATTAGAACTAGAATATTTATTCTCAAATGTTCATCGTATATATAAAAAATAATAATGGGCAAATAATATGAAAAATATGAAGTAATCAGTACTAAAATATACTGTAATTATCACAAGGAAGTATTTCTTCATTGAATCCTATTGATAAATAACATTGCCAGGAAGTGGTCAACTTTTGCATAGAAAAAGCAATACTATGATAAAACTTTGACATACTAATTGAAGTCTTCAGCTTCACAGTAATAGTTGAACATAAAAAGATATGCATATATACTTAATGTTTATTATCCTAAGAATTCCAAAGACAAGTTTCTACAGAGAACTGACATCTGTAATAAGAATTAAACTAGATAGATTTTTTTGTTAAAATTTTAAACTGTGATATTTCAGCAGGCAAAGGAATAAAAACTAAGATAGCACTGATCTCCATCTTTTTCCTGGAACTTAAAGGAAAAGACACTGAAATGAAACCTATGCTACCTGTAAATACAAAAAGTGTCATAATTCTGCAAGAAAATGCACGGGAAATCTGCCCTTTACCTTAACAAAAAATGTCATGATATTTGCAGGTTGGAGAAAATAACCTCTTTGACAAAAGCTATTTGACACATTGCTAAAACATGCAGTCTTAATGTTACTTGCAGTGCCATTTCAGTCTGAAGCCATTATTAAACTCAGGACTGTGCAACCTAAAGCACTGACTTTCTGGAAAGAATGATTCAGTGATGACAATGATGGCACAAACATCACAAATGCACTCACCTTCTAACCAGCAGTCACCTGGTGATAGCTTTTAAAGGATTCATCTGTCTTCCAAAACATTCAGTGCAGATTTTTTTTTAATCCTTTCTGTGACATGAAAAGAAAATCCTTAGGAAAAATTCCTCTGGCCTAAAATAAGAAGTCTTAATGAGAATATTGTCAGTGTTTGGAGAAGAGTTACAACTCTAGTGTGATAAAAACTGATAGTCTATAACTCCTCTTACAGTCAAACCCATAAAATGGAATACAGCTATGGATACCTCTTCTGTACCTATGTCAAACTGTTCACCTCTACTTCAATCAAGAGCTATTTACATGTGGGCAAAAACTATTCTCTCACATGTAAAATGCTGCTGTTACATGGTGCAAAGTTCATTAGATTCTTCTTAAGTCTGAAAAGGAATTAATTTCAAGAATTATAAAATATTGGGGCTACACAAATATGTGAAAAATTCAGATTTTTGTTGGAAGTAATTGGTATACATGTGCTGTGTTCTGTACTGTAAATGAATATTGAACAGGAGTAGATCCAAGATAGACTCTTACAGAGCTCTGTTCAACACACCTCTTCTGAAGCTGTGAAGATAAATTTGAGTTCTGTAGCTGAGAAGAGGAAGATTTAAAAGAGAAAACACATACTTATCAGATAAGGAATCTGCCTCGCAGCCTCTAGATCTGACATATTGAAAGATGGAAAGCAACTTGAATTAGGACACACTTTGTTCCCAAAGAGACAGTGCAAATTACAGGATTTAGCAAGGCTGCATCAAATCTACCTACAGGCTTCACTGAAATGCCAGATATGGTTAATACAGTGTGTCATAAACATACTGCATGCTATTCTGCTTCAGACAAATAAACTATAAATCATTCCTCTGTCATTACGCATTCTTACTGCCTACAAGCTCCAAAAGCAAAACTCTGTACATGTCAAATCTGCTTTTTGGTTGGCAGTCAGGGAGCAAAAACTGCAGTGCATGAGTCGAGCTAAAGTCGGATTAGGTCATGGTGTCATACCCACAGGAGTAGTGGAGACAAGGTCTGACCACATGAAAAGGAAAGACTGCGACTCAGATTTAGTGGCCTGGAATAAGGTGCCAGAGAGACATCCTTTGCAGACAAAGTATTACTTCAGTGTGCAGCAGGTGTAAAATTATTTCAAATCAAAATGACAGTGTTCTGCTTTTACTGACTCCTATGTATGGCAGCTCTGCCCTGGTAATGTGCTAAGAATAATATAGTAGTATAAAGAGAAGAAGGAATAACTGTGGGGTAGGAAAGAAAAAACATTCATCTGGCAGGCAGTGGTGGTAAAAATGGAGATAGAAGGGGAAGAGTTGGTTGGTTATATACATAAGCATCCAGGGTGCAAGAAGTGTAGATAAGGATCAGATATGGCTATGTAGGGAAGAAAAAAGAGAGCAGCAAGGATGAGTATCATACATACATGAGCCATATGCAGAAATAATAATTTAGAAGTACTGGATATTGCAGAAAATTAGTCATATTATTGTTATTTTTCTAGGAAAAAAACTACATCAGTAGTAGTGGAAACATTTTATTTTTGAGATTAGATCTCTTCACTGCAGCAATGTATCACAAAATAAGAAACCCCACTTCAGGAGGACCTTGACATTTCCAGGTACACAGAGAGACTGCACCACAGTAGTAGTTTTTTAATATATCAGAAAGAATAATAAAGTATTCTGCTATGTGAATATTGCTTTCTCCTTATAAACATGTGTCTTGAGTACAGCAAAGAAATATATGCAGCAATTTTAACAGGAGTGGAGGAGTAATCACACACCATCAATGTCATCTTCTAGGGACTATCAGTAGATTAATTATATCTAAATACAATGCTGATTAGAAATTCTGGGTTTCAGGTTAATAACTTCTCCAAACTAAGAATTTAGCAGTAATCAATAACAGCCTAATGAAAAAACAGCATTCTACTTTTGATAGTCAAAAGGGTTGAAAACTCAGACCTCATTTGAAGTCTCAGCACGAGCCAAAGACAGGTCTGATACATCCTCACCACAAACAGTGCTACAGTTCTGCTTCAAGTGTTCCAACATTTTATGAAGCCTGCTTCATGCCACTGGAGTGATATTTTAGCTTCATATATTCTGCTAAGAATATTCAACCTTAAGAGCTTAGTGGACTTAGTATATATTAAGTTAATTGTAAAAATACATTTTACATGACCTTTCTAAGGTTATCTACTGTTCTCCCCAGCAACTGTTCCAAACAAACTTAAAATTTACATATATCCTAATGTTGTTGGCCTGCTATCCTAACTAGATTAAAAAGGAATAGCAGACTACTGTCCCTGTGAAACTATAGCAATTCTAAGACTAAGTTCTATACTAGGCTTATTTTCAATGTCACATTTGCCCAGCTGAGATACAGAGTAATTTTAACTACATTTTCTTATCCCATTGAAATGAAATAAGCTTTTTTAAAAAGTCATATTTCCACTGGTTTTAATGGTTTTCTTAATGCTATCCAGAGCTATTTTCTTTCTTCCTCTAATATAATTTTAAAAAACATGTTCCTAGACAATCTGAACAAAGATAAATTGTGAACTGATTACTCACCAAGTCTGTCATTTCTTAAGTTAAATATTAGATCTGCACTACTCTTTCTGCAGAGAAAGAGAATGGGAAGAAAGACATATGTGATTATATGCCTAAGCAATAAAAAACTTATTTAAATGAAAAATAGTTAAAACAAGCAACAAATGAGAAAAAAGTGAATGTAGGTATTTTACTGAAAAGAGTAATTTAACTGTCTAGAATTGGTAGAAAAGCTATGGAGAAATTCAGACCCTGATGCACAAAAGTGTGTAACTCCCTTAAATGAAAAATTCTTATAACATATTCTTATAATAAAGAAATTTCTTATAAAATATTCCTATAATAAAGAAATATTCTTAATTTATTACTTCGTTAGTTAATCCCCTTAAAGACTAAAGTTTTTGCTTGATAGAGAGAAATAAAAATCATTCCCTGATTTTCATATAGAACCACTGTTTTCTTGCTTTCTGTGAATCTAACATCATTTACTTCAAAGACCTAATAATGAATTTACCATGCTTTGATGTTAACATATGGCAGTGAAACCTATAGGAAAGTAAATAGGGGTAAAATCAGCATCACACAAACTTCTCAGAAAAAATGTTAATATATTCCAAATCTCCCAAAACATTAAAATCAGTCTCACTTTCCCATGCCAGTTAATGCCAAAGATATTCAACCATTTGTAATTGAACTGTCAGTGACATTGAACAGATTATCTTTTAAAAAGGTAAGCAGTATGCCAAGACAATTTTTTGCAAGGTTTGAGATTCAGAAAGGATCTTTTTCAAGAATGTCTTATCGACACCAAACTAAGGAGTAGAAGCTCCATCCATGTGAAACATTCTTCAATATGCAGAATTAGTGATCTGAAAAGTCAGTAAAATTCAATATATATCCATATTCATTTTCAAACTTGATGACACAAAAAGTAAAGTAGTTTATCAGAGTAACCTTCCACATATACATCAGGAGATCATATCAATCTCTACACATATGACAGAACTTAACTTACATACTTCCCAATGCCTTCCTCCTAATACTTCAACACAGGACCACACACTGAGTAGCAGTTACCTACAATATTGTGAACTTCTTCCAGTCAAAAGCTCATGTCTGCTACTCCTTTGAATTTTCTTTTCCTTCTGTCACTCTTTGCCAAGGGTTTTACAAAGACCATAGGGCAATAAGCAGTAGACACTTTTGCTTTCTTCTGTCATTTTAAGAAAGAAAAATTGATTCTGATATTCAAAAAAAAAAAATCAGCACCGTCCTCCCTCAAGCTGTCCATACCAGAAAGCTTCTTAATCC
Source organism: Heliangelus exortis (assembly GCF_036169615.1). NCBI lineage: Eukaryota > Metazoa > Chordata > Aves > Apodiformes > Trochilidae > Heliangelus > Heliangelus exortis. The sequence goes on along the minus strand of NC_092423.1, from coordinate 134,132,560 downwards.
CTCTTGGGCAGCCTTACCACACCTCTCTTATCTCTCTCCTGCATTCAGGTTCCTTCAATAGAAGAGAGCAGAGGGAACAGCTTACAAACCAGCTGTTGTTTTACTGAATGAGCACCAGCTTGTTGAACAGTAAAAGAATAAAAATCAATCTATTCCCACAAGAAATGTATCTCGAGATTGTTGCTTTGAAATATGTGTAATCTACAGGAATTTTGTGGGAGCTGGTCAAGCCCTACAAAATCCTCTCAACAACTTTCTACAAGCTTTTTATACTTTTAGATCTAAATTTTTTCTATACGATGCTGTACTTCTCCTGTGTGATGTACTCAAATTGCTTTCAAACCAGCTTCTCATCTGGGCAATGTCCATAAACTGCTGATATGAGCAGTCTGAGAGCAACACATAGTACAGACACCCTGAGAAATACTTCCCTTTAAAAACTGCTTTCATAAAATGTATGTGTGCATTTGGATTGTTTTGAAACCTACTGAGTACAGAGGAAAACAGTTACTCTGTGTGATCCAAATTTAGGGGAGTTTTAGCAATGATTATGTCACAATTTTGAAGTTGAAATCTGTGCACTTTTTGATACTATACATTATTCTTAAAAAAAAAAATAATAAAAAAAAAAATTAACCCCTCAGACAAACAAAGCCAAAAGATCCCAGAGAAATAGTTGATACAGCTTTTTAATACAATACCTTAAATAAAGTGGTAAATATTCCTTACTTTGATACAGGCTGATTGTTTTGTGATTTGGTTTTTTTTCACATAGAGAATTTGTCTGGTGAATCAGCATGAACTTCTCCCACAAGAAGCAATTAGGCCTCTGTTTTTCTTGAGCAATGCATTCTTACTTCCTTAATGAACAATGTTTGCTCTGACTTTGATATTAGTTGATTGATATTAATACAGGAATACAAAGTTAATGTGTGTTGATTAATTTTTGTATTACTCATGATAATTTTATGAATATTCATTTTGTTTCAAACAAACAATGACTTTAAAAATTTAAAAGCTTCATTGTCGAGTCTCTTAGGAAAAGTTTCTGAAAATAAGATTATTACAAATTTCAACTTAAATTGTAACCTACCTACACATTATTCCTATATATATTTATTGCCATAAAATTTTCATAGACCTTTACTCAACAGTTTAATCCGAATTACTATCCAAACACTTCTTGGATTGTCGCCCATGCAATTGTCCTGCTTACTGGTGCAAAACAGAAAGTAAAGGCTCTCCATCTGCTCAGATTAAAAAAATGATCAAACATCAAGTTATATCAAGTGGATAAACTCATAAGAAATACCAACATCTAAGCAGGAACAAACGACTTTAACAGAATAATAAAAAGCTATCTTGTTACATCCAAAATCTCATTATGGTCAAAAGGAGAACATACTTTATATACTGAGCCAAGAGTCTGAGTAATTACATCCTTCACAGGCTAATCCATTTTGGATGAAATAAAAGAGGAGGGGGGAATAATAGAACAAATCTCCTTAGTATTTGGCTGTGTTAGACCACTAGGGAAGACATAATCTGGGATCTCTACTGAGAATTCTGTGTAACAGGAGTCTGGACTTGAGTCTGCATTTCCTTAATCAATGCCACAAGACCTGACCCGTTTGAGAACATTGCCTCTCCATTTTCCTTCATAAAATACTGGGACAATCTTTTCTTATTATTTATTTCAAATTCTATTCATATATGATTAATTACAAAACTGATTACCTCTCATGAACTACACAACTCCATGAAATCAAAATACGCTATTATAAATTAAACATGAAAAATGTTTCCTTATTAATTGCAAAAGTAAATGCATGAGAACAACAGATGAGACTCCCAACCAAAAAGGAAAGAGTACTTCTAAAATGGGTGTGCTTTTATAGCGATACTGAAAATGCACATTACCTAAGTGACTGGAACACGTTAGGAGTAATGAACCTTTGGAAATTTATCACAGTACAAATAATCAGGTTCTACATTATATTCCTGTGCTCCTCCCTTCCCAGAACTGGGCTTCCATTGCTGTAATGAAACTTTTCTATTAAATTTTTACAAGGAAATTACTATCATTGATCACCCTAATATAAAAGTGGAAGTAAAAGCACAGCCTTAGAGATTAATACCCCTGCCTTCCCTTTTCTGAATAAGTATTTTAATAACTTTAGCATATAACTCATTTTCAGAATGAATACTTTATTCCTCTGGTAATATTTCATTTATGTTTTCCTCTTCTCTGATGTTGTTAAGTATTTCTTAATCTGTAAGGGAAGTTTTCCAGCTTTAAGTATTTTAAAATAAGGGTGCAGTAGTAAATTCTGATCTGAAATTAAAGAAAATTTCAGTTCCTCTTGCCATTAATAACATAATTTTGAAATTGCTGCATATCAACAACAGTTAAACTTTACTATGAAAATAGTGCTGTTTATTTTAATGATCAACTAGCAACCATGAAATTCACTGTGCTATAACAGTGTAATCTGATGATAAACTCAAATAATTAATATTTTCTTCCTTTCTCACATGTAAGATTGAGCCTAAAAAAAACCCCAAACAACATAAAAAAACAAACAAACCCCAAAAATAAAACTGATTTGATCTTTATTAAAGGGAAATATACATCATTGCAGTATTTTATAAACTGAACATATTCCTTTTTATGTGAAACCATTTAATACTCAGTCTATTATAGTGAATATTTACATTGCATGTTAACTGTACTTGGGAGACAGGTATTCAAGCAGCTGGTATGATAACACATAGAGTGCACTGAAAACAGAGATTTTTGAAGTGCTGTTGCACATTGTGTGAAACCCCACTGGAGGTATTCAAATACATCTTTTTAAACTCTTCTACCATACTAGATCAGAACCAAATGTTCTGTATCTTTATTTAGGAGTTGCTACGTATTTTGGGCCTCTTTTTCTTTTTCTTTTTCTTTTTCTTTTTCTTTTTCTTTTTCTTTTTCTCTTTCTCTTTCTTTTTCTTCTTCTTTTTCTTTCTTTTTCTCTTTCTTTTTCTTTTTCTTTTTCTTTTTCTTTTTCTTTTTCTTTTTCTTTTTCTTTTTCTTTTTCTTTTTCTTTTTCTTTTTCTTTTTCTTTTTCTTTTTCTCTTTCTTTTTCTTTTTCTCTTTCTTTTTCTCTTTCTTTTTCTTTTTCTCTTTCTTTTTCTTTCTTTTTCTTTTTCTCTTTCTTTTTCTTTTTCTCTTTCTTTTTCTCTTTCTTTCTCTTTCTCTTTCTTTTCCTTTTTCTTTTTCTCTTTCTTTTTCTTTTTGCCTTTCTTTTTCTTTTTCTTTCTCTTTCTTTTTCTTTTTCTTTTTCTTTTTCTTTTTCTTTTTCTTTTTCTTTTTCTTTTTCTTTTTCTTTTTCTTTTCTTTTTCTTTTTCTTTTTCTTTTTCTTTTTCTTTTTCTTTTTCTTTTTCTTTTTCTTTTTCTTTTTCTTTTCTTTTTCTTTTTCTCTTTCTTTTTCTTTTTCTTTTTCTTTTTCTCTTTCTTTTTCTTTTTCTTTTCTTTTTCTTTTTCTTTTTCTTTTTCTTTTTTCTTTTTCTTTTTCTTTTTCTTTTTCTTTTCTTTTTCTCTTTCTTTTCTTTTCTCTTTTTCTTTTTCTTTTTCTTTTCTTTTTCTTTTCTTTTTCTTTTTCTTTTTCTTTTTCTTTTTCTTTTCTTTTTCTTTCTTTTCTTTTTCTTTTCTCTTTTCTTTTTCTCTTTTCTTTTTCTTTTTCTTTTTTCTTTCTTTTCTTTTTCTTTTTCTTTTTCTTTTCTTTTTCTTTTTCTTTTCTTTTCTTTTTCTCTTTCTTTTTCTTTTTCTCTTTCTTTTTCTTTTTCCTTTTTCTTTTTCTTTTTCTCCAACTAGAACAGGTTGCTCAAAGCCCCATTGAGAAAAGAAAAAGAAAAGAAAAAGAAGAGGAAAGAGAAAAAGAGAAAGAGCAACAGAGGAAGAGAAAGTAAAAGAGAAATAGGAAGAGAAAACCAAATCCAAAAAAACCACCAAACTTAAAATAAAGCATTTAGGACCTTCATAATAACTTTATTTGATGTATGTGTGAATCTCGGTGAGCTATGGAAATCACCATTTCCTAAACACTATAGATACCTTTTTTTTTTTTTTTTCCAGCTTCTGACCTAATACCTGCAAATTAAGAGTAAAGGGAATAAAGATTTTTTTAATTTAATTTTAGCTGAAAATAAACATCAGAATATAATGAGGTTACTTGGAAAAATTATGCCACAATACCCACTTTATTCTCAGAATAATATTGCCTTGCTGCACAGAAAATGCGTAGACTTCTTTCTCAGACCAGCCCAACAGAAATTCAGTGGAGCTAATCCAGAACACAAAGAAAGGATAAAGTCCCCAAAGTATGAATATGTAAATATGCTAGATTTTTCTTTGGTAATCAAACTTGTGGTTTCTTCCTTTTCCCAGTTCCCCTTCTTGGGTGGGGTCAGTTGATAGAATAACTCTCTAAATGCAATCTTTATCCTAATGTGAAGGGTAAGTGTCCTAGAGATTTCTAAAAAGAGAAAAAAATTAAGGATGTACCTTTTTTTAAATGTCACATTACAACATGATTGGCTAGGAATTCTATTCAATAGACAGAAATATGGTGTGCAGTATCACTAGAAGAAATTCTGTTTGGAAAGCCATATCACATCCATGGATTTCTATAAATACTGCCTAGGAATACAACCTATGTCATCATAACTACAAATACATCACTGTGATTGTGTCAGTTTTGCTTCTGAGGCAGTTCTACCAAGTGTTTTTACCCTTTAACTCATATACAGCTCATCGTTTCTCCTGTCCAGCTCCAATAATAGAAAAATTTTAATTCACTTGGGTAGTTTCTCTTTTATGGATGTGGACATTTAGTTATAACACTGATTAATCACTGATATTGTAAACAAGATTTATCAGAAGCACACATTGTAAAATTACATGAAATATGTTCAACTTCACAGCTAGGCATTAATTGCTATAATAGATTTTGAGACCTCAGTGGGTCATTTGGAGAAAAGTTATTAAATCTTTCCTAGCTGATCTTGGAGTTATCAAAAGAATGACATTAATTATTAACAAGATTTATTAAAGAAAACTATGAAGACGTTCAGGTAATGATTAATATTGCTGCTTAGATGACAGCACTAAAGTACTCAGGTGAAATTTGATACCAAAAAAAAGCACGACAGTGCCAAGTCAGCATGGATTCCCACACGTGCTGGGCTACATAGAGCAATGCAATAGAGTACCAAGGGTCAACAGAGAGAGACTACCCTTGTTCCTGAGTCCAATGTCATCTGTCTTACAAACCAAGCAAATGATGCATCCACATCTAGCTTAACTGCTGAGGACTGGAGAATTTATAAGTCAAAACTCAAACTTCTGAAGGTGAATTGTACCCCAGAGTACTTTCAAGGATGAACAGAGTAAATATGTTAGGAAATGTCTGATGAAATTTGTTACCTGAAGAGTAATTGTAATAAGACCTTGCACTCATGAAGTCATAACAGAGAGCTAATGTGTAAGAAAAATTCTTAGAAGACCAAGAGAAAGGGCACTTCTTCCTTTAATCAGACAAAGCTACGTGTACCACAGATTGAAGGAAGAATCCCAGGCACATCACTCTGGGGTGGTTCCAGAGCAGTGATAACAGTGAAGACTGCAACTCATTTTGTACTGGTTCTGGGGTACTTGTAGGAAGATTGCCAGGACCAGTATAAGAAGTATTAAATAGCATAGATGCAGAAGTTTCAATTTTAACAGACATAATAAGCATCAAATTCTTGTCATCACATTCTTTTAGGTTGCACTTTCATAAATATTACTAAAATCACCTTTAGTATTAAAATCACCTTTTTTTAATATCTTTTTCAGTGATTCTTTAAGCAACCTTAAGACATTACACTCCTGTCTGTGACTACAGTGTAAATTAGAAGTCATTGCCCTGTTGAAGTATATGAAGCTATATGAAAAATAAACTCATGGTAACTGTCTTATTCAATGGAAATTTTGCACTTACTGGACAATTACATAATACAAAGCATACACTCATAAAGTAAAGAATCAAGCCAAAGGGCTAGGTTGTACTTGTCTGCTAGGTTTTTATTTATTTGCTTCACACATCATGCCATTCAAAGACATCAACAATGTCATGCATGTTTTTTCCAGCTCTTTAATGAGTCTGCAGATTCCACAAAACTGGGAGGAACATTCAGTGTGCTTGAAGACAGCCCTGCCACTCAGAGGGACCTTGACAGATGGATGAAAGGGTCAAAAGGAACCTTGTGAAAAACAAGGATAAATACAAAATCCTGTAGCTGGGAAAGAAGAGCCCCTGGCAGCAGTACAGAATGGGCTGGGACTGACTGGCTGAGGAGTAACTCTACATAAAAAGACCCTTGTGTCCCTGGTGCACAGCAGGATAGGCACAAACCAGAAGTGTGCCCTGGCAGTAAACAATGCCAACAACATCTGAGGCTCTATGAACAAGACCACTGGTCACTGAAAGGACAGCAGAAGCAACACAATTTCTGGGATAGAAGTGTCAAATGTAAATTTATTTGTTTTACATTTTTTATATATTAACATAATTACTTGAAATACCATTTTCCACAGGCAGCTCACCCTTGTGGTTAAAATATTTTACCCTTTACTAACAACTTTTCCTTGATGAAAGAGGTTGTGATGATATTTTAGACTCAGCAGGCAAATAATAGCTGCCTCCAGATAATCGAAACAAATTTTAAATGATTGCACATCTTTTCTTCAATGTAAAGCAAAATCTCCTGCTAACATGCAGCTCCAATGAAAGGCCTTTCAGAGCACCAGGTTGTATAGTCTTCAGATTACAAGAAGACATGGCCAGATGGCTATAAGGAACATGTATTATTGAGAAGGAATGCACCAAACAGAAAATCTTCAGAAATTTGGCTTTAAGTCTCTCTGACTCTCAAACAAAATCGAAACTCTATTTGCAGATTAAAAATGTGTCACAAATTTTAACAGAAAGGTCTCCTATTTAACTGTTATTAAGACAACACAAGGCTACATGATATTTTGACTGTCTCATTAATTTTTTAAATTTAGCAAGACAGAAAGCTAAGTACAATACACCAGAGAAATACAATTTTTGTATTATCTGCAAAATCTTAAGAAATAGTTTTAACATCACATAAGAACATGCTAGCAAAAAAAAGACCCAAAGTCTCTCATCCTAACTTAAAGAACTCATGAACAGATGAAAAGATGAAGGAGAAAAAAGTTAATGACTTTTAAAGCTTCTCAGTTTTAGGTTTAGCTCAGCATCTTCAGATGTGTAATCTGCATTAGAACAGCCTCACAGATGGTGTATCTATTCCTCCAATGCAGGTTCTTCACAACTGATTTCACACTGATATTGGCTGTCTACACAGGTGTGTAGGCATCTGGTAATATATATTCAGATAATATTTTAGAACTAGTACTTAACTTTAAAGCTGAATGAACTTTTTTCTCTGACTCAGTAATAATTGAAAAAAATGCAGTTTTGTATAAATCAAATGTGATTTGAATTGATGATTAGTTTTCACTGAAATGGATGTTAAAATTAAAAAAAAATAAAACTCTTTTTTTAATTATGTTCAGAACTCTTCTATAGGTGATATTGAAGAGTTAGAGCTATAGAATATAGAAATAAAAGGGGGGCAGTGCTTTGGGTTTTCTCCCAAATAGAAATAACTTTTTTTTTGAGGGATGATTATTTACCTTATCTTTGCAATACAGGATACAATAAATGTAAAAAATAAGGAACTAGTTTCTGGCATTTTGATAACCACCTGGCTCAAGAATTCTGGCAAAGGACAAGTACTGCAGGTTCTTACCCTTCAAACAAACAAGGAATAACAAAAGACTTTCTTATAACTGGCAAAAGTGATCTAAACACATAACTATCAAATTACTGAATTTCCATCTAGCCTCTTTGCAAGTCCAGAGATGTATCCCTAGCCCTTCATAATTTTTACATTCATTTTGATAAAAATTTAAGAATTTACAATGGGAAGTAACACAAAATACTGGGAGTAATTGAGCTGTTTGTTTGATCTTCCCTTTATGGGTCACAAAATAAAATTATAATTGCTATTATTTTATATAATTTTTCATCTTCATTAATCTCTGCTAATAATGCAGTTTTATTGTTCATTAATGTGTTGAGATGTCAGCCTGTAACACTTTTTTAATTAGATGTTAAATACAATTGACAACATTTTTAATGAAATGCTTTGATATACCTGAACGGAAACCTTTCATCCTGGGAGGGACTTAGCTTCGACATAACATGAAAAATTGTGTCAGGAATCTGTCACCCTGATCCAGTAGCTCAGCAGGTCCTTGTACAGAATATCCAAAAGTTTTTTTGCTTATTATGCCCTTTGAAGGATATCAGTTGACTGGGGTGTAATCTGTCCATAAAACATCCCTTAGACAGGAGTGATAAACTGATGCACTTCAGATGTAACTCTTACTGTTAATTTTAATTCATAAATTATTGAAAGTTTATGGGTAGAAATTTTGGAGAGTGATTAATGGTTTTCCTATTTAATGCATTCATGCAACCATAAAACTGTGATTCCTTCTAAAGTTCAGAAATTTTCTCTTACAAAAGTCTAGAACTAAAAAATGCAAATATGGACATGGAAATAATAGATGGAAAACAATATGAAAAAAATGGGCAAAAAATTTCACTTATTTTAAAAAAATATTCTGAAAATCAGGGTTGGATGGAGACAGAAGTATGGGGTGTGGCGGGGTGTGTTATTCAAAAGTATTTGTATGTATCACATGGGCATTACTTCATGTATTCCAGAACTGCTCTGCTGCCTGAGGAAAAGGCACTAGTCAGGACATATTTTGATTAGAAACATGCAATTCACAGACATATAAGGTGGTCAGAAATTTTCCTGACACCAAAATACGATTTGATCATAAATGTTACCCTGAAGACATGAAGCCTGTCACCTCTAGAGAAAAAAAAATTATCTTGGGTTATACAAGGTAGCTAAGAGTTACTTCGCATATCAGATTACAGTGTTTTAGAAAAAGAAATTTTAAGGACTTGTACTTTCCTATAGTGCAGGTTATAGTGAATGTGAGTTGCTAGAATTTAAGCAGTCCCCAAGCACGACAGAGGAGTTTGATTTAGGGGTGTAGGAGAACTGAAAACTTTTAAGCTTGATACATTTACAGGCTTGACATTTGTTGTCTAGCATAGGTGTGTTCCACAACTGTATGAAAAAGTTTCTATCACGAACCAGTTATTTCACTGAGTGGAATATAATAAAGTGGGCTTCCCTAGGAAATGCCTGTTAGTTAAAAGGATGAAGAAATGCATCATCCTTTAAGCAAACTGCTCTCTCTCTTTCCTGATTCTTCATGAACAATTTGATCAATCAGCTACCTCAAGAGTCATAATGGAAAGTAAGATTTCTTGAGCACTGCAGGAATTGTATAATGATGATCTTCACTAAGGTCAGTAAATGAACTGATAAACATTTTTTCTCCACTACAGTTATGTGTGAGGTCATGTACAATGAAAAAAATAAAGCAACAAGGTAGGTGAACCCTTTTGGGCTTGCTCTGAATGGTTTCATCTGGTAAAAGTGTTCCCATTTGTTTCTCTTCTCACTGTAAGCCTTGAAATATAACACTGCACTGCACTAATTTGCTAATGTCTAGCACTATTCCAGAACATTTTGTTGATTAACCCTAGTTCTTGGCACAAAGTTCAATATGTTCCTGATTAATTCAGTCCAATTCAGCTCCTCTCTTTTTTTAACATTACTAATTAGTGGGCAAAGCAAAACTTTGCACTCCCACAGTAAGTTCTCTTGGCTATGATATAAAATTGACAATTGGATTTATGTTATTAATGCAGTCTGGACAATCATTAACTGACTACCACTTAAAATATTTTAACCATTCTAAGTTATTTTTCCTTTTCAATGTCTCAGTACTACTTTTCAGTCACTAACAGCAGCATTTGTATATTTTCATATCTTTTATCTGTTGTGAGTTGCAGCAGTCTTGACAAAATCTCAGAAATGTCGATAGCAAATCAGACATTTGAATAGACAAACTAATAACATTTTTAAAAATAAATAAAGTTTCCAGTAGTAATTATATAGAATTGAGGTTCTTAAAATAATTACTTCAGTATGAAAATATCCTGCTTTGTATAATACAGGATGTACCTAAGTAGATGGATGCCTCCCTCTTGGAGCTACTGCTCCCTGGATTTTCAACTATGCCCTGACTCAGAAGCTCTCCTGTCCAAGCTGCCTGATGATTATCTGCTTTCTCAACTTCACTAGATCCAGAGGAATACAGGCATTTCTCAGAAAATGCTCAATTAATTCTCTCATAAATACAGTTATGACTACTATCTATTCTGAAATGACTGAGGAGAGAGCAGTTGCCATTCATCTTTCTGAAGTGGTAACCTAGTGATTGTAAGACTTTCCTATGAAATACCGCAGGGATCTCCAACCCCTCCTATATCTATATTTCCAAAACACACATTTTTCAAATAATTGAAAGTAAGGAAACAGAGTAAGAAAAAAACATCCTTCAAATCTTAGTGCCCTCATGAAGCCTGGGTGAAATGTCATGAAACTGAGGTGAAATAGAGGAGAAAAAGATGAGAAAGAAAATCCACTTCCCTGCTTTGTTTCTGCATGTCATCCAAAGACTGTTCCAATGAAACTGGAGAGTTAAGCCTATGAGCTGTGACCCATGAAACATTAGAATGAAGAGTTAATTGGCTCTACCAACCTACTGCTGCCCTGTAAAGTTTAACTTCTGCAAAACTGAGACTCAAAAGCAGACTACAAGCCCAGCATAGTTTAAATCCTTTGAGATCAGGACTTGCATCTTGTTGGCAATATATGTGGATTTTAACTTTATGTTGAATGAAACTCCTCCCTGCAGAGGGTTCATACCAATAGGCCATTATATCACAAGTAACAACTTTACTGCCTGCTTTAAAAGAAAAGATTCCTGCCCTGAAGTACACATCTCAGGAGAGGCTTCTGGGGTCTCAGTGTCAAAGATATAGAGCCCTCCAGCACATGACCATGCTCTTGAGAGAGGTAGCTGTTGCAGAAGTATGAAACCAACAAACTGTGTCATTGTAAAATCATTTTAATGGTGTTAGAAAAAGATAGACCGGGCAAATTGAACAAGGATCTTATAAACACTTCAGCAGACAACTTATTTACAGGTTCAAGATAGCAGTTGGGAACTAATACAACACAGTGTTAATTAAACCTAAGTTTAAAATTATGAATAAAAACATGCATAACATTCATCTATGATGCAAGGACAGTCAGTCCCAGGGGAATTACTTTGAACAGTGTTCTGATTGAAAAGGAGGATTTATGGTTACAGACACACTGCTCCAAGGGGAATCACTCAAATTGGGTCACCAGTGGGGCCCCCACAGATAACCTAGGTTGGATACTAACTGTGGTCATATCCACAGTTGGATATGGCCAACTATTGGCTGAGGGGTCTTCTAGGTGAGATTTTTGGCTGAGGTGGTTTTTGGTAGGCTCAGGTATCTGAAACTCATGGTGAGGGATCTCTGTATACATAACCAACAGCAAGGGATTACTTCCAAGCCATCCACCAGGTCTACTGTATCTTGGTGTCAGCCCCTCTGGGAGGAGGGAGGGTGTGCTCCTGCCCCAGTGGCAGAAAGCGTTTGTTGTTTGTGGGATTTTCAGAGAATGGTTGAAAAGTAGTACACTGTCACCTCCTCCCAAATGTGCTATCTTACTGAAAGCAAGAAAAAAGTAGTTTATCAGTAAAAAAAGGAAAGAAATCTCATACAGAAAAAACATACATGGTGTTTTTTTACCTCCAGTTCTTAAACTGCATCAGTAATAATTATATATTGACATATAAATTAATGGTGCAGTAATATTTAAAATGGGAAGGTATTGCCAGGTTGCAGGCACATGATTTGTCCACTTACCAGGCAGTGGATGGGGTTAAGCTGATTCAGCAGGATGTAGAAGATACCTGGATGTGACAGGTAGCAGTGACAAACAGCACCATGAAGGGAATCTGGATCTCATGGGTATGCAAGGGGAGTAATGTGGGAAAGGGCCAAGCCTCACAGTCCCCTCAGAGAGTGTAATGACCCAAGGCCAGCAGCAGTAGGGTAACTATAACACTGTGCACTGCCAAGGTCACCCACTTAGCAGTGTTGGAAAAATAAAATTTGAGATTCTGCAAATATGGAATCAAGGGGAGCGTGTTTTATGCTCATGGGACAGAGAGGACCAGATACACAACTTCCCTGGGAATCCTGTTCCAGTGTCTCACCACCCTCACACTAAAGAATTTCTTCCTAATCTCCAATCTAAATCTACCCTCTTCCATTTTAAAACCATTACCCCATGCCCTATCACTACACACACTTGTGAAAAGTCCCTTCCCACCTTCCCTGTAGGCCCCTTCGGGTACTGGAGGTTCACTATGAGGTCTTCCCAGACTGTTCTCTTCTCCAGGCTGAACAACCCCATCTCTCTCAGTCTGTCTTCATATGAGGGATGCTTCAGCCCTCTGACCATATTAGTGTTCCTCCTCTGGACTTGTTCCAAGAGCTCCACGTCCTTCCAGAACTGGATGCAGGGCTCCAGGTGGGGTCTCACAAGAGCAGAGTATAGGGGAAGAAAAAACCTTCTTGACCTTCTGGCCACCCTTCTGATGCAGCCCAGGCTACAGATGACATTTTGGGCTGCAAGCTCACATTTCTGGATCACACTGAGCTTCTCATAAACCAACACCCCCAAATCCTTCTCTGCTGGGCTGCTCTCAATCCATTCTCTGCCCATTTTTGTTTGGGATTAGTCTATAAATGTATATTTCTTTCACATCTTTTACAGTAAATTTGGAACTTCAATGCCCATAAAATACAGAGCTACATCTAAGTCACTATTTAAATCTTCAGGTGGTCTTTTAGATTCCACTCAAAAATACATGGCTGCTAACTTTTTTGGCTCACTTGTACACTTACAAATATTTGACTTTGTTAAACTACAAAATAAAGCTCTTCATCTGGTAAATAAAAACCATATTAACAATATCCCACAGAATATTACCCTCAAACTACTACATACAGAAAGAATTTCTATCCTCGGCCCTAAAAAGTGAGAAAGAACAAGCGAAGTTATAGACATTCCAGAAATACTTCTTAATATTAAGGTCAAACAGCTTTTAAAATTTTAAATTAAATATATTTTTCTATTTGTAGCACCCAGCAGAATTCTATAACTGCTTCTCACTCTCACATCCTTTTAGTATAAATCTTCAGTTCAGTAGTAATGATTCACATAAAGGGAAATTTTGTATGTACATAGAGAAACTGAAACAATACTTGACAGAGGGCTAGATTTGATAAAAATCCTGTCCTTCCTAATACCAAAGACTACTGAGGAAGTTATTAAATTTAAAGGAAATTACTGAACAAGAGAAAGTTCATATACAATGTGTTTTATTGTGATGGCAGTCTAAAAGGACCATAAAGAGAATTTACATAGGGAAAAAATTGCACATTTCACTGTGAATGTCAAGCTGTATTATTCTGAAAAATGCTACATGAATAATTAGATGAAAATGGCTCCACCTATTATGTACTATGTGGTCATTTCAGTGTATCAGTCAAGGGAAGTTAATATCAGTACCAGTTGCTGCAAGAGATTCTAAATATCTCATAGACTAATGACTCTTAAAGAAAATTTACATCTTTATAAAATAACCAGATATTAAAAGTTGATTTATTGGACCTGGACTAAAATGCAATTTCTTGTTTTATTAACTTTAAAATTAAAAAATGTATTTTCACTTGGGAACTAAATACGAGAAGGCTGCTGGGTCAGTGACTTGACATCCATATTATTGAAGACAAACTTATTGTGTAAGACTTTTTCTACATTTCTTAATCATCTTCATCTTAGAAGGTGGTTGGAATTTTGTCCTTCACTACTCTTAATAAAAACTTGTTCCAATACTTGATTGTTCTCATGGTTAGAAATTTCTAATTAACAACATAAATTTATTCATGCTCACAGCACATTTTTTTGTCTTTAGACAACTTTATCCCTTAGCTTTGATAGGTCTCTTCTTGCCTGATATTTCAGCATCTAAACAAGGAGTATTTATATTCCCTCTCCTTTTTCTACTACCTAAGTAAACAAAGACTTTTTTTTTTTTTCTTAGGAGAGGTTCTAAAATTTTATTTTCATTTTAGCTGTCCTCTGCTATAGCTGCCAGGAGATTTTATCTGTGCAATATCCCAGCAGGGTTTCAGATCAGTCCTGTGCAGTAACAGCCTCATGTGTACTGGAAATAGTTCATGGATTAAAATCTTAAATCTCATTTACTTTTCCCTGGATCATCACATATTGAAGAGGCTCATAGGCATCCTATGGTAAGTAACACAACCAAGTGTTAATGGGCTGCCTTCAGCTTGTCAGCTTAAAGCTTGTCAGTACTCAGGACTACTCTGCTTCTTCCAGTTTTCAAGGTTATCTAAGATTTTCTGTACCACAGTCTGACTCCTACTTATTGACTGTACTTTCCCTTGTTATCTAATCCAGCAGACTTCTGGGTTAACACACGGTTACTTTTAAACTTGTGTGATTAATATTAAGGAGATAATAAAAACCGGGCAAGCAAAAATCCCTTGAACATAACTTTAAAAAGTCAGGCATAACTTGCTAAAAATATGAGTACATGCAGAAGCTCTTTTATCTATACCTGGCTTGTCATCCTGTGCCACAAAAGTATTATTGCATCTCAAAAACAGTAAAGTCCCTAAATATTATTTTAAAATAAAGAAGTTCCTAAAAGAGGCTTAGTGCATGTAAAGGATTTTTTTTAAAACCTGGGTGCCCTGTCACAGATTATCACAGGATAAGTATTTTTATTTTATTTTTTAAAAAGAGAAAAGGAAAGAGAGAGAAGGAGAGGGGGAGAGAGAGAATATGAAGATCAACAGAACAAGCAAGTCTATACATTTTTAATGTGATATGGGCCAGAGAAGCTGTATAAGAGTGAAATATAAAAGTAGAAAAGCAGAATTTGCCTATTCATAGTCATACTAGAATTCCAGCATAGGTGGAGTCATTCTGTATTTTACTGTGAGAGGAATATACTTATTATTTTAACTTCCTAAAGAGATGTGATGTCAAGAATACCTTTACAAACAATACTTGCAGCTGAAAGAATGTAACCATTCAGGTGGGATTTAAATCTGGGTCTGGGGCCAGACTGAGCATTGTAAGAGTTATTCACAGCATGAGCTTGTCTGTAGTGCAGTCTGGAACACAATTTTATGCTCCAAAATCCCTCTGTAGTGCAGGGAAGGAGTCACACCTTGCAGCAGCACCTACAAGACAGCAACACGGTTGAAGGCACTTGATACAAGACACTGAGCATAGTGACTGGTCTTTGAGGCAAAAAGAGCTTTTCAAGGCTAGATACAACATTTCTATCCTCAGTCTAAAACTGCCTTGAAAGTAAACTTTTGCAACCCTCTCATTGTTCTAAGTATCTGAGAGATACTAATTCCTTTGACATACAGCATGACAGATAACAGAACTATGGATATTACTTTCATTTTCTGGATAAATACAGCATACTCTGTTAAAAATCTTGAAGTAGGCTTATGGAAGGAGTTTTTTTGCAGTAGCTGAACATGCCCAGTGGAGAAGGTTTGCTGTCTGCAGTATCTGCAAACACTAGGAGATAATTCATGCTAGGTGCAGAATAGAGAGAGACGAAAAGCTCTTTCTTAGATGAGTATAGAGTTTGTTTTGGTCAGGAAGTCATTTCTTTATGCCAGCCCCAGCCATCCTTGTTCTTCCTTTACTTACAAGAGCAGTGGGCATAACAACATTGTTCTTGTTTCAAGTACAAATACAGTGAGCTGGGACAATTAGCAATTGCACAAGCACACCTGGAACGCATGTTGCCTGGGAAATGTACCTGAGACCCCTCCTGCCCAGATCACAAGCCAACTCAGAAAGTGTCCAAGATGACCTGGCAAGAATTATGGCTAAAATAAAAAAGTGCTGACCAAAGTCAATCACCTTATGACCTGTAAATATTGATCCTAAAATGAGGCCCTTTGGAGCTTTCCAGGACTGCAGAGGATTGCTAGCCTGTATTTCATTATGTGATTCTGACTGCCTGCTGATGGAGATGACAAAAGGTAGAAGTGAGTACAATTTGATTTCAACAACTGGGAACCAAAATTTATTGTAATCTGAACAAATAAATCATCTTAATCATAGGTCAGCCTCCTCATCTGTGTGTATTTGTGTATTCATGTATGCAATTTGACTTAGAAAACTTTGTTTAACCAAATGGTTGTGTTTGATTATAACAAACTAATACCATTAACTTACTACATTTGGCCAGAAAATCATATGAAGTAATATTGTGATTTATCATAATTGTATTACTGAATCTGGAACTGCTGCCACCTCAAAGTTACATAAGAGCCATAATCACATAATCACACTGTAATCCCTGCACTTAATTCCTCTACACATAAACTGTTGACCAAATCTCGGACTAGGAGTAGATCTGGGTTCACCTAGAATCCTCTCTGAAAAGGAGCTTAGAAAGCAAGGGGGTCCATTAAGAAACCCTGTGACTCCAACCTGATTCTGACTCGATTTCCCCTATCCCAGTATAAATCGTCTCCTCTAACGCCCATGTAGTTTCAGCTTCTATGTGTTCTTTCCACATAGTGAGTGAACCATGCCACCAAACTGTTAAGTCACTTTTGCAATCCATATAGTACAATATAATCCATGTCATAATTAAATCATTTGCTCTAATATCTTTGACAGTGGTTCTATAAGCAACCTTAAATCAATCCTTCTTTTATCCATGACAGCACTGAAAATGTAGAGATACAAAAAGCAGAATTCTTTTCTGGATCTGCTTGCAGTGGCTGAAGCCAATAGTATGAGGCCAAGTACCAGGTCCTGCACTTGGATCACAACAACCCCATGGAATGCTGCAAGACTGGGGAAGAGCGGCTGGAAAGTTGCCCAGAGGAAAAGAACCTGCAGGTTCTGGTGGATGCCCAACTGAGTAAGAGCCAGCAGTGTTCCCAGGTGACCAGGCAAACCAGCAGTATCTTGGCCTGCATGAGAAATAATGTGGCTAGCTGGACTAGGGAAGTAGTCGTACCCCTGTACTCAACACTGGTGAGTCTGCACTTTGAGTACCATGTTCAGTTTTCAGCCCCACACTACAAGAAGGACATTGACATGCTGGTGCATGCTCAGAGAAGAGCTGCCAAACTGTTGAAAGTTGTGAAGCACAATTCCTATGAGGAGTGTCTAAGGTAACTGAGATTATTTAGTTTGGAGAAGAGAAGGCTGAAGAGAAACCTTGCTCTCTAAAACTGCCTGAAAGGAGGTTGTAATTAGATGGGGTTTGGCCTCTTCTCCCAAGTAATAAGCAGTAGGACTACAGGAAATGGCCTGAAGCTGTGCCAGGGCAGGTTCAGACTAGAAGAAGGAAGAATTTCTTCACTGAAAGGGTAGGCATGCACTAGAATGGGCTGCCCAGGGAGATGGTGGAGTTATAGTCCCTGAGGGTATTCAAAATATGTGTAGACATGGCACTTCACAACATAGTCTAGTGGGCATGCTGGTTGGTTTGTTTTCTGGCTTTTGGGGGGCTTTTCTTTGGTCTTTTTCTGGCTGTTTGTTCATGATCTTAGAGGTCTTTTTGAACTGTGACAATTCTGTGATTCTGTTATGCTTCATGCATATTCATGCAGTTCTGTTTTACAGTAAAATACGAGCATTTGGAGACATTTTTGGGACCCTTTCCCTTCAAGAAAATGTGTGACAATTACATCAAGGCATTGACCATTATGGAGTCCTGCAAGAGCACTGTGAAAATGATGTGCTGATTCCTGAGTACCTCCACCTTGATGTTGTGGGTCACTTAGTCTGGCATTTGACATTTTGCATCCTTCTTTCTGCAACCCCAGATGTAGGGTCCCCCAGAACTCTTGAAAGGCTTAGGTTCCTGTGCTGTGAATATTCAGGGTCCAACTGTGATACAGCCAAAGTGTGCAATGTTATCTTGGACTACTGAGAAAGCTGCTAAATGTGAGAAAAGTAAACGTACAGTCAGTATTAGGAATGTTGAGACAGGAGTCATGAGTAGATGGACACTTACGAGCCCCTAGAGGAAGAAAGCCAGGAGTCTAGTCAGGATTACTCTGAGGCTGAAGTTAACTCTATATTTCCAAAAGACACATGGCACTGCATGTACTGAGAAATCGAACCTTTAATTAAAGTGTGCTCTGAGGTGCCTATCAGCTCAAGATCCTGAAGGAAGAATCGTGAATCCCAGTAAAGATGAATGTTAATGAAACACTGGACTTCTCAAAGCTGAGATGTTTCTCATGGTGAGGAAAATTAGTTTCCTAAGAATATCTTAAGTTTAAAACAAAGTGATGAATTAGAGTTGGGGTATCTATTGGCCTGAATGACCAAGAAAGAGGGAATTGTTTGGATTAGAGTTGTCCAGGTCATAGTTAATATTCTTAGATGTAATTTTGATTCCAGGGCAAGTTGAATTAATAGAAATATTAAACAGATATGTTTGTACCACCCAGGACAGTTCAAAAGCAGATGAAAGTATGCAAAGTAGTCTATTATCAACCAATAAAAAGGAATTTGGCAATAATTATATGACAATGCTCATTCTGTTTGCAGTGTTGAGTCTTTAGGGTGGAGTTTCATGAAAGGTTAAACCAATCTGAACCCTGGAATATGCAATTTCACTTCCTCATTAATAATTTGTGATGATATGCAAGTGAATGTGCAGTTAGCCAGTTCACTGAGATGATCTGCCTAAAAAATATTTGCTGTGTGTTAGGAGGAGATAAGAAGAGACAGCAGAAGTTAGTCTCTTGCATAATCAATTGCCTCAGGGAGCATGAAAAAGAGGTTGACCAGTGGAACATTGTCCATAAAATCCATTAAGCCATAATCAGTGTAACAAAAAATCCATTCAATAATTACTGATAATTAATTGGTTCAGTAATATTTTTTTAAAACAAACATTTTATTTTTATCATTTTATGGTCATGAATAAATATGACATGGCTGTATTAATATAAAACATATGTGCAGGTTATCCATTCCTTTTTTTCATGTGATAATAATAAAATAACAAAAATAAAACTGTTAAAAAAATTAATTGTTGATTTCTGGCTTTAGGAGTATGGTCTTATCTAATCTGAAACCTTTAGTTTTCCCTAGTAAAACCACAGAATCATAGAATCATAGAATGTCATGTTGGAAGGGACCTCAAGGATCATATGGTCCAACCCTTCCCTTATTATTGTTTATGTGATACGTCCCAGCACCCCATCTAACTGACATTTAAAACTCTGCAAAGTGGGACAATACATCACTTCCCCTGCAAGACCATTCCTATGTCTGACTGTCACCATAGTGGAAAAATTGACCTCTTATTTTCATAGGAACCTTGCCAGGAGCAAATCATGCCCGTTGCCCTTGAATAAAGTACACAGGTGATTTCTTTAAATTACTTCCTATTTATTTTTCCATTCTGTACTTACTGGTACATTTTTAGGCTCACAAACATAAGTTTACTACAACACTGTTCATATTAGCAGGATTTTTGAGGTCAAATTACAGAGTGTAAGAATGAAATCTAAAAACAACCAAAATATACGCGAGTTGTGTTGAGAAAATAAGCCTTCTTTGATTACTATTGGTGATTAACAATGACTACTGTCAGTGAGAGAGAAGGGATTCACTTGGCAATTATTATCACTGGCAAAAAAGAGTTGGCTTTGGGAAATTAATCCAATTTATTGCCAATTAGTAACAGAGCCAGATAGAGAGCAATAGGAACAAAACTAAAAACACTTTCCCACCACTCTATTCCCTCCAGCTTTTCACCAAGTCTATGAAATGGATAGTTTCATTTTCACTGTGTTGCATTCAAAAACAGTACATGCAAAAGGGAAAACACTATGTATATGTCAATTAAAGTTGTTGTTAGCCAGAGCTATTGTCAGCCTAATTAAAATTGGTTTCGGCATTAGTGGTGCTGCTTCTGAAGGAAGACCTAGGGTAAAGTGGACTGCAAAAGCTGCTTACGGTTTGGCACCAAAATATGGTGAAAAACAGTGAAAAAACTGTGAAAATTATTTCATTATTAAATTAATCAAGTAAACTGTTCATTAGGTTAAGCTATTCAATTAATGCATTTAAATACTACTCATTCCCTTGACATTACATCTTGAAACAAGTTTTTAAGGTGAATTTTTATACATGAAACGATAAAAGAAACCTGTGTATAATAAAAAACATTTAAATAGTTCCTATACCATCCTTAGATGGCATTTCAGTCTTCTTTATTTGCACAGTTTTAGTGAAAAGCAACATAGTAAGTAGTCCTCAGTCTGGGCAAAATTCATTCAGAAATTGTCTTTCCTATGATATATGACTTTTGTCTTACAGACAAGCTCTAAAACATTCTCTAAAATGTTCTCTGAATACATAAACTCCAATGGTGACTGGTTTGTTGGTGTCAGAGAGCCTAGGCCTCAATAGGCCTTACAGAGTAACTCTTCAGTGTCATGTCACAAGCACTGCCAAGCAGTGTTCCTCTGTAGCAGTTATCTCAATGGATCAGTCAAAGATGTTTCTCATAACATGTGCTGTGCAAAAAATTTAATCTTATCCTCATCTTTTTGTAATGCTTTTCATCCTGTGGTGGTTACACTGATGACAGAGACTTCACTTTTCTGTCATCTGGCTTGAATCCATGAAATTAATATATATCCTACTGGGGTTTTTTTCCCCCATGAGACAGATTTTATCTAGGCCGATTTTGATATTTTCTGCTTGAGTAATGTTGTCAATGTCGTCATTTTAGTGACTGATCAAATTCTTTCTTATCTGATATTACTTTTTCAGGTCTTCAGATGCTACAGAAACATCTATTAAATTCCACAGGTTCCACTGGTGTGCTGCAACTCTTAATGTTCTGACCTTGTACAAAAATGGAGACACATCATTGCATTTTTAATCTCCCTTGTTATATCCTGTAAATTCATGCTGAAATGCCTTCTCATCAACTCTGGTTTCTCAACACTGTTCTTTTTCATCTAGAATAACGTAGAAATGGATTGGTGCTTTCTAAATTCTTTTAGTAGAGTAGCACTCTATGAGTAGCACTCTTGTGTCTTGTGTCCTTACTGTCTTGTGTAAAAGTTTTCAATTACCTTATCAGCATTTGATTTGGACTTCGTGACTCTTTGTCCTGATATGATTTGTGTCTTTTTAGAACATCAGCAGTCAGTGAACTTAGTTTAGCCCTGGACAGGTTCACTCAGACCACAGGGAGGGAGACAGAGGCAGCACTGAGTACTGTGCCTTTAAAACTGTGGTAGACTGAGTCAGAGAGGGGGTTCCTGGTAACAGGGAAGACCATGGGT